>NC_066581.1:323751189-324102856 GCF_024323335.1 Lathyrus oleraceus
ATCTCTTAAAATCTGGGGAAGAAAATAAGAAAGAGGACACTCTCTGTGCATTTTGGGAAGAAAATTCATCTCCTCTCTCTTAAAAGCTTCCGAAAAATCCTCTGCTTCTTCACCAAATCTCCTCCACAAAAACCGCACAATCTTCACTCACCTCTCCTTCACTCTTCTTCCGTCGCCGCTCAACCCACACACCTCACGCGTCGCTTCACCTTTCCACTCACATTCGCAACACCTCGTCATGCCTCACTCTTCCTCCGACACAAATAACCGCCAACTTAACCACACCCTTTCATAAACTCTTCTTCCCTTCACCACATACCCACTATTTTTTTCCTTCATCCATTAAAAACACAATGTCTTCCTCTTCTCCGTCACCACGCCGCAAACCACTCTCTTTTGAACCATAAAATCCTATGCGTCCATAAAATCCTCCGTTCGCACACCCTATACCTCCCTCCATCCGCATTAACACCAACACCACCGTCTTCTCCATAAAACCTTCGCCACCGTCAACCGTCGCGAGAATCGTCAACGATGCTGTCACCCAAATCAACGAACGCCGTTGATCAGTGCATTTTGATGCACATTATTCTATAATTGTACTAAGGCATTTATCTAGTTTATTTTGCTTATTTTACTATTTTATTATGTTTTTAGATTTAAGTTCATGTTTGCCTTTAATCTATTTTTGTTTGTTATTTTCAGTTTTAGCGGTTATTTGATACTTGTCCACTGTTAGGATCATAACTTGAGCTACAGGATACCATTTTGCAAGTTCTGACATGCGTTGGAAATCTAAGAGAAAGAGATACAACTTTTATGTTAAAGGCAAAAGCTTATTTGGAGTGTAGACGTCTCAAATAATTCGTTGAAGTTTCGTACTTTAAGAAATATTTTCTTTTGGGCCATTTGTTGGGCCGAATTTAGGTTTTCCGACCCAGTTTGAATTATAAGTGAAACCTTTATTCTGTTTAAAATGGCAGCTACGGTACTGTAGCAAATACACATTATTCATAATAACTTTTTGCTTTCGTGCGATCATGAAGAGGAACTAATCTCCTAGAGTCAATCTGCTGTAACCGAATTTCCAAGGCTTTAAGGTTTTTATTCTATCAATTTAATTTTGTTCTCTTTCAATTCTATTCTATGAAATTTAATTTGCTTAATCTGTATTTTGTTGAATGGTTTTGATTAAATTCGTATGATTGCATTCCTAACTATTAATCGTCGTTTTCGTCGCTTTGTCGTTAAATTGCGTTTGTAAATCGTGTTTGCTTAATTCACGATTGTATTTATCCGTTTGCTTAATTCAGAATATAGGAATATAAATCTTTCATATATCTATTACGCTTTTCAATCGAATTTGAATCGAATAGAGATCGAAGCGCATAGGGAATTGGTAGGTAAAAATCAATGATTAGCCGGAAACCAAAAACAGTAGATTAACTTATTTTATAATCTCTTATTTTAATCACTTTTTTGCTTTGTTTTTTAAATCGACTACTAAACATAAACCCCCCTTAAATAGATTTCATTAGGTTAAGAATAATACAAGAATCCTTGCGATACTATACTTGAGTTGTCGCTTCCGCTAAACTCCAGTTTTCTAATTACTCGTTTTGACCTGTGTGCGACAGCGGATCAAATTGGCACCGTTGTCGGGGATTCGTATAGATTTTAATCATTATTTTAGTCTAACTATTATTATAGTCATAAGTGTTGTGTTTTAACATTTTTTTGCCATAACTTTCTTGTGTTCTGGTGTTTTTGCGTTTTATGATAAAAAAAAATCTGTTTTTTTTTTAAGAAAATTGTCTCAAATTATTCCGATTCTTTGTCGATTAACTAGGAAAAAATCAAGGATCAAAAGCCTCTATTTAGGAACTAAATGGTGGAAGTCATCCTAAAAACCCGAAATTCCTTATTTTTCTATCTTTTATGATTTGTTTTCTGTTTTGATAGTTTTAGAAAATTCCGAAAAAATTCTCAAAAATTTTAATTGACGTTATTAGATTAATTTTTATGTTTTTGTATTTTTTTCCTTTTATTTTAATAGTTTTTTACGTATTTCAATTGTTTGTTCTTAGTAGGGACATTACCGGTATTTTTCTATTTGTTGCTACTTTGTTGAATTAGTTTTGTGTTTTCTCATTGTTTGCTGATTTTTTTTCTATTGAGTTTAATATGGCTGACCAAAGAACTCTGAGAGAACTTGCTGCTCCTAATATGAATTACAATGGTTTATGTATTGAATATGCTGATGTTACTGTTCCTTTTGAGTTGAAATTTGGTTTAATACACCTGTTGCCAAGGTTTAGTGGTCTTGCAGGTGAGGATCCGCATAAACATCTTAAGGAATTTCAGGTTGTTTACTCTACACCATTGAGACCTGAAGGAATCACCGAAGATCACATCAAGCTTAGAGCCTTCCCGTTTTCACTACAGGGTGCTGCCAAGGATTGGTTATATTATCTTGAGTCAAATTCTGTCACGACTTGGAATGATTTGAAGAGAGTCTTCCTAGAGAGATACTTTCCTGCCTCCAAGGTTGCATCAATTTAAAAAGAAATATATGGTATTAGACAGGGAAATGAGTCATTGGCTGAGTATTGAGAGAGATTCTAACAATTAGTATCCAGCTGCCCTCAACATCAAATTACCGAACAACTGCTTATTCAGTATTTCTATGAGGGATTGTTACTAACGGATAGAAACATTCTTGATGCTGCTAGTGGTGGAGCACTTGTCAATTAAACTCCAATTGTTGTTAAAGCCCTGATTGAGAACATGTTACTCAACTCCCAACAATTCACAACCAGAAATAATTCTATGGTCCAAACAAAAGGTGTGAATGACATTCAGGTTTCCTCTTCCAACAAGGCTTTAGAAACCAGAATTGAAGAGCTTACTTCTTTAGTGAAACAAATGGTAGTGAGTAAACCTCAAATAGCAAAGTTGTGTGGTATGTGTACTTCTACTGAACATCCAACTGACACATGTCCTATTCTTCAAGATGATTCAGTCACTCAGTTGCCTCAAGCATATGCAGCTAACTTTTTCAACCAAAGCAGCAATCAGAGAGGGTACAACATTCCTGACTTGTCTACCAACAAATATCATCCCAATTGGAGGAACCATCCAAACCTTCGATATGGAAACCAGCAGCCCACCCAACAACAATTAGCCATACCCCTGCCACAACCACAGACCACTCCCCAAGTCTCCACCTATGCACTTTCCGGACTTTCATTGGAGGATCTTGTCAAACAAATGGCTGTTAACAATCTCCAATTTCAGCAACATACAGATTCCAATATTCAAACTTTGCAGACACAGATTGGACAACTTGCCACTTTGATGAATGCCATGCAGCAAGTGTAGCACCTCAAATTTGCACCTATCATTGTACATACATTTTCATGTTAGGTCATAACATATCATGATCCATTGCATAGCATTGCATTGCCTCTTTTGCTTCAAGTGCAAGCCAATCAAGGAATTAGGTCAAACTGATCAGGAGATCAGTCAACCAAGCAAGCAAGCACAATTCTCATTGAGCCAAGGCCCTAGGGTTTGTCCAACAAGTTCACATGACTTGGAGGTCTATTTGAAGTGTTAAAGTCAAGGGTTGAAGGCTCAGAGGTCATCAGTTCATACACAGACAGCCAGAAACCCTAAAAGTCAACTGTTTGTCAACTGTCCATTTAATCAGCGATTTGATGATTGGAATTGGTTTGTGAGAGCTCATTCATGTCCAAATAGTCATCATATATCATGCCAAACACCATCATGGAAGAATTTGAAGCCAGAGCAGAAATTTCCCAAAATGGAAACTGGGCCTGTAACTGAAACCTGCCATAAATGGAAAGTCTTGATCCTCAAACTTACATCTTGATACAAGCTTCAAATGAATTTTTGCCCAACATGAAAGTTGAAGATCTTGTTCTCCCATTTCCAAAAAGTCTAAGAACTCTTAATTCCCATGTGTGGTTGGCAAGTTATGATCGAATCGATTTCAGAAAATCTTGAACTTCAAAGGGCCATATCTCTCAAACCATTTGGCCAATTTTGGTGGGGTTTTTTCCTACAAGTCACATTTGATCCCCTCTTTCCAAAAATATAAATTTCATGAGCCAAAACTTCACCAATCAAAATGGCATTTTTTGACCTATCTCATTTAAATGCAAGTTTGACCAATGTTTGACTTTTTGATATAAACATTTTTCTAACATTTGGCCAATTGGAACAGCTCAGAAATATCATTTAAAACATGTTTGCCAAGTCAAATTATGCAGTACAAATGGCCATTCTTTAAGTTGCTTGAATTGGAAGAAAAGTACAATTTCACCATGCTACTCCATGCTTTCATTAAACCATGCCTTGGTACCTTCAAACAGAGTTTATACTGATCATTTTCTGTCAGTTTGAGACCTCATTAGCAGCCTAAAACCAACAGCAAAATAAAGGCCATGCTTACTTGCTTGAATTTTGGAACAAAAGGACACTTCCACTCCATACTTCCATGCCATGCTTGGTACTTCTAACTGCAGAATTCATGCAACATTTTCTGTCAAGGACCAACTCTAGGGGCAGCCACAAAACCATTTGGCCTAGACAGCAAAAGAGGCATTGGTTCTCTCTCACTCTAAAAAAACTCATTCTTGGCCATTTATCAAAATCTGTCACAAACTTCCAAAGCACCAAGCCTTGCCTTGCCAAAAACACCATCCAAGCATCATTTTGAACTGATTTGCAACATCATTTTCCATCTGTAACAGCCTTTGCATGACTGTTTTTCTTCACCTTCCATCCATGACAGTCCAAGTGTGAGGCCATTCCAAGTTGTTGCAAGTTAAAGCACCTTCACCATTCATCATTAGGAGGGTTTTAAAGTAACTGTTTCAAGCCAAACACACGAAAAAGCAACAGAATCACGACTGTTCTCCAAATTTGGCCAGGTATCGAATCTCTCATTTTCCAAAACCATGATATACATTAAATAGATCTCCTTGCCATGAGTATTTTGAGCTTTGAGTCACTTGATTTGGTTGAGTATTTGTGAAGTTATGAGGTTTTAAAGTTTGACACTTGAATATGTTTTTGCTTGGTTTTCTCTTGATAGCACGAATCGATGTTAATGGTTGTGGGATTATTAATGTATATGCTTAGATGTACAGATTGATATGTTTATTCTTGAATTTGGAAAAAAAAAATTTTCAACCTGGGTTTAATGAGTATGCTGCTACTGTAAGTATTTTTTCCTGCAATATATTTTCTGCAATGTGTTTACTGTAATACGTTTACTGTAGTGTGTGTAAATTGCCTTGCCTTGTTTCTAAATAAATGCCAAAAGGCCTGGGGCAAGGGGGATTCGAACCCCAAACCTTTGCTTCAAATACCAAGTGTTTTACCACTGGGGCGCAATGCCAATTCATTTATTTAACGCCTTCTAAAATATATATTAAAAAAGAGCGCTGCCATGCCGTCCTGCTATTGGCCATGTTGGCGCGTTGACCGGGGCGTTGACCCCCCATTGTTTCTTTATTTATTCCATTAATCATTTTGTTTTGTAATGTTTGTTTCATTTGCCATGCCTAACTTACAAAAATCATAACTTGTTCATTTTTAATCCAAATTTAATGGGATTTTTTGTGTTGTGTTCATCATGATCTCTACTTTTTTATCACATTTTTTCCAGAATTTTTGCATGGTCGAATTTTAAATGGTGCTAGGGTTTGTGACATGTGACCAATTTTTGTACATCTTGCCAAAACATTTGTGAAATGATGATACTTTATCCAATGGCTCCCAAATTTTTTGTGCTTAAACTAGACACACTCATGGTGATTTTGGTGTAGAGTTTGTGAATTTATCATTGCTGGTTTGTGAGATATGATTTTTTGAGTTAGGGTGTGACAATTTGCGTCACACCATTGATGTCCAACTTGATGATTTTCATTACCATGCTTCTTGACCTCCAATTGATCTGATTTTTTGCATGAACCTACTCTTGCATGTCTAGTTTACATATGAATTTTCTTGGAATTATTTGAGGCATTTCCTAATTTTTTGAGATTTTCTCCCCTGTTGACCAAAATGTTGACCTTGTGTGACACTTGTTCCCATTTCATTTGTGAAATTCTCATACTTTATTGGATGGACATGAAATTTGACATGTGATAACTAGACATCCTAATCTTTGCCATGGTTTTAGTCCCATTCATTTATCATACACCATCTCTGATTTATGATTTTTCTAAGTTGATGCATGTTTGGTTGACTTCTTTGAGCATGTTCAAAATTGTTTTGACTTTCTGATTTTCATTGACTGCCTTCCACTTGTCCAAATGAGATGAAATTTGACATGCATACCTTGCTATGTGTTAGGATTGATCATGATTTGTTTGGTGATTTTTGGAAATGTTTAAGATTGCTTTTGAGTTAAGTCTTGCTGTTGACTTCTATGAGCTTCTGTTTGCTATACTTTGACCTAAATTGTTCATGAAATGATGATGATGATTGATATGGATGTGAATCCAATTGGTTGTGTTTCTTAATTGTTTGAACATGATTTGGGATGCCTGCCCTTTGCTGTTTTAACTTTTTCATTCTCTTTTGACCCTAGGCTTGCCCTAGTGGTCCTGTTACTCACTTTGAGCTCATGTTTTCAGGTTGACCATCAAATGGCCATTGAGACCAATTCTTTTTGATTGAGCTTGCTTGATTATAATTGACTAACTTGTTTGTTTTGTAGGTGGCTTGGCTCACATGCCTTAAGCCTTGTGCCTTGCACATCCATGTGCCTCTAACTGACTGTTGGTGTCTGTTTCTGTTTGTTTTGTTTGAAGTTGCATACTAACATCTGCTTGACTGTTTCAGGTACTTTAGTTGCTTTTAGTTCCTTGTGAACTTTGCTTTGCTTTGCTTGTATAAGCAATTTGCATTGAGGTATGTCTCTTTGTCTTCATGTAGTCTGGAAGACCTGGCCTGTTACTTGGCCAGGCAACTGTCTGAAGTCCTCCTTAAGAGGCGATGTTTGTGGATGTTTAATTTTGTCCTTGCATAGAGTCAAAGTCCTCCTAAGTGAAGAGGCAATTGGTGGAAGGTAGGGATATGCAATCTATCCCCCACTATTCAGTGTGTCATCTGTTTTGCTCACACCACTGTGTTGATGCATTGCAGATACAAACCCAAGATCTTGTACAATTGTACAGTTGAGTCAGTTTTAAATGTGTAGAAGGGTTCCCACTTTCTGAACCCACACATTCTTGTCTTAAGCTCTCCCAGGCCAGGGATAAGAGCTGTGAAGTCTCATCTTCACTTCATCCTTTCATCTGCTTCACCTTAGCCCCTCAATGGCAAGGTTAAGAGCAACATTCACCCAGTTCCAGAGGTTTGTTTGTCGAGGTTGATATGACCCCTTGACTAAAACCTAACCCTTGTTTGAGCCACTTGTTTGTGTATAGCGTGTGCTATCTGTGCAAGATAGGATTGTTTGACTTGCTTCCTGTGCAAGATAGGATTGTTTGACTTGCTTCCTGTGCAAGATAAGATTGTTTGACTTGCTTCCTGTGCAAGATAAGATTGTTTGACTTGCTTCCTGTGCAAGATAGGATTGTTTGACTTGCTTCCTGTGCAAGTTAGGATTGTTTGACTTGCTTCCTGTGCAAGTTAGGTTTTGCTTGGCTTGCTTCCTGTGCAAGTTAAGTGTGTGTGGCTTGCTCCCTGTGTGAGCCATACTTAGGATAGGTTGGCCCTTGTGCCATTTAGCTAGAAACCTTAACTTAGGGATGATTTTGCATGATAACATCTAGGCTCGAGTCGTAGTCTCCCTAGTGTTGTATCTCCCTCTGTTATCTGGTTAGGCTAGTCCTTTATCCCTCTGTAGGGGAACTACATCGCCCTGATCTTCATACCAGATGAAGTATGTAGGCAGGAGATTGAGCTGATCTCTCCGGGCGCCCTTTTCTTTTTTTTTGTGTGTGTTGTCTGACCTTTGCTAGGCTCGAGTCCGTGACTCCTTAGCACTTGCTGTCTGTCTTGTTGGTGTGTGTTTGACAGTTATAGGCTCGAGTCCCCGACTCCCTACTAACTTGTTTTGTTGTTGTGTGCTTGGAAGCTGATGTAAGTCCATCGAGTGGCATTTGGGTTCCAATGTGCGTGCGTTTTGGTCAGGATGCTGATGTGAGTCCAACAATTGGCATTCAGGCTCCATGTTTGCCTTCTTGTGTGTGTTTTGGTTCGGATGCCGATATAAGTCCAGTGATTGGCATTCGGGCTCCATGTTTGCCTTTGCCTTGTTTGTTTGTGTGCGTGTCAGCCGAGCTACGAATGCTCTGATTCTTCTCTCGTCCGAGAAGATACGTATGCATAGGATGCGATATCCTAGCGAGCATGTGTCGTTTCCCAGTTCGAACTACTTCGACTCTGATGTCTATGCCTGATAGACTAAGTAGGCCCAGGATGCGACATCCTGCCGAGTTCAGTTTCAGTCAGTCTCTTGCGTTTCTTTCAGCCAGTGTGTGTGAGTGTGAGCAGTGTTTAGCAACCAATTTTCCTACCTTTTGTGCGTGGATCCCGTAGAGTACTACGGATGCGTAGGGGTGCTAATACCTTCCCTTCGCATAACCGACTCCCGAACCCATCCTCTTTGGTCGCGAGACCATGTTCTTTCCCAGGTTTACTCTGAGCGTTTCCTTTCCCTCTTTTGGGATAAATAACGCACGGTGGCGGCTCTGTTGTTCTTCTTTTCCCGCCGGTTTTTCGCGCGATGCGACAGCTGGCGACTCTGCTGGGGACATAGAGAAGTTGACCTATGCTGGTCCATCTTCCCTAAGCGAGTCTCTCCTAGCGCTCTCTAGGATAGGGTTTGGTTGCTGTTTGCTGTTTTTTTTTATTGCATTCATTTATTTATTGTTTGCATTTATGTTTGCATTAATGTTTGCATTCATATTCATCTGTTCACCTAGCTGGTTGTCTGTTTCTCTCTGTTGGGGTGGGAGTTACTCGAGGTAAAAGGCCCAATACCCAGGCTATGAGTGAAATCTAGGAAACCTAGGAATAGAGTGATTCATGGGAAGCGGGTGGTATGGCGCCACTTAGCGGAACATTGATATCACGAGCAGTTCAGACCCTGGTGGGATATTATCGGTGCATACATCGGGTGTGCACAGGATGATATTCTGCGAAAGGTTATTTATGCTGCGTTTCTCTCGACCTTACCCTGGCCTAGATGACACCCGTGAGTGGGGAAGGGTTGACCTTTTTAACAGGTACAGTTGGTGACTCCTGGTACTGATGGTGACTACGAGTTATATTTCTGGACGCCGGAGGTTTGACCCTGGTTTTGATCAGAGGGTTCCGTTTATTTCGGATCCCTGGGCTGAATTTGAGGGTACTCGCTCAGATGGTGACTCAGTTCTTCAGAATGGGTTCAGATGCCGGCTCCTCAGATGACTTTGGGGTTTCAGATGGTTCCTCAGATGCCAGTTCCTGCCAGTCTTGGCTCCATCATTTGCATCATAGCATATTTATTTTCAAAAAATAGTAATGCATGAAAAAAGTTAACTCGCATACGCATATCCTTTTCAGGATCATTCATGATAAGATAGCATCCGCATCCGCATCATGCATATCATACACATCCTTGCATTGCAGACATGTTTGGAAAGACTCCTCGCTTTGGTTCCCGACTGAGACAGGATTGTTGATCACCGTCCGCATCGCGACCAGACTCAACCATCAGAGAAGTATGGATCAGGTTCAGACTGAGTTGGCTGAGATGAGGGCAAACATGGCCCAGTTTATGACGACGATGCAAGGAGTTGTTCAGGGGCAAGAGGAGCTGCGTGCCTTAGCCCAGAGACTGGAGGCCATGATTCCACTAGTCCATCGTGCTTCACCAGTGGATGTACCCGTTCATGAGAATGCTGTTGTCACTATTCTCGTCAATGATTATGCCTTGGGTGATGAGTTGAGGGGGATCAGAATCAGTGAACAACCTCTTGCTGCAGAGACTATTAATGTCAGAGCAACCCGCACTCCGGTTCGCCATCCTGGCTCTTCAAGTTCTTCCAGTTCTAAGAAGCTATACTCTGGGGCATCCAAAAGGGGAGAGATTGAAACAAATGCTGTGCACCGTCGAAGGAGTGTGAACAGAGGACAGTATCGTCAGGCTGCTGCTGTGACTATTCCAGTTACTCAACAGCAACCGAGAAGACCAGCTCAGCAATATCAGCATCAACAACGTCGTCCTCAGCAGCAGGCTTCCCAACAAGCCAGTACGAGTAATGAGAGGAAGAAGATCATTTTTGATCCAATCCCCATGTCCTACGCCGAGCTCTGTCCCTCGTTGATAGAGCGGAACTTGATTACTCCCAGAGACCCGCCACCCATACCCGTCAACCCTCGGTGGTGGTATAGGCCTGAACAACATTGTGTGTATCACTCGGGTGCTCCTGGTCATGACGTGGATAGTTGTTTCCAGCTGAAGATGAAGGTTCAAGACCTCGTGAGGGCAGGTATTCTGAACTGTGAAGACTTGGGTCCCCGTGATAATCAAGCTTGAAGATAACAAGTCCGGGGCTGGCGCCGACTTTTCTTCAGAAGGGTTGTTAGAAAAGCAGAAGCTGCTGATGCAAGAAATACTGACAGTTGTCGTCCCTGATGGGATCTATCACAATTGGGTCACTGTGGGCTTTCCTACAGTTGTTCATAAGTCTTTGTAACAATCACTTTGTTTAAAAACCCTTCTCCCATGCCAAAAGGAGAAGTGATGACATTGTTGGCAACATTTTGTGCAATGATATTTTCATTCAAATAATTCATGTTAAAACATTTGTTTTCCATTTGTTTTCCCTTTTTGCTTTTTTGCATGAAATTGGTGATCACAAAAAACCCTAAAAAACAAGAATAAAAGCAATCTTTTCATCTGCATAACGATTGTCTTGTTTGATTTTCAAAGGCTTTTCATCTCTAAATCTTTATGCAGGTTGTTTCTCAAACCCATTGAACATAATGATCGGACGTCATCTCCCAATTTTGAACTCCCTGTATTCGAAGTGGACGAAGATGATGTTGAAGGGATTCCTGACGAGATTTCCCGACTTCTTGAGCAAGAAAAGAAGATCACTCAGCTGCATCTCGAGAATCAGCAGAACAGCCAACTGGGGCATTATCAAAAAAAAAGAGAAAAAAGAGAAAGAGGAGGGTGCAAAATCAAGAAAAGAAATCAATCAAAATCAAAAGAAATCAAAAGAAAGAAAAAGAAAGAAAAAAAAACAAAAGAGAAATAGCACCCTCAAAGTCCCAAGTTGACTGATGCTGAATTCGATCGAAAAGAAGAGATCAACTGCCATGTGTTATGGTCAGTCATATCAGCAAAGAGTGAAAAAGCATTTGATAAGAAGGTCAAGCCTCGTGTGTTCTGAGAAGGTGACCTTGTGCTCAAGAAAGTCTTGTCTTTTGTACCCGATTCCAGGGGCAGGTGAACCCCCAAGCTATGAATGTCCATATGTTGTCAAGAGAGCCTCTTCAGGCAGTGTTCTGACACTTACTACGATGGATGAAGAAGTTCACTCGTCCTGTGAATCCTGGTGCAGTCAAGAAATACTTCGCCTAAAACAAACAAAAAAAGTAACAGCTCGCTAAGTTGAACACCCCAAAGGGCAACTTAGGCAAAAAGGAGCGTCTCGGTGGATTGAAAACCCGAAAGGGCGATCCAGGCAAAAGTTAGAGACATTGAAAAAAAAGAGAATTTGCATCCCGCTAGATTGATCACCTCACACTGGGGCAATCTAGGCAAAAATTAGGGATTTGGCAAGTAACTGCATCTTGACAAGACTGTGCTCTATATCCGTCATCCGTCAAGGATTCTCGACTCGTCGTCGACTGAAGCTTTGAATACATCGCAAATTCAGAATGGTAGAGGAAAGGTCATTATGTTCAATGTAGCCCTCTCCAATATATATCACCGATTTCAAACTTGTACAGGTCTATGGAGTCTCGCCCTTTGCAGACTACCATTCCATCACATCAATTTGAGCTTTTCATCCAATTATTTGCACTCTTATTTGTTTCAACTCAACAAACGTTTTGCATGTTTTAATTGATAAAGTATCATTGTTTTCAAAATAAACAAATTTTTCAAAAAAATTGTTCTTAAACAAAGTGAACGTTCACAATGATGGAAGGATACTTAGGAGACCCACGGTGCTCTCCCGGGGGTGGTATGATTACCAGCAGGTAAGACAATTGTTCGTATCTCGAGCATGACTGTATCTTTGTCCTGCAGAACCTCGTATGGTCTCTCCTCAGTGAATTTGCTCAGTGCAGTGTTGGTTGAAGTTGTTTATCTTCATGTTCCCGGCAGTACAACATTCTTCCTCCAGGTCCCTGTTAGCCCTATTGTGGGGCATCTCCAATATAGGTTTGTTTGAGCCCTACCGTGGGGCATTCCCAGCAAGGTTGCTGTTGAAATATTTTTGTGGGGCAGTTCCCCAAGCAGAGTGTTTGCTGAAGGCGTTAGCGTTCCTCTCTCCAGCAGAGCAGTCTTCTCCTCTCCCCGGCAGGCCTATGCTTGCAGATTTCCCCAGTTGAGAATCCCCGCTGAGCGCCTGACAGTTATTTTCCCCGGGAGTCCCCTAGTGGAGTTTATCAGTAGACTGTTGGTGTGTTCCCCAACAATTGGTTTTGTGATGCTATTATCTCCAGTATGGCCGTGAGTGCCTATCCCAAGCAGGTTTGTGGGAATTCATCTCCAGTATGATATGACGTGTTATCATCCTCAACAGAGTTGTTACTCTCACCACTATGGTTGATCTCTCCACTAGGATCGTTCTCCTCAGCAGAATGGTGTGTTTTTTCCTCGGCAAGTTCCCCGAGTGGAGCGGGTCTCATGAAATACATCTCCAGCAGTGATTCTCCTACATATGGATTGGTTGGGTCGTCCCTAAGTAGAGTAGCATTTATTTCTCCAGCAGAGTTCATCCTACCAGTGGATTGGACTGGGTTTCTGTAGTAGACTGATATCTGCATCCCCAGCTGAGTTGATTCTACCCATGGATCGCGTGGGTTATCCCTAGCGAAGTAACAGACGTTCTCCAAAGCAGGGTTTATCCTATCTGAAGATTGGTTGAGTCTTCCTCCCAGTGAAGTCGATTTACCATTCCCCAGCACAGTTCCTGGAGTTCCCCGGTGTTGTCTCTGAAGGAGACGTGTGTTTATGCATTCATCATTTAGATAAGCATAGCATATCGCATCATTAGTGCATAGCATTTCCATAATCATGGGGCATTGTGTAAAGCAAGAAAAAACTCATGCATCAACATTGCAAGCATATCCATTAGCCCTAGGCCGTGGTGACCAGCCGAGATTGGGTTGTTGGAAAGAGTTTAGCATCGCGCCATTGGATCGGCTTCAGAATTGGGTTCATCAGCATGGTCGAGAGGTTGGTGTTTTCCGAACAAGTGATTCCTCAGTCGAGTGGGTATCCCCAGCAGTGTTACTCCCCAATTGTTAGCGTCTTGCCAGCTTGGGTCTTTTTTCCTTAAGCAGATATGGGTGTGTCCGATCTCTCCATGTAGAGTCTACCCCTTAAGCAGAAAGTGTCAATCTTTTCCTGCCATTTCCCCACTGAGATACGTCCTCGTGGATGACGGTTGCTTCCGTTCCCTCCCAACACACATTGGGAGGGGTTTTCCCTATTGAGTTCTTTCCTCATTAGGATAAGTCTTGTTTCAGTCTGCCTTTTTGGATCGATCCTAAATTGGCTTCCTGTTGGCTGTCTCCTGTACTTCCCTGGGGCATAAATGAATAGTTGCTCACTAACCGACATTCATTCATCTTCATCCTCAGCGAAATTTTGGCCTCTACCTACGAACCGGTAGCTGTAAGTCCTATCTTTGTGGTTTTCTACCCACTAGCTGGTAGTTGTAAAATCCCACTTTCACCCCTTTGGTGGAGTTAACCCTGTGTGTTCATCCTATGCATGACTGGTTACTTTTCCGTGGTTTTCTGCCTACTAACCGGTAGATGTAATCCCCTCTTTGTGGTATTAATGGTCTTGTCCCCTTTGGATACTTGCTTTGATCAAGCAGTATTGTCCCCATTGGGTCTTCACTTTCTTTTTGGATACTTGCTCCAAGTTAGCAACTTTATCCTCTTTTGATTGGTCATCTTTTGCATACCTAGTCTGGTACCCAGATGCCTTTCTTTTCGGTCAATTATTCATTTAACAACCTACAACCCGGTTATGGATAATCTTCCATGCGAGCGTATTATCTACGTTTTGACGGCTATAGATAATATGTACTTGATTTCCCGGTATTCAGACCGAAGGAGTTTCCGACGATCAGGTCGATGTACTCATGGCACAAGGCCAATTTTCCGGTATTCAGACCGAAGGAGTTTCCGACGATCAGGTCGATGTACTCATGGCACAAGGCCAATTTTTCGATATTCAGACCGAAGGAGTTTCCGACGATCAGGTCGATGTACTCATGGCACAAGGCCAATTTTCCGGTATTCAGACCGAAGGAGTTTCCGACGATCAGGTCGATGTACTCATGGCACAAGGCCAA
The DNA here is from genome assembly GCF_024323335.1 of Lathyrus oleraceus. Classification (NCBI taxonomy): domain Eukaryota; kingdom Viridiplantae; phylum Streptophyta; class Magnoliopsida; order Fabales; family Fabaceae; genus Lathyrus; species Lathyrus oleraceus. The sequence goes on from NC_066581.1 coordinate 323,765,769, forward strand.
TTTTCCGGTATTCAGACCGAAGAAGTATTCTCCTCTCCGTTGGTGTCGATAAACGTCGAGTTTTTCCCGATCATCCGTTGATGATTTGGTTGTGTCCTTCTTCCCTAGTGAAGTATTCTCCTTCTCCGTTGGTGTTGATAAACGTTGAGTCTCCCTTTCGTCCTATGACGTCTGGTTGAGTTTTCTCCTTCTCCGTTGGTGTCGATAAACGTCGAGTTTTTCCTATTCGTCCTATGACGTCTAGTTGTACCTGTCCCCACGTGGATTTACCTCGCCGTTGGTCTTGGTAAACGTTGAGTTTTTTTCCCATTTCGTCCGTTGACGTATGGTTGTATCCCTCCCAGTCATTCATTAATGTCTGGTTACCTCTCCGTTGGTCTTGGTAAACGTCGAGTTTTTCCTAGTTGTCCGTTGGCATCTAGTTGTGATTTCTATTCCCATTCGTCATCGTTGTGATGTCTGGATGTGGCCATACCCTTTAAAAACCAAAAAAAAAAAAACAAAATACCCAGTAATAAATATCAAATCCCAGTGGACGTTTCCATTGGTGGATCCCTGTATTGTGCAAATTCTACGGTTCTTTGGTATTCAATCCCTGTTTACCCTGAAAGTCTGACAGCCGTTGCTCTCATCCATTCGGGTTCCCAGGTGATTGAATAGGGGCAGCTGTAGCACCTCAAATTTGCACCTATCATTGTACATACATTTTCATGTTAGGTCATAACATATCATGATCCATTGCATAGCATTGCATTGCCTCTTTTGCTTCAAGTGCAAGCCAATCAAGGAATTAGGTCAAACTGATCAGGAGATCAGTCAACCAAGCAAGCAAGCACAATTCTCATTGAGCCAAGGCCCTAGGGTTTGTCCAACAAGTTCACATGACTTGGAGGTCTATTTGAAGTGTTAAAGTCAAGGGTTGAAGGCTCAGAGGTCATCAGTTCATACACAGACAGCCAGAAACCCTAAAAGTCAACTGTTTGTCAACTGTCCATTTAATCAGCGATTTGATGATTGGAATTGGTTTGTGAGAGCTCATTCATGTCCAAATAGTCATCATATATCATGCCAAACACCATCATGGAAGAATTTGAAGCCAGAGCAGAAATTTCCCAAAATGGAAACTGGGCCTGTAACTGAAACCTGCCATAAATGGAAAGTCTTGATCCTCAAACTTACATCTTGCTACAAGCTTCAAATGAATTTTTTCCCAACATGAAAGTTGAAGATCTTGTTCTCCCATTTCCAAAAAGTCTAAGAACTCTTAATTCCCATGTGTGGTTGGCAAGTTATGATCGAATCGATTTCAGAAAATCTTGAACTTCAAAGGGCCATATCTCTCAAACCATTTGGCCAATTTTGGTGGGGTTTTTTCCTACAAGTCACATTTGATCCCCTCTTTCCAAAAATATAAATTTCATGAGCCAAAACTTCACCAATCAAAATGGCATTTTTTGACCTATCTCATTTAAATGCAAGTTTGACCAATGTTTGACTTTTTGATATAAACATTTTTCTAACATTTGGCCAATTGGAACAGCTCAGAAATATCATTTAAAACATGTTTGCCAAGTCAAATTATGCAGTACAAATGGCCATTCTTTAAGTTGCTTGAATTGGAAGAAAAGTACAATTTCACCATGCTACTCCATGCTTTCATTAAACCATGCCTTGGTACCTTCAAACAGAGTTTATACTGATCATTTTCTGTCAGTTTGAGACCTCATTAGCAGCCTAAAACCAACAGCAAAATAAAGGCCATGCTTACTTGCTTGAATTTTGGAACAAAAGGACACTTCCACTCCATACTTCCATGCCATGCTTGGTACTTCTAACTGCAGAATTCATGCAACATTTTCTGTCAAGGACCAACTCTAGGGGCAGCCACAAAACCATTTGGCCTAGACAGCAAAAGAGGCATTGGTTCTCTCTCACTCTAAAAAAACTCATTCTTGGCCATTTATCAAAATCTGTCACAAACTTCCAAAGCACCAAGCCTTGCCTTGCCAAAAACACCATCCAAGCATCATTTTGAACTGATTTGCAACATCATTTTCCATCTGTAACAGCCTTTGCATGACTGTTTTTCTTCACCTTCCATCCATGACAGTCCAAGTGTGAGGCCATTCCAAGTTGTTGCAAGTTAAAGCACCTTCACCATTCATCATTAGGAGGGTTTTAAAGTAACTGTTTCAAGCCAAACACACGAAAAAGCAACAGAATCACGACTGTTCTCCAAATTTGGCCAGGTATCGAATCTCTCATTTTCCAAAACCATGATATACATTAAATAGATCTCCTTGCCATGAGTATTTTGAGCTTTGAGTCACTTGATTTGGTTGAGTATTTGTGAAGTTATGAGGTTTTAAAGTTTGACACTTGAATATGTTTTTGCTTGGTTTTCTCTTGATAGCACGAATCGATGTTAATGGTTGTGGGATTATTAATGTATATGCTTAGATGTACAGATTGATATGTTTATTCTTGAATTTGGAAAAAAAAAATTTTCAACCTGGGTTTAATGAGTATGCTGCTACTGTAAGTATTTTTTCCTGCAATATATTTTCTGCAATGTGTTTACTGTAATACGTTTACTGTAGTGTGTGTAAATTGCCTTGCCTTGTTTCTAAATAAATGCCAAAAGGCCTGGGGCAAGGGGGATTCGAACCCCAAACCTTTGCTTCAAATACCAAGTGTTTTACCACTGGGGCGCAATGCCAATTCATTTATTTAACGCCTTCTAAAATATATATTAAAAAAGAGCGCTGCCATGCCGTCCTGCTATTGGCCATGTTGGCGCGTTGACCGGGGCGTTGACCCCCCATTGTTTCTTTATTTATTCCATTAATCATTTTGTTTTGTAATGTTTGTTTCATTTGCCATGCCTAACTTACAAAAATCATAACTTGTTCATTTTTAATCCAAATTTAATGGGATTTTTTGTGTTGTGTTCATCATGATCTCTACTTTTTTATCACATTTTTTCCAGAATTTTTGCATGGTCGAATTTTAAATGGTGCTAGGGTTTGTGACATGTGACCAATTTTTGTACATCTTGCCAAAACATTTGTGAAATGATGATACTTTATCCAATGGCTCCCAAATTTTTTGTGCTTAAACTAGACACACTCATGGTGATTTTGGTGTAGAGTTTGTGAATTTATCATTGCTGGTTTGTGAGATATGATTTTTTGAGTTAGGGTGTGACAATTTGCGTCACACCATTGATGTCCAACTTGATGATTTTCATTACCATGCTTCTTGACCTCCAATTGATCTGATTTTTTGCATGAACCTACTCTTGCATGTCTAGTTTACATATGAATTTTCTTGGAATTATTTGAGGCATTTCCTAATTTTTTGAGATTTTCTCCCCTGTTGACCAAAATGTTGACCTTGTGTGACACTTGTTCCCATTTCATTTGTGAAATTCTCATACTTTATTGGATGGACATGAAATTTGACATGTGATAACTAGACATCCTAATCTTTGCCATGGTTTTAGTCCCATTCATTTATCATACACCATCTCTGATTTATGATTTTTCTAAGTTGATGCATGTTTGGTTGACTTCTTTGAGCATGTTCAAAATTGTTTTGACTTTCTGATTTTCATTGACTGCCTTCCACTTGTCCAAATGAGATGAAATTTGACATGCATACCTTGCTATGTGTTAGGATTGATCATGATTTGTTTGGTGATTTTTGGAAATGTTTAAGATTGCTTTTGAGTTAAGTCTTGCTGTTGACTTCTATGAGCTTCTGTTTGCTATACTTTGACCTAAATTGTTCATGAAATGATGATGATGATTGATATGGATGTGAATCCAATTGGTTGTGTTTCTTAATTGTTTGAACATGATTTGGGATGCCTGCCCTTTGCTGTTTTAACTTTTTCATTCTCTTTTGACCCTAGGCTTGCCCTAGTGGTCCTGTTACTCACTTTGAGCTCATGTTTTCAGGTTGACCATCAAATGGCCATTGAGACCAATTCTTTTTGATTGAGCTTGCTTGATTATCATTGACTAACTTGTTTGTTTTGTAGGTGGCTTGGCTCACATGCCTTAAGCCTTGTGCCTTGCACATCCATGTGCCTCTAACTGACTGTTGGTGTCTGTTTCTGTTTGTTTTGTTTGAAGTTGCATACTAACATCTGCTTGACTGTTTCAGGTACTTTAGTTGCTTTTAGTTCCTTGTGAACTTTGCTTTGCTTTGCTTGTATAAGCAATTTGCATTGAGGTATGTCTCTTTGTCTTCATGTAGTCTGGAAGACCTGGCCTGTTACTTGGCCAGGCAACTGTCTGAAGTCCTCCTTAAGAGGCGATGTTTGTGGATGTTTAATTTTGTCCTTGCATAGAGTCAAAGTCCTCCTAAGTGAAGAGGCAATTGGTGGAAGGTAGGGATATGCAATCTATCCCCCACTATTCAGTGTGTCATCTGTTTTGCTCACACCACTGTGTTGATGCATTGCAGATACAAACCCAAGATCTTGTACAATTGTACAGTTGAGTCAGTTTTAAATGTGTAGAAGGGTTCCCACTTTCTGAACCCACACATTCTTGTCTTAAGCTCTCCCAGGCCAGGGATAAGAGCTGTGAAGTCTCATCTTCACTTCATCCTTTCATCTGCTTCACCTTAGCCCCTCAATGGCAAGGTTAAGAGCAACATTCACCCAGTTCCAGAGGTTTGTTTGTCGAGGTTGATATGACCCCTTGACTAAAACCTAACCCTTGTTTGAGCCACTTGTTTGTGTATAGCGTGTGCTATCTGTGCAAGATAGGATTGTTTGACTTGCTTCCTGTGCAAGATAGGATTGTTTGACTTGCTTCCTGTGCAAGATAAGATTGTTTGACTTGCTTCCTGTGCAAGATAAGATTGTTTGACTTGCTTCCTGTGCAAGATAGGATTGTTTGACTTGCTTCCTGTGCAAGTTAGGATTGTTTGACTTGCTTCCTGTGCAAGTTAGGTTTTGCTTGGCTTGCTTCCTGTGCAAGTTAAGTGTGTGTGGCTTGCTCCCTGTGTGAGCCATACTTAGGATAGGTTGGCCCTTGTGCCATTTAGCTAGAAACCTTAACTTAGGGATGATTTTGCATGATAACATCTAGGCTCGAGTCGTAGTCTCCCTAGTGTTGTATCTCCCTCTGTTATCTGGTTAGGCTAGTCCTTTATCCCTCTGTAGGGGAACTACATCGCCCTGATCTTCATACCAGATGAAGTATGTAGGCAGGAGATTGAGCTGATCTCTCCGGGCGCCCTTTTCTTTTTTTTTTGTGTGTGTTGTCTGACCTTTGCTAGGCTCGAGTCCGTGACTCCTTAGCACTTGCTGTCTGTCTTGTTGGTGTGTGTTTGACAGTTATAGGCTCGAGTCCCCGACTCCCTACTAACTTGTTTTGTTGTTGTGTGCTTGGAAGCTGATGTAAGTCCATCGAGTGGCATTTGGGTTCCAATGTGCGTGCGTTTTGGTCAGGATGCTGATGTGAGTCCAGCAATTGGCATTCAGGCTCCATGTTTGCCTTCTTGTGTGTGTTTTGGTTCGGATGCCGATATAAGTCCAGTGATTGGCATTCGGGCTCCATGTTTGCCTTTGCCTTGTTTGTTTGTGTGCGTGTCAGCCGAGCTACGAATGCTCTGATTCTTCTCTCGTCCGAGAAGATACGTATGCATAGGATGCGATATCCTAGCGAGCATGTGTCGTTTCCCAGTTCGAACTACTTCGACTCTGATGTCTATGCCTGATAGACTAAGTAGGCCCAGGATGCGACATCCTGCCGAGTTCAGTTTCAGTCAGTCTCTTGCGTTTCTTTCAGCCAGTGTGTGTGAGTGTGAGCAGTGTTTAGCAACCAATTTTCCTACCTTTTGTGCGTGGATCCCGTAGAGTACTACGGATGCGTAGGGGTGCTAATACCTTCCCTTCGCATAACCGACTCCCGAACCCATCCTCTTTGGTCGCGAGACCATGTTCTTTCCCAGGTTTACTCTGAGCGTTTCCTTTCCCTCTTTTGGGATAAATAACGCACGGTGGCGGCTCTGTTGTTCTTCTTTTCCCGCCGGTTTTTCGCGCGATGCGACAGCTGGCGACTCTGCTGGGGACATAGAGAAGTTGACCTATGCTGGTCCATCTTCCCTAAGCGAGACTCTCCTAGCGCTCTCTAGGATAGGGTTTGGTTGCTGTTTGCTGTTTTTTTTATTGCATTCATTTATTTATTGTTTGCATTTATGTTTGCATTAATGTTTGCATTCATATTCATCTGTTCACCTAGCTGGTTGTCTGTTTCTCTCTGTTGGGGTGGGAGTTACTCGAGGTAAAAGGCCCAATACCCAGGCTATGAGTGAAATCTAGGAAACCTAGGAATAGAGTGATTCATGGGAAGCGGGTGGTATGGCGCCACTTAGCGGAACATTGATATCACGAGCAGTTCAGACCCTGGTGGGATATTATCGGTGCATACATCGGGTGTGCACAGGATGATATTCTGCGAAAGGTTATTTATGCTGCGTTTCTCTCGACCTTACCCTGGCCTAGATGACACCCGTGAGTGGGGAAGGGTTGACCTTTTTAACAGGTACAGTTGGTGACTCCTGGTACTGATGGTGACTACGAGTTATATTTCTGGACGCCGGAGGTTTGACCCTGGTTTTGATCAGAGGGTTCCGTTTATTTCGGATCCCTGGGCTGAATTTGAGGGTACTCGCTCAGATGGTGACTCAGTTCTTCAGAATGGGTTCAGATGCCGGCTCCTCAGATGACTTTGGGGTTTCAGATGGTTCCTCAGATGCCAGTTCCTGCCAGTCTTGGCTCCATCATTTGCATCATAGCATATTTATTTTCAAAAAATAGTAATGCATGAAAAAAGTTAACTCGCATACGCATATCCTTTTCAGGATCATTCATGATAAGATAGCATCCGCATCCGCATCATGCATATCATACACATCCTTGCATTGCAGACATGTTTGGAAAGACTCCTCGCTTTGGTTCCCGACTGAGACAGGATTGTTGATCACCGTCCGCATCGCGACCAGACTCAACCATCAGAGAAGTATGGATCAGGTTCAGACTGAGTTGGCTGAGATGAGGGCAAACATGGCCCAGTTTATGACGACGATGCAAGGAGTTGTTCAGGGGCAAGAGGAGCTGCGTGCCTTAGCCCAGAGACTGGAGGCCATGATTCCACTAGTCCATCGTGCTTCACCAGTGGATGTACCCGTTCATGAGAATGCTGTTGTCACTATTCTCGTCAATGATTATGCCTTGGGTGATGAGTTGAGGGGGATCAGAATCAGTGAACAACCTCTTGCTGCAGAGACTATTAATGTCAGAGCAACCCGCACTCCGGTTCGCCATCCTGGCTCTTCAAGTTCTTCCAGTTCTAAGAAGCTATACTCTGGGGCACCCAAAAGGGGAGAGATTGAAACAAATGCTGTGCACCGTCGAAGGAGTGTGAACAGAGGACAGTATCGTCAGGCTGCTGCTGTGACTATTCCAGTTACTCAACAGCAACCGAGAAGACCAGCTCAGCAATATCAGCATCAACAACGTCGTCCTCAGCAGCAGGCTTCCCAACAAGCCAGTACGAGTAATGAGAGGAAGAAGATCATTTTGATCCAATCCCCATGTCCTACGCCGAGCTCTGTCCCTCGTTGATAGAGCGGAACTTGATTACTCCCAGAGACCCGCCACCCATACCCGTCAACCCTCGGTGGTGGTATAGGCCTGAACAACATTGTGTGTATCACTCGGGTGCTCCTGGTCATGACGTGGATAGTTGTTTCCAGCTGAAGATGAAGGTTCAAGACCTCGTGAGGGCAGGTATTCTGAACTGTGAAGACTTGGGTCCCCGTGATAATCAAGCTTGAAGATAACAAGTCCGGGGCTGGCGCCGACTTTTCTTCAGAAGGGTTGTTAGAAAAGCAGAAGCTGCTGATGCAAGAAATACTGACAGTTGTCGTCCCTGATGGGATCTATCACAATTGGGTCACTGTGGGCTTTCCTACAGTTGTTCATAAGTCTTTGTAACAATCACTTTGTTTAAAAACCCTTCTCCCATGCCAAAAGGAGAAGTGATGACATTGTTGGCAACATTTTGTGCAATGATATTTTCATTCAAATAATTCATGTTAAAACATTTGTTTTCCATTTGTTTTCCCTTTTTGCTTTTTTGCATGAAATTGGTGATCACAAAAAACCCTAAAAAACAAGAATAAAAGCAATCTTTTCATCTGCATAACGATTGTCTTGTTTGATTTTCAAAGGCTTTTCATCTCTAAATCTTTATGCAGGTTGTTTCTCAAACCCATTGAACATAATGATCGGACGTCATCTCCCAATTTTGAACTCCCTGTATTCGAAGTGGACGAAGATGATGTTGAAGGGATTCCTGACGAGATTTCCCGACTTCTTGAGCAAGAAAAGAAGATCACTCAGCTGCATCTCGAGAATCAGCAGAACAGCCAACTGGGGCATTATCAAAAAAAAGAGAAAAAAGAGAAAGAGGAGGGTGCAAAATCAAGAAAAGAAATCAATCAAAATCAAAAGAAATCAAAAGAAAGAAAAAGAAAGAAAAAAAAACAAAAGAGAAATAGCACCCTCAAAGTCCCAAGTTGACTGATGCTGAATTCGATCGAAAAGAAGAGATCAACTGCCATGTGTTATGGTCAGTCATATCAGCAAAGAGTGAAAAAGCATTTGATAAGAAGGTCAAGCCTCGTGTGTTCTGAGAAGGTGACCTTGTGCTCAAGAAAGTCTTGTCTTTTGTACCCGATTCCAGGGGCAGGTGAACCCCCAAGCTATGAATGTCCATATGTTGTCAAGAGAGCCTCTTCAGGCAGTGTTCTGACACTTACTACGATGGATGAAGAAGTTCACTCGTCCTGTGAATCCTGGTGCAGTCAAGAAATACTTCGCCTAAAACAAACAAAAAAAGTAACAGCTCGCTAAGTTGAACACCCCAAAGGGCAACTTAGGCAAAAAGGAGCGTCTCGGTGGATTGAAAACCCGAAAGGGCGATCCAGGCAAAAGTTAGAGACATTGAAAAAAAAGAGAATTTGCATCCCGCTAGATTGATCACCTCACACTGGGGCAATCTAGGCAAAAATTAGGGATTTGGAAAGTAACTGCATCTTGACAAGACTGTGCTCTATATCCGTCATCCGTCAAGGATTCTCGACTCGTCGTCGACTGAAGCTTTGAATACATCGCAAATTCAGAATGGTAGAGGAAAGGTCATTATGTTCAATGTAGCCCTCTCCAATATATATCACCGATTTCAAACTTGTACAGGTCTATGGAGTCTCGCCCTTTGCAGACTACCATTCCATCACATCAATTTGAGCTTTTCATCCAATTATTTGCACTCTTATTTGTTTCAACTCAACAAACGTTTTGCATGTTTTAATTGATAAAGTATCATTGTTTTCAAAATAAACAAATTTTTCAAAAAAATTGTTCTTAAACAAAGTGAACGTTCACAATGATGGAAGGATACTTAGGAGACCCACGGTGCTCTCCCGGGGGTGGTATGATTACCAGCAGGTAAGACAATTGTTCGTATCTCGGGCATGACTGTATCTTTGTCCTGCAGAACCTCGTATGGTCTCTCCTCAGTGAATTTGCTCAGTGCAGTGTTGGTTGAAGTTGTTTATCTTCATGTTCCCGGCAGTACAACATTCTTCCTCCAGGTCCCTGTTAGCCCTATTGTGGGGCATCTCCAATATAGGTTTGTTTGAGCCCTACCGTGGGGCATTCCCAGCAAGGTTGCTGTTGAAATATTTTTGTGGGGCAGTTCCCCAAGCAGAGTGTTTGCTGAAGGCGTTAGCGTTCCTCTCTCCAGCAGAGCAGTCTTCTCCTCTCCCCGGCAGGCCTATGCTTGCAGATTTCCCCAGTTGAGAATCCCCGCTGAGCGCCTGACAGTTATTTTCCCCGGGAGTCCCCTAGTGGAGTTTATCAGTAGACTGTTGGTGTGTTCCCCAACAATTGGTTTTGTGATGCTATTATCTCCAGTATGGCCGTGAGTGCCTATCCCAAGCAGGTTTGTGGGAATTCATCTCCAGTATGATATGACGTGTTATCATCCTCAACAGAGTTGTTACTCTCACCACTATGGTTGATCTCTCCACTAGGATCGTTCTCCTCAGCAGAATGGTGTGTTTTTTCCTCGGCAAGTTCCCCGAGTGGAGCGGGTCTCATGAAATACATCTCCAGCAGTGATTCTCCTACATATGGATTGGTTGGGTCGTCCCTAAGTAGAGTAGCATTTATTTCTCCAGCAGAGTTCATCCTACCAGTGGATTGGACTGGGTTTCTGTAGTAGACTGATATCTGCATCCCCAGCTGAGTTGATTCTACCCATGGATCGCGTGGGTTATCCCTAGCGAAGTAACAGACGTTCTCCAAAGCAGGGTTTATCCTATCTGAAGATTGGTTGAGTCTTCCTCCCAGTGAAGTCGATTTACCATTCCCCAGCACAGTTCCTGGAGTTCCCCGGTGTTGTCTCTGAAGGAGACGTGTGTTTATGCATTCATCATTTAGATAAGCATAGCATATCGCATCATTAGTGCATAGCATTTCCATAATCATGGGGCATTGTGTAAAGCAAGAAAAAACTCATGCATCAACATTGCAAGCATATCCATTAGCCCTAGGCCGTGGTGACCAGCCGAGATTGGGTTGTTGGAAAGAGTTTAGCATCGCGCCATTGGATCGGCTTCAGAATTGGGTTCATCAGCATGGTCGAGAGGTTGGTGTTTTCCGAACAAGTGATTCCTCAGTCGAGTGGGTATCCCCAGCAGTGTTACTCCCCAATTGTTAGCGTCTTGCCAGCTTGGGTCTTTTTTCCTTAAGCAGATATGGGTGTGTCCGATCTCTCCATGTAGAGTCTACCCCTTAAGCAGAAAGTGTCAATCTTTTCCTGCCATTTCCCCACTGAGATACGTCCTCGTGGATGACGGTTGCTTCCGTTCCCTCCCAACACACATTGGGAGGGGTTTTCCCTATTGAGTTCTTTCCTCATTAGGATAAGTCTTGTTTCAGTCTGCCTTTTTGGATCGATCCTAAATTGGCTTCCTGTTGGTTGTCTCCTGTACTTCCCTGGGGCATAAATGAATAGTCGCTCACTAACCGACATTCATTCATCTTCATCCTCAGCGAAATTTTGGCCTCTACCTACGAACCGGTAGCTGTAAGTCCTATCTTTGTGGTTTTCTACCCACTAGCTGGTAGTTGTAAAATCCCACTTTCACCCCTTTGGTGGAGTTAACCCTGTGTGTTCATCCTATGCATGACTGGTTACTTTTCCGTGGTTTTCTGCCTACTAACCGGTAGATGTAATCCCCTCTTTGTGGTATTAATGGTCTTGTCCCCTTTGGATACTTGCTTTGATCAAGCAGTATTGTCCCCATTGGGTCTTCACTTTCTTTTTGGATACTTGCTCCAAGTTAGCAACTTTATCCTCTTTTGATTGGTCATCTTTTGCATACCTAGTCTGGTACCCAGATGCCTTTCTTTTCGGTCGATTATTCATTTAACAACCTACAACCCGGTTATGGATAATCTTCCATGCGAGCGTATTATCTACGTTTTGACGGCTATAGATAATATGTACTTGATTTCCCGGTATTCAGACCGAAGGAGTTTCCGACGATCAGGTCGATGTACTCATGGCACAAGGCCAATTTTCCGGTATTCAGACCGAAGGAGTTTCCGACGATCAGGTCGATGTACTCATGGCACAAGGCCAATTTTTCGATATTCAGACCGAAGGAGTTTCCGACGATCAGGTCGATGTACTCATGGCACAAGGCCAATTTTCCGGTATTCAGACCGAAGGAGTTTCCGACGATCAGGTCGATGTACTCATGGCACAAGGCCAATTTTCCGGTATTCAGACCGAAGAAGTATTCTCCTCTCCGTTGGTGTCGATAAACGTCGAGTTTTTCCCGATCATCCGTTGATGATTTGGTTGTGTCCTTCTTCCCTAGTGAAGTATTCTCCTTCTCCGTTGGTGTTGATAAACGTTGAGTCTCCCTTTCGTCCTATGACGTCTGGTTGAGTTTTCTCCTTCTCCGTTGGTGTCGATAAACGTCGAGTTTTTCCTATTCGTCCTATGACGTCTAGTTGTACCTGTCCCCACGTGGATTTACCTCGCCGTTGGTCTTGGTAAACGTTGAGTTTTTTTCCCATTTCGTCCGTTGACGTATGGTTGTATCCCTCCCAGTCATTCATTAATGTCTGGTTACCTCTCCGTTGGTCTTGGTAAACGTCGAGTTTTTCCTAGTTGTCCGTTGGCATCTAGTTGTGATTTCTATTCCCATTCGTCATCGTTGTGATGTCTGGATGTGGCCATACCCTTTAAAAACCAAAAAAAAAAAACAAAATACCCAGTAATAAATATCAAATCCCAGTGGACGTTTCCATTGGTGGATCCCTGTATTGTGCAAATTCTACGGTTCTTTGGTATTCAATCCCTGTTTACCCTGAAAGTCTGACAGCCGTTGCTCTCATCCATTCGGGTTCCCAGGTGATTGAATAGGGGCAGCTGTAGCACCTCAAATTTGCACCTATCATTGTACATACATTTTCATGTTAGGTCATAACATATCATGATCCATTGCATAGCATTGCATTGCCTCTTTTGCTTCAAGTGCAAGCCAATCAAGGAATTAGGTCAAACTGATCAGGAGATCAGTCAACCAAGCAAGCAAGCACAATTCTCATTGAGCCAAGGCCCTAGGGTTTGTCCAACAAGTTCACATGACTTGGAGGTCTATTTGAAGTGTTAAAGTCAAGGGTTGAAGGCTCAGAGGTCATCAGTTCATACACAGACAGCCAGAAACCCTAAAAGTCAACTGTTTGTCAACTGTCCATTTAATCAGCGATTTGATGATTGGAATTGGTTTGTGAGAGCTCATTCATGTCCAAATAGTCATCATATATCATGCCAAACACCATCATGGAAGAATTTGAAGCCAGAGCAGAAATTTCCCAAAATGGAAACTGGGCCTGTAACTGAAACCTGCCATAAATGGAAAGTCTTGATCCTCAAACTTACATCTTGCTACAAGCTTCAAATGAATTTTTTCCCAACATGAAAGTTGAAGATCTTGTTCTCCCATTTCCAAAAAGTCTAAGAACTCTTAATTCCCATGTGTGGTTGGCAAGTTATGATCGAATCGATTTCAGAAAATCTTGAACTTCAAAGGGCCATATCTCTCAAACCATTTGGCCAATTTTGGTGGGGTTTTTTCCTACAAGTCACATTTGATCCCCTCTTTCCAAAAATATAAATTTCATGAGCCAAAACTTCACCAATCAAAATGGCATTTTTTGACCTATCTCATTTAAATGCAAGTTTGACCAATGTTTGACTTTTTGATATAAACATTTTTCTAACATTTGGCCAATTGGAACAGCTCAGAAATATCATTTAAAACATGTTTGCCAAGTCAAATTATGCAGTACAAATGGCCATTCTTTAAGTTGCTTGAATTGGAAGAAAAGTACAATTTCACCATGCTACTCCATGCTTTCATTAAACCATGCCTTGGTACCTTCAAACAGAGTTTATACTGATCATTTTCTGTCAGTTTGAGACCTCATTAGCAGCCTAAAACCAACAGCAAAATAAAGGCCATGCTTACTTGCTTGAATTTTGGAACAAAAGGACACTTCCACTCCATACTTCCATGCCATGCTTGGTACTTCTAACTGCAGAATTCATGCAACATTTTCTGTCAAGGACCAACTCTAGGGGCAGCCACAAAACCATTTGGCCTAGACAGCAAAAGAGGCATTGGTTCTCTCTCACTCTAAAAAAACTCATTCTTGGCCATTTATCAAAATCTGTCACAAACTTCCAAAGCACCAAGCCTTGCCTTGCCAAAAACACCATCCAAGCATCATTTTGAACTGATTTGCAACATCATTTTCCATCTGTAACAGCCTTTGCATGACTGTTTTTCTTCACCTTCCATCCATGACAGTCCAAGTGTGAGGCCATTCCAAGTTGTTGCAAGTTAAAGCACCTTCACCATTCATCATTAGGAGGGTTTTAAAGTAACTGTTTCAAGCCAAACACACGAAAAAGCAACAGAATCACGACTGTTCTCCAAATTTGGCCAGGTATCGAATCTCTCATTTTCCAAAACCATGATATACATTAAATAGATCTCCTTGCCATGAGTATTTTGAGCTTTGAGTCACTTGATTTGGTTGAGTATTTGTGAAGTTATGAGGTTTTAAAGTTTGACACTTGAATATGTTTTTGCTTGGTTTTCTCTTGATAGCACGAATCGATGTTAATGGTTGTGGGATTATTAATGTATATGCTTAGATGTACACATTGATATGTTTATTCTTGAATTTGGAAAAAAAAAAATTTCAACCTGGGTTTAATGAGTATGCTGCTACTGTAAGTATTTTTTCCTGCAATATATTTTCTGCAATGTGTTTACTGTAGTGTGTGTAAATTGCCTTGCCTTGTTTCTAAATAAATGCCAAAAGGCCTGGGGCGAGGGGGATTCGAACCCCAAACCTTTGCTTCAAATACCAAGTGTTTTACCACTGGGGCGCAATGCCAATTCATTTATTTAACGCCTTCTAAAATATATATTAAAAAAGAGCGCTGCCATGCCGTCCTGCTATTGGCCATGTTGGCGCGTTGACCGGGGCGTTGACCCCCCATTGTTTCTTTATTTATTCCATTAATCATTTTGTTTTGTAATGTTTGTTTCATTTGCCATGCCTAACTTACAAAAATCATAACTTGTTCATTTTTAATCCAAATTTAATGGGATTTTTTGTGTTGTGTTCATCATGATCTCTACTTTTTTATCACATTTTTTCCAGAATTTTTGCATGGTCGAATTTTAAATGGTGCTAGGGTTTGTGACATGTGACCAATTTTTGTACATCTTGCCAAAACATTTGTGAAATGATGATACTTTATCCAATGGCTCCCAAATTTTTTGTGCTTAAACTAGACACACTCATGGTGATTTTGGTGTAGAGTTTGTGAATTTATCATTGCTGGTTTGTGAGATATGATTTTTTGAGTTAGGGTGTGACAATTTGCGTCACACCATTGATGTCCAACTTGATGATTTTCATTACCATGCTTCTTGACCTCCAATTGATCTGATTTTTTGCATGAACCTACTCTTGCATGTCTAGTTTACATATGAATTTTCTTGGAATTATTTGAGGCATTTCCTAATTGTTTGAGATTTTCTCCCCTGTTGACCAAAATGTTGACCTTGTGTGACACTTGTTCCCATTTCATTTGTGAAATTCTCATACTTTATTGGATGGACATGAAATTTGACATGTGATAACTAGACATCCTAATCTTTGCCATGGTTTTAGTCCCATTCATTTATCATACACCATCTCTGATTTATGATTTTTCTAAGTTGATGCATGTTTGGTTGACTTCTTTGAGCATGTTCAAAATTGTTTTGACTTTCTGATTTTCATTGACTGCCTTCCACTTGTCCAAATGAGATGAAATTTGACATGCATACCTTGCTATGTGTTAGGATTGATCATGATTTGTTTGGTGATTTTTGGAAATGTTTAAGATTGCTTTTGAGTTAAGTCTTGCTGTTGACTTCTATGAGCTTCTGTTTGCTATACTTTGACCTAAATTGTTCATGAAATGATGATGATGATTGATATGGATGTGAATCCAATTGGTTGTGTTTCTTAATTGTTTGAACATGATTTGGGATGCCTGCCCTTTGCTGTTTTAACTTTTTCATTCTCTTTTGACCCTAGGCTTGCCCTAGTGGTCCTGTTACTCACTTTGAGCTCATGTTTTCAGGTTGACCATCAAATGGCCATTGAGACCAATTCTTTTTGATTGAGCTTGCTTGATTATCATTGACTAACTTGTTTGTTTTGTAGGTGGCTTGGCTCACATGCCTTAAGCCTTGTGCCTTGCACATCCATGTGCCTCTAACTGACTGTTGGTGTCTGTTTCTGTTTGTTTTGTTTGAAGTTGCATACTAACATCTGCTTGACTGTTTCAGGTACTTTAGTTGCTTTTAGTTCCTTGTGAACTTTGCTTTGCTTTGCTTGTATAAGCAATTTGCATTGAGGTATGTCTCTTTGTCTTCATGTAGTCTGGAAGACCTGGCCTGTTACTTGGCCAGGCAACTGTCTGAAGTCCTCCTTAAGAGGCGATGTTTGTGGATGTTTAATTTTGTCCTTGCATAGAGTCAAAGTCCTCCTAAGTGAAGAGGCAATTGGTGGAAGGTAGGGATATGCAATCTATCCCCCACTATTCAGTGTGTCATCTGTTTTGCTCACACCACTGTGTTGATGCATTGCAGATACAAACCCAAGATCTTGTACAATTGTACAGTTGAGTCAGTTTTAAATGTGTAGAAGGGTTCCCACTTTCTGAACCCACACATTCTTGTCTTAAGCTCTCCCAGGCCAGGGATAAGAGCTGTGAAGTCTCATCTTCACTTCATCCTTTCATCTGCTTCACCTTAGCCCCTCAATGGCAAGGTTAAGAGCAACATTCACCCAGTTCCAGAGGTTTGTTTGTCGAGGTTGATATGACCCCTTGACTAAAACCTAACCCTTGTTTGAGCCACTTGTTTGTGTATAGCGTGTGCTATCTGTGCAAGATAGGATTGTTTGACTTGCTTCCTGTGCAAGATAGGATTGTTTGACTTGCTTCCTGTGCAAGATAAGATTGTTTGACTTGCTTCCTGTGCAAGATAAGATTGTTTGACTTGCTTCCTGTGCAAGATAGGATTGTTTGACTTGCTTCCTGTGCAAGTTAGGATTGTTTGACTTGCTTCCTGTGCAAGTTAGGTTTTGCTTGGCTTGCTTCCTGTGCAAGTTAAGTGTGTGTGGCTTGCTCCCTATGTGAGCCATACTTAGGATAGGTTGGCCCTTGTGCCATTTAGCTAGAAACCTTAACTTAGGGATGATTTTGCATGATAACATCTAGGCTCGAGTCGTAGTCTCCCTAGTGTTGTATCTCCCTCTGTTATCTGGTTAGGCTAGTCCTTTATCCCTCTGTAGGGGAACTACATCGCCCTGATCTTCATACCAGATGAAGTATGTAGGCAGGAGATTGAGCTGATCTCTCCGGGCGCCCTTTTCTTTTTTTTTTGTGTGTGTTGTCTGACCTTTGCTAGGCTCGAGTCCGTGACTCCTTAGCACTTGCTGTCTGTCTTGTTGGTGTGTGTTTGACAGTTATAGGCTCGAGTCCCCGACTCCCTACTAACTTGTTTTGTTGTTGTGTGCTTGGAAGCTGATGTAAGTCCATCGAGTGGCATTTGGGTTCCAATGTGCGTGCGTTTTGGTCAGGATGCTGATGTGAGTCCAGCAATTGGCATTCAGGCTCCATGTTTGCCTTCTTGTGTGTGTTTTGGTTCGGATGCCGATATAAGTCCAGTGATTGGCATTCGGGCTCCATGTTTGCCTTTGCCTTGTTTGTTTGTGTGCGTGTCAGCCGAGCTACGAATGCTCTGATTCTTCTCTCGTCCGAGAAGATACGTATGCATAGGATGCAATATCCTAGCGAGCATGTGTCGTTTCCCAGTTCGAACTACTTCGACTCTGATGTCTATGCCTGATAGACTAAGTAGGCCCAGGATGCGACATCCTGCCGAGTTCAGTTTCAGTCAGTCTCTTGCGTTTCTTTCAGCCAGTGTGTGTGAGTGTGAGCAGTGTTTAGCAACCAATTTTCCTACCTTTTGTGCGTGGATCCCGTAGAGTACTACGGATGCGTAGGGGTGCTAATACCTTCCCTTCGCATAACCGACTCCCGAACCCATCCTCTTTGGTCGCGAGACCATGTTCTTTCCCAGGTTTACTCTGAGCGTTTCCTTTCCCTCTTTTGGGATAAATAACGCACGGTGGCGGCTCTGTTGTTCTTCTTTTCCCGCCGGTTTTTCGCGCGATGCGACAGCAAGCCCAAGGATCAAACCAACTTCCTGCCCAAACAGTTGTGAATTCAAAAGGCCCTAATGCTAATGTGAGTGCAATTTCATTGACATCCAAGAAGGTAACAGAACCAGCCCCAGAAAAAAAATAAAAAAATTCTTGAGGTAACACCTGAACCTTCTTCCGTTGTGATAGAAACTGAACCCTCTGTTGTGGTAGAAACTGAAAAAGAAAAAGAGAATGAGTATGTGCCACCAGTTCCCTTCCCACACAGAATACTGAAAAATAAAAGGACTGGTGATGGAGACAAGGAGAGAGAGATTTTAGATGTGTTCAGAAAAGTGGCGGTAAACATTCCGCTTCTTGATGTTATTAAGCAGGTCCCAAAGTATGCAAAATTTCTAAAAGACTTGTGCACAAGTAAGAAAAGGTTGAAGGGTAATGAGAGAGTAAATTTGGGACGAAACATTTCAGCCCTTATCCAGCCTAAATATTCACCTGAAAAAGCTACTATTTCATCCCTCAATCAGGCCATACCCCAAAAGTGCAAGGATCCAGGAACTTTTGCTATTCCATGTACCATTGGGGATAGTAAATTCGACAATTGCATGCTTGATTTGGGAGCAGGCATTAATGTTATACCTACTTCTGTTTATAATAACCTTGATCTTGGTCCTTTGCAGCATACAAGTTTAATCATTCAACTGGAGAACAGAAGCAATGCTCGCCCTATTGGAGTAGTGGAAGATGTGCTTGTTCAAGTTAATGACTTGATTTTTCCTGCAGATTTCTACATTCTGGACATGTATGGAGAAACAAATTCAAGAAGATCGCCCATCATTTTAGGCAAACCATTCATGAAAACGGCGAAAACAAAAATTGATGTCGACGATGGAACCATGTCCATGGAATTTGGTGACATTGTCGCAAAATTTAACATTTTCGATGCCATGAAACATCCCTTGGAGGAGCGTTATGTTTTTCATATTAAATTGATCTCTGAGTTGGTTGATGACACTTTTTCTGAATTGTTTTCACTTGATTTTCCATCTCTATCTGGGTTTGATGATGTTTATTCATGTGATGATTGTACTGACACTAACCTTTGTGTTGTTTGTGATGAGATTGATGCTGCCTTGCAGGGTGATAGTATAAATAAAGTTATTTATGTGTTTGAAGCTCTTGACATTCCGGTTGCCCCAAACATACCATGCATTGAACAAACACATTCTTTAGAGCCTAAACCACTTCGCGAGGATTCATATTATTCATCAAAGCTTCAACTTAAGCAGAAATATAAGAAGGGAATTGGATGGACCTTGGCTGACACTCGTGATATTAGCTCATCCATATGTATGCATAGGATCTCACTTAAAGATGAAACAAAAGTAGTGAGGAAGCCCCATAATCCTTTAATTCTTGATGTTGTAAAAAAGGAGATCACGTTCACGTGTCCATTCAACACTTTTACTTATCGAAGATACTTCTTTGATCCTGGAATACAAGACAAATGCACTAATCAAAATTTCAAGGTCAATGGACACTCCTCAGAGCTACTCCATGAGAACCCGACTTTGAAAGAAGAGACTGTAGAAGAGCTCTCTTTGGGAAAGGCTGCTTATCCAATCACTTATCCGCCTTGACTCCTCAGGTGTGTTCTTTCCTTTCTCTCACTCTTATTTTATATTTATGCTCTTTCATTGAGGACAATGTATGTTTTAAGTGTGGGGGAGGGAACCATTTATTTGTTTTGTTTTCTTTGTTTTTTCTCTATTTTGGTTTTTGTTTGCTTTCTTAAAAAAAATGCATGTTTTTTTTCTTTGGTTTTTGAGTTACAATTATGAGTATTTTTCTTAGTTCTCTTGACTAAAGTCTTGTGGTGTGATGTGAAAAATTTGTTGTGCATTTTTAGTATGATATATATGACTAAACTCTAAATTGTATATCTTTAGCAGTAGATCATTAACCCTAGTGAGCTTTGAGCCTTATATGGATAACATACAAAAATTCATCTCTTTCTTTCTTGTGTGATTCACTTATGTCTGTTGGTCTCTAGAATTTGAATTGACTCTTGTTGGTGTTGTTGTTTACTTGTGCACACTGATATGATAAAGGTAATTTTGTTTTCTTTTGTTTTTTTAGCCAGTTAGCCAAAAAGCCAACCTAAAATAATTGCATTCCTTGTTTGAAATCCTATTGAGCCTATTATACTTTTTTTATATTTAAAACTCATTACAAACTGAGAAGTGAAAAACAATGTTATCACCCTGTCGCATCCGCGAAAAACAACCGACGGGCTAAAACAAACAACACAGAGTTGCCACCGTGCGTTATTTATCCCAAAAGAGGGAAAGGAAACGCTCGAAGTAAACCTGGAAAAGACGTGGTCTCGCGACCAGAGAGAGATGGGATCGGGAGTCGGTTATGCGAAGGGAAGGTATTAGCATCCCTACGCATCCGTCGTACTCGACGGGATCCACGCTCAAAAAGATAGAACAAGGTTGCTAAAACTGCTCACAAACATCACACACACGCACTGAAAACAACACAGGTGGGGGAAGAGAGGAAAGGGCTCGCTAGGATATCGCATCCTATGCCTACGTATCTCATCTGGAATGAGAATCAGAGCTGCCGTAGTTTGGCTCACGCACGCCAAACAAAACACAAACACAGGAAACCGACTGCCAATCGTTGGGCTTACGTCAGACTCCACACAAACAGGCAAACATGGAAACCGAACGCCAATCGCTGGACTTACATCAGATTCTGAACCAAACAAACACACTCAGGATACGGATAGCCAATCGCTGGTCTTACATCCATATCCTGACACACAAGAGGATTAACAAACAAACAAGTTACTAAGGAGTCAGGCACTCGAGCCTAGTAACTGTCAAGCAAACACACACAAAAAGGAAAAAAGGGTGCCCGGAGAGACCTCGCACGGTCTCCTGCCTACGTACCTCATCTGGTATGAGGATCAGGGCGACGTAGTTCCCCTGAACGGGAAAGAATTTCTAACCTAACCAGAGACTGGGAAATGACAAACTAGAAGGGAGCTGGACTCGAGCCTAATAGTTATCATGCAAATTCACCATGGTCCTAGGTTAAGGTTTCTAGCTAACTTGCACAGGCAGCAAGCTAAACCTAAACAGCACAAGCAATCAAAGCAAACAATCACAAATAGCACACACTAATTACAGACAAAGTGGGCTCACACAAGGGTTAGGCTGCAAAAGCAAGCCAATTGTATCAGGTGATGTTAGCTCTTAACCCTAACATTGAGAGTTAGGGTGAAGCAGAGGAAATAGGAAGTGAGGGGTGTGCCTCACAGCTCTTATCCCTGGCCTGGGAGAGCTTCAGACAAAGGAAGTGTGGGTTCAAAAAGTGGGAACCCTTCTACACTTATGACTGACTCAACAGAGATCTTGGGTTAATATCCTCAATGCATCAACACCAGTTGTGTGAGCAAAGGGATGACTCTACTGAATAGCAGGAGATGGATTGCACATCTCTTGTATCTGCCAATTGCCTTATCAAAGGTCTTTTCCTGCTTGGCATAAAGATAAACATTCACAAGCATTGCCTCTTAAGGAGGACTTCAGACAGGTGCCTGACCAAGTAACAGGCCAGGTCTTCCAGACTACATGAAGTCAGTGGGTTATACCTCAATTGGTTAAGCAACCAAGCAACAGCAAAAGCAAGTTCACAATGAACTATAGCAACTAATGTACCTGAAATCAATCTAACTCAGTCAGTACACAACTCAAATAATCAAACAAACAATCCAATAGTCAACAGTTAACTGTACAAAGTCAAACAGACAAGCAAGCAAAAGATATGCATCAAGGCAATGTGCAATGCACAAGCTCAACTCAAATGACTTAGAAGCCACCTACAAAACAAACTCAAGATTAGTTCAACATTGACCAATTAGTCAACTCAAGCAAGTGAATCATTTCCCTCATAGCCATATGCTCTTTGTCCTGAAAACATAACTCAAACATAAGCAAACCCCTAGGACAAGGCCTAGGGTCAAAGATGGAGAAATAATTCAAAACAGAACATGAAAATTGGCACAAATCAAGTTCAATCAAATTAGAACAATTTCCAAGTGGTCTCACATTCATATCACACACCAATTTCATTTCACAAAGCAAATGAGGTAAAGCATGCAAGTTCAAAGCTCATTGGACCAAACAGAATGAAACAATCCAAACTAACTCAAAGATAATTCAATAAATCCCAAGAAAAATCATGGCTAAACATCACACATCACATGATCATCATACCAAAATTCAAGTTATTTGGATAAGTGGAAGCATGTCAAATAAATTCCATAAGGCAAGGTAAGCACAAACAAGCTCAATTAGGGCACAATTTCATGCATCAACTTCACACAAGCCTAAAACAGAATCTACACATGGTAAATGCATCAAACCAAAGCCAATGTAAACTTCAAAGTGTCTAGAATCAATTTGCAAAAATTCAAGCTCATATGACAAACATCAAGCATTTCACAAATCATCTAAGTTCATGACTATCCAAAAGTCCACAAATGACAAGCCAGAAGAGAAAATCTCAAACAAATCATAAATGCATCCAAAAATTCCATAAAATTTCACAAGCAATCCTAACATCTAGAAGTAGCATCATGCAAAAATTAACATCAATTGGAATTCATTTGGCATGGCAAAGAAAATCAACAAGTTGAAAAAGAAATGGTGTGACACACATTGTCACACCTTCATTAATCAGATCATAACTCAACAACCAGACATGAGAAAAATACAAACTCTATACCAAAATTTCCATTAAGGTGTCTATTTTAAGCACACAAAATTTCACAATCATTGGAGCAATATCCATCATTTCATGAAGCTTTTGGCAAACAAGGTCATGAAAACATACACATACACAATCCCTAAGCAAAATAAATATTCCTGCGTGCACAATTTCTGGAAAAATCACCATAAAATTCTAGAGATCATGAGGAAAACAACAAAAAAAATCACACATTATTTGGACAATTATTCATGGAGATATGAATTTTCTAAGTGTATGAAAAATAAAAAATAAAAACATGTTGAAAGCATAGTATGAATGAATGGAATAATATGTGAAGATAAAATGAAACTTTGGAAAGTTGCTTTGGTAGGGAATCGAACCCTGTATGTTTTTGGAATCAAAATGGCGCGCTCTGCATGGTATTTGAATGGACCAATCAGAGCGCTTCCCTAACAAACTCATGCAAGAACACTTTTCTAACACAAAACCGTGGCCAAAGCTATCTTCATCATCTCCAGCGAACCGCACACGACATGAACAGTAACTTCACAAAATCATCAAGAAATTTTGTTCCAGTTCTTGAAATTAATCACATGAATTGGTAGATCTTTCAATGTACATCAATAATCAATCAACATTTCATCAATTAACGCATAAACAAACACGAATCGAACGAAATAAGTTTCACCATCAAAACTTAAAACGCATGTATCTCACTCAATAATGCACGGTTTTCAGTGGTTCAAAGCTCAGCATGCTCACACAAACAAGATCTACAAGTCTATCACAACAATTTCAAGAAAAGAGAGACTCGAATTTTTGACCTCTTGATGAGCAGCTTTCGATTCGTGTGGTTTCAACGCCTTGCAATGCTTCCAACGTGTTCTAGCAAGCTTGTATGAGTGTATGGATGAAGTCTTGATGTTCAATTGGCCTTGATTCAACAGAATTTGAAATTCACCATTGATGAACAAGCTTCATGTATGCTTCCAAACTGCACGAATTGACTTGGTTCCTGGCTTCAATCTTGCTCCACAATGCTTAAGAATGATGAATTAATCAAGAAAAATGCATGAGATGTGAAGAAATTTGGAAAAAAAATGAGAGAGAATTTTGAGAGACTTTGAGAATTCTAGATCTAGAATTGGAAAATGTGATTAACCTCTAAATTCTGTTATGATTATGGTATTTATATGCTGTATTAATCATACTGAAAGTGCAATTAGCAATTGGTTAATTGTGATTAAGTGAAAATAAGGTGTGGGAGCAAATTTTGGAAAATAACCAACTTACCAACCAAAAAACAGCTTTTCACACAATGGAAAATACTCAGAAAACTGAGTTTTCGCACGAGCGGTCGACCATAGGTCGGCTCAAGCATGCTATGCGCCGACCTGTGGTTGACTCAAACATGCTATGCGCTGACCCGTGGTCCATGCGCTGACCCTTATGGTCGACTCAAACATGATATGCGCTGACCCGTGGTCCATGCGCTGACCCTTATGGTCGACTCATAGCCTGCAACAATTTTTTTTTTTTTTTTAAAAAAAAGAAGAGGAGGGCAAATTTTAAGATGTTACAGCTGCCCCTATTCAATCCACTGTGAACCTGTCGATATGAATAGCCTCAGCTTTCAGATGATCAATGTGAAGAGTGATTGAATACCAAGAACAGACGAACAATTTGCGCTCTGTTGGGAAAATAATTGACAATGCCTGTCAGAATCGGCAAAGAAGTGATCTCAAAATCCGTCAGGTACGGGACAGTCGGCCTGAACACCGAAACAGAAATTTGACCTGGATACCAAAATAAATGGTAACACCGGAACCACCATGGCCTGAACCCCGCTCATCAGTTTGAATACTGAGCGTCATGGTACGAGAGTATTGATATCAGTCTGAATACCGAGAGATTGGCCTGAATGCCCAACAACTGGCCTGACTGCCGTATCGGTCTGAACACCACTTCGGTCTGGATACCGGAAGATTGGCCTGAAAACCACAAGCTGCATCGATCTGAACTTCGGAAGCTTCCTCGATCTGAACATCGGAAACTTGGTCTGAACACCAAACAACTGGCCTGAACGCCACTTTGGTCTGAACACCACTTCGGTCTGGATACCGGAAACTTGGCATGAATGCCACAAGTATTCCAACCTGATTGTTGGAAACTTCTTCGATCTGAAAATCGGAAACCGGCCTGAGTGCCACAAGTTCTTCAACCTGATTGTTGGAAACTTCTTCGATCTGAAAATCGGAAACCGGCCTGAGTGCCACAAGTTCTTCAACCTGATTATTGGAAACTTCTTCGATCTGAAAATCGGAAACCGACCTGAGTGCCACAAGTTCTTCAACCTGATTGTTGGAAACTTCTTCGATCTGAAAATCGGAAACCGGCCTGAGTGCCACAAGTTCTTCAACCTGATTGTTGGAAACTTCTTCGATCTGAAAATCGGAAACCGGCCTGAGTGCCACAAGTTCTTCAACCTGATTGTTGGAAACTTCTTCGATCTGAAAATCGGAAACCGGCCTGAATACCGGAAAACTAGCCTGAATGCCACAAGTGCTTCAACCTGATCGTCGGAAACTTCTTCGATCTGAAAATCGGAAACTGGTCTGAATACCCACCTCGGCCTGAATACCGGAAAATTGGCCTGAATGCCACAAGTGCTTCAACTTGATCGTCGGAAACTTCTTCGATCTGAAAATCGGAAACTGGTCTGAATACCCACCTTGGCCTGAATACCGGAAAACTGGCCTGAATGCCACAAGTGCTTCAACCTGATCGTCGGAAACTTCTTCGATCTGAAAATCGGAAACTGGTCTGAATACCCACCTCGGCCTGAATACCGGAAAACTGGCCTGAATGCCACAAGTGCTTCAACCTGATCGTCGGAAACTTCTTCGATCTGAAAATCGGAAACTGGTCTGAATACCCACCTCGGCCTGAATACCGGAAAACTGGCCTGAATGCCACAAGTGCTTCAACCTGATCGTCGGAAACTTCTTCGATCTGAAAATCGAAAACTGGTCTGAATACCCACCTCGTCCTGAATACCGGAAAATTGGCCTGAATGCCACAAGTGCTTCAACCTGATCGTCGGAAACTTCTTCGATCTGAAAATCGAAAACTGGTCTGAATACCCACCTCGGCCTGAATACCGGAAAACTTGTCATGCCGGTCAGCATCGGAAGAAATGAGGAACAGTGATAAATGAAACGGCACGTGTGCCAACGACCCATGCTGGGGATAACATGCCATGAGCATGCTATCCTTTATTTAATCCTAGCAGACGAACAATTTGCGCTCAGCTGGGGATTATTCTCTTCTCATTTTTTCTTCTCTTTCTTGAACCCCGAAACTTTCTGATTGGTAATCTCTTCCTTCCTTTTTTTTTCTTGAACCCCGAACAAATATTTTCTTTCGTGCAGATGATCCCGGATCACCGCAGTTGAACCCCGACATCTTCATAGTAGCCTTGTTTGCCAAATCATGAACCCCGCTCTCCAATTGAACCCCAGTCGCCTGACGATAGCTCGCGATCGCCATTGTGAACCCCGTTCTCCAGAAAACACCCTATGTCTCCCTTTCTCCATTTGAACCCCGCTCTCCAGAAAATGCTTCAACACTTCCTTTTCTCCATTTGAACCCCGTTCTCCAGAAAATGTCGCAACACTTCCTTTTCTCCATCTGAAATGTATTTTCGCGCTGATCGCGTAACGTTCTTTGATCTTCATTTCCATCTCCGCCCGACGGAAAAGTTTCCACCAATATCGCACTACTGGGGAACATTGTTGCTCCAACGTCATGATGCCGAACTCCTAAGAGTAACACCTTCCAACTTCCATCTCGCACGACAGAAATTCTTCCTCCAGTATCACACTACTAGGGAATACCATTGACCCAACGTCACGATGCTGAACTCCTCGGAGTAACATCTTCACCATTCGGCGAAACCAAATCTCAAGCAGTAACCACGGCTCAAGTAACCGATGCTTGCAATGCTGACGCTGATTTTCCAACTAGCGAAACCACTTCTCAAACGGTAACCACGACTTGAGTAGCATCTTCACCCACTGGCGAAACCAAATCTCAAACGGTAACTACGGCTTGAGTAGCATCTTCACCCATTGGCACAACCAAATCTCAAACGGTAACCACGGCTTGAGACTAGCTTATGCTTGCAATGATGATGCATGGTTTTTTTTCAGCGTAATGCTCCATAATCATGGAAATGCTACGCGATTTATTATGCAATATGCTATGCTTATCTACATGATGAATGCATAAAAAGTATCCCCCTCAAGGGACTCCTGGGGAGCTCGAGGCACTTTGCTGAGGAACTTGACAACACTCCAACCTCCACCCTGCTGGAGAATAACACTGCTGCTGGGAAAATAGGCCACCCTCATCGGGAATAACCTCCTCCGCACCCGGTCCGCTTGGGGACTTCGCTGGGGAAAGAACCACCAACGCACTCTATGGGGAAACCGACAATCTCCGACTTGTTGGGGATACAACAATCCCGACTCTGCTTGGAGAAACCACTACCAATAGATACCTCCGTTGGGAAATAGCAACCTTCAGGCCTGGCTGCTGAGGAAACACCGATCTCAAACCTGCTGGGGAGATAACCATCCCGACTCTACTAGGTAAGACACAGACCTTGAATCTGCTGGGGAGTTAGTCATCCCGACTCTGCTTGGGGAAACCAGGAAACTCTGGTACTGAACACTCGTCGACTCGTCAAACCATGGCATTCACCATCCAAATCCACTGTCAGCTTTCCAATTTTGAGAACTCCCAGACTCGTCTGGACTTTTCTGATTCATCACCTTGTATTCCCGACCGCTCTGTACTCGACGGAGGGCGAACTCCTGGGATTCATACAGACTTTCCAACCTTAGACTTTGAAGAGTCTTCTTGATTAAAATCCAGGATCGTCGTACGTCTCTCGCCGTCTTTTCACCATTCTTCCATTCATTCGTCCCTGATTGGACTCCACGGGGATCCTTTTGTCAAAAGCTTCCACATCATAACCTGCAAGTGAGTGAAAACACCTAACAGTACCTGCAAAAGAGATCGTTAGATAAAACCGTACCCCAAGCGTGTCAAGATTTCAACACTTGGGTCACTCAACCTTCCGAATAAGATTTCAAGCTTTCAATCTTATAAACATGTATTGGAAGGGACATGTATGTCTTAAAATGCAAGATTCTTTATCAAAAATAATTGGATGTTTTTGCAATCAAAGCGGTAATGAAAACAAAAACAAAATTATTTGACTGAATATGCATTTTATTGATTGAAAAAGTGTGGCTCAATTCGAGCAATACAAAGGAAGCAATTCCTGAAAAGAGGTAATTGCGCACAAAAGGAAAAATCTATCCTAATGACAATGTGAAACTCGTGATCTCATCGAGTTCCAACTCGGTTACACCCCCTATGTCCTCAGACTCTCCGTGCTTTCTGCCTTCTGAACAAGACGTTTCTGATTGATCCCTACCGGGTATTATCCTGGTGCCTTAACCAAAGTGCAAATGATCATGCCAGACGCAGTTGTTCGTTTCAATCCCTCTTTTGCCTGGACCTCCCTTTCGGGTTTTCAGTCCACCGGGATACCCTTTTTTGCCCAAGTCGCCTTTTCAGGTTTTCGACTTGCCGGGTGTACAATTTTTTCATTTTATCCCTAATTTTTGCCCGAACCTTTTCTTTCTGTTTTTTGGTTCGCCGGGATGCCCATTTTTGCATGGACTATTTTATTCTTTCCGTCCAGCGGGTCTCTTTACACGAAGTATTTTTTAACTGCGTCTGCATTCACAGGGGATGGAAAATCTTCGCCATCCATGGTCGTCAACAACAAGGCTCCGCCAGAGAAAACCTTCTTGACCACGAATGGACCTTCATAATTGGGTGTCCATTTGCCCCTTCGATCATTTTGAGGAGGAAGGATCCTTTTCAGCACCATATCACCTACGTGATACACACGAGGTCGCACCTTCCGGTCAAAAGCACGCTTCATCCGCTGCTGGTACAACTGCCCATGACAGATGGCCGCCAGCCTGTTTTCCTCAATCAGGCTCAACTCTTCATACCGGGTTCTTACCCATTCAGCCTCTTGCAATTTCACGTCCATCAGGACTCTTAAAGCGGGAATCTGGACCTCAACCGGTAACACGGCTTCCATTCCATATACCAACGAGAAAGGCGTTGCCCCAGTAGAAGTACGCATCGAAGTTCGATACCCATGCAATGCAAACGGCAACATCTCATGTCAATCTTTATAGGTCACAACCATTTTCTGCACAATCTTCTTTATATTCTTGTTGGCTGCCTCAACCGCCCCATTCATCTTCGGACGATAAGGAGAAGAATTGTGATGCTCAATCTTGAATTCCCGGCACAGTTCTGCCATCATCTTGTTGTTCAAATTAGAACCATTATCAGTAATGATTCTCTCGGGAACCCCATATCGGCAAATGATATCTCTCTTGAGAAATCGGGCAACGACCTGCTTCGTCACGTTCGTATAAGAGGCTGCTTCAACCCATTTGGTGAAGTAATCAATAGCCACTAATATGAACCGGTGCCCATTCGAAGCCGTAGGCTCAATCTTTCCGATCATATCAATGCCCCACATAGCAAACGGCCACGGAGATGTCATTAAACTCAACGGATTAGGAGGCACGTGCACCTTGTCAGCATAAATCTGGCATTTATGACACTTTCGCACGAAATTGAAACATTGGGCCTCCATTGTCATCCAATAATAACCTGCCCTCAGCAGCTTCTTCACCATTGCATTCCCACTGGCATGGGTACCGAACGATCCTTCGTGAACCTCTTTCATCAATTGGCTTGCTTCTTTATCATCAACGCATCTGAGCAAGACCCAATCAAAATTCCTTTTGTACAAAACCCCATCCTTATTCAAGTAGAACACCATGGCCAACCTCCGCAGAGTCTTTCGGTCCCTTTTGGATGCGCCCTCAGGATACTCTTGGGTTTCTAGATAGCGCTTGATATCGTAATACCACGGCTTCTCATCATCAGGCGCTGTATCAACAGCGAACACATAAGTTGGTCTATCCAGACGTCCCACTTCAACACTGGGGAACTGATTCCACCACTGCACCTTAATCAAGGCGGCCAGAGTAGCCAAAGCATCTGCCAACAGATTCTCTTCTCTCGGCACATGATGCATCTTCACTTTGGTGAAAAACGTCAACAATCTCCTCGTATAATCCCGGTATGGAACTAAATGAGGTTGATGCGTATACCATTTTCCGTTAACCTGGTTCACAACCAAAGCTGAATCTCCATATATAACAAGGTTCTTGATCCTCAAATCAATCGCCTCTTCAATCCCCAAGATACAAGCTTCGTATTCATCCACGTTGTTGGTGCACTCAAATGTTAGCCGGGCAACAAAAGGAATATGGGATCCTTTCGGCGTAACCAAAACAGCACCAACACCGCTACCATTCACGTTAACGGCCCCATCAAACATCAGAATCCATTCGGGTTCAGGGTCAGGCCCCTCCTCCGGGATTGGTTCCTCACAATCTTTCGATTTGAGAAACATGATGTCCTCATCAGGGAATTCAAACTTCATCGGTTGATAATCCTCAATAGGTTGCTGGGCGAGATAATCAGACAACACACTCCCCTTGATTGCTTTCTGAGAGGTATACTGTATATCATATTCAGTCAAAATCATTTGCCACCTCGCAACCCGTCCGGTCAATGCTGGCTTCTCAAAAATATACTTGATTGGATCCATCTTGGAAATCAATAAAGTGGTATGAACCAGCATATACTGCCTTAGTCGGCGAGCAGCCCAGACCAAAGCACAACAAGTTTTCTCGAGCAACGAATATCTTGTTTCACAGTCGGTAAACTTTTTGCTAAGGTAGTATATGGCATGCTCTTTTCGACCAGACTCGTCATGCTGCCCCAGTACACACCCCATAGACCCCTCAAGGACCGTCAAGTACAGGATTAACGGTCTTCCCTCCACATGAGGCATCAGAATCGGAGGCTCCTGCAAATACTCTTTTATTTTTTCAAATGCCGCTTGGCAATCATTATCCCACCTGACCGTTTGATCTTTTCTTAACAACTTGAAAATAGGTTCACACGTGGCTGTTAGGTGAGATATGAACCGTGAAATGTAGTTCAATCTACCTAAGAAACCACGAACCTCCTTCTCTGTTCTCGGTTCAGGCATTTCTCTTATTGCTTTTACTTTAGCAGGATCAACCTCGATTCCTTTTTCACTCACAATGAACCCCAGCAATTTACCGGACTGCACTCCGAAAGTGCACTTATTCGGATTCAACCTCAGTCTGAACTGTCTCAGCCAGTCAAACAACTTGGCCAAATCTACCAAATGCCCTTCTTTTGTCTGGGACTTTGCTATCATGTCATTGTAGCGGTGTATTCGTCGCTATATGATCTATCGATTAAATCATAAGCTAAGAGATACATTGAAATTTTCGAGTCGCCACCGCACTTTTATTTATCCAAAGGATTGGCTAAAAAGCGAACAAAAGCCTAAGAAGTTTTACACGTAGAAAACTAATAAAAAGATCAGAGATTCTGGGTAAGGGGTAAATTACGCAATGGGAAGGTGTTAGGCACCCATCACGTCCTAGGTACTCCTAGGGAGCCCTTTTCACACTTGTTATGCAAAATTATTATTTGTTATGACATATGTATTGTGCAAACATGATTGGGATGGTGAGAAAAGAATATACATGTTTTATTGGGTTTTGGGTTCGAACGGATGAACCCGTTGCCTACGTACCTTCCATCAAAGGTAAGGATCAGAACGCCGTAGTTCGGCTAAAAGATTTCCAAAAGTGGGTTAGGTTCAATTTTAAACACAAACCCTAGGTCTTACGTTATCCACGGGAGAAAACTCAACCTTATACAAACAACAACGTCCACCATGTGAGAACAGCTTCAACTGGCCAGGGAGGGGTTAACCCTATAATAGGCGAGGAAGACTTACAATTCAATCACTAAAGACAGAAGGTGAGATTAACATCAACCACTAAGATAAATCAAACCTATAGCTCATGCATGAAAAGATTAATGGACAAAGCCAAAACAAGTGAATGGGTGGAGTTACTGATTATGATTATGAAAATGGAGTCAAAATATGATTAAGATCAATTCAAATAAGTATTATGAAATGAAGTTTTAAAAAAGGTCAAGGACTTGAGTCCAGGTTTTTAGTTAGAAAAACATGAAGATGTTTGCACAACACTTATGTCAAGTTTAAAAGATAAGGTGTGAAAAGGTTCTAAGACGTAATGAATGATGAATGGATGAGGATGGATAGTAAAACTTCTTAGAAGGTTCACTTCTTGAGATCATATGGGAGATGATTCAAGTGTGTCCTTTGGAATAGCAATTAATAATAACAAACAAGCAAAGCAAGCAAAAGCGGATATCGGATGCCAATCAATGGTCTTATACCAATCTCCTAAAACAGAACAGGATATCAGATGCCACTCAATGGTCTTACACTAATCTCCTCAAAAGAAGAACAAAGATGAAACATGGAAGTCAACTGCCAATTTATCTGGGCTTAGGTTAACTCCACAGTATGGTCCTAGGAAGTCCAATGCCACGTCACAGGGACTTACAATGGATCCTCACATACAAGAACAAAAGCAATAACATGATCACAGGAATGCAAATGCCAACTTACAGGGACTTATAATTGCAACCTCTCACACAAACAGATGAACAAACTATGATCACAGGAAAGCAGATGCCAACTTACAGGGACTTATAACTGCAACCTCACATACAGAACCAAACAGATCAAATTATGATCACAGGATAACAGATGCCAACTTACAGGGACTTATAACTGTATCCTCACATACAAACAGATAACAGAAGATATGAGTGACCAATGAGGTCTTACACTCTATCCTTCCATATCACAGGAACAAATGCCAACTTACAGGGACTTATAACTGTCCTCAATGGGCACACAACAATGATAGCATCACAAAACAAATGAGATGATCATGCATTAATAGCAATTGATGATGATGATAAATGCATAACATACAGGCAAGCAAGTGCATATGAAGCAATCAATCAATCAATGAATAACAAACAGCACACTCTATAGCCAAAACAATGGGGCTCACACAAGAGGGTTTGACTTTAAAAGTCCACTGTAATAGGTAAATGTCGCTCTTAACCTGGCCATTGAGGGGCTCAGGTGAAGCAGATGAAAAGGAGATGAGGGGTGTGCCTCATTGCTTCAATCTCAAATCAGAGAGAGCATAAAAGAAAGTGTGGGAGTTCAGAAAGTAGGAACTCTCTCCACATTATTGACTCGATTAGATCTTGGGTATTTATCTCAATGCTTCAACCATGTAATGGGAGCAAAGAGAGGACACACTGAATAGTGGGGGATAGATTACTTATCCCTACCTTCCACCAATTGCCTTACTTGAAGGACTTTTCCTGCTTAGGACAAATATAAACAAGCACAGGCATTGCCTCTTAAGGAGGACTTCAGACAGTTTGCCCGGTCAAATAACAGACCGGGTCTCCAGACTACATGAAGAAGAAGTAATTATACCTCAAAGCAAATGCTAAAAAGCAAAGCAAGCAAGCAAGTTCAAAGAACTTAAGCAACTAAAGTACCTGCAAAAGTCAAACCAATTAGTAAACAGTTCAACAATTAAAACAAAGAGAAATGAACCAAAAGTCAACCAACAGAGGGACCAATTGTGCAAGGCACAAAGACTCAAGCATATGAGTCACCTACAAAACAAATGTTAGCACAATATAAACAATTCAAATCAGGCACATTAGAATGATCCTCAAAGCATTGATGCTCAACCTGAAACAGATGAACTCAACATAAGCTCAGAAGACCACTAGGACTAGCCTAGGGTCAAAGATGAAAGAAAAAAGTCAAGGCAGCAAGCACTATTCAATCAAAGTCAAACTCAATCATGTAGGAAGCAAACACAATTGGATTCAAACTTATATCATGCATCAAGATCATTTCATAAGCCAAAGAATGCAAAGCATAGCAAAGGAGGCATACAAAAGTCAACAGCAAAGACTTCATTCAAAAGTCAACTCAAACATTTTCAAAAATCATGAAATAAATCACACTCAATCCTAACATCTAACATGGTATACATGTAAAATTTCATGGCATTTGGATGAGAGGAAGGCAGTCAATGAAATTCATGAAGTCAAATCAAATTCAAGCAAGCATGGTGAAAGTCAACAAGCATAGGTCAACTTCAAAAAAATCATATCAATTTGAAAACAAAAGAGAAATGAATGAGATTAACACCAATGCAAAGCTTGAAGTGTCTAGTTGTCACATATTAAATTTCATGGTCATACAATATGATGTGAGAATTTCACAAAAGATTTGGCAATGTATAGCACAAAAAGTCAACAAATGACCAAGTATGGAAGAAAATTCACAATTAAATGGAAAACAGCATGATTAATTCCAAGAAAATTCATACATCAATTAGACTTGCAAGGGATCATTCATGCAAAATTTCAAGTGATTTGGATAAGGGGAAGCATGTGAACAAAAATCATACATTTGCAAATCATTGGTGTGACACAAATTGTCACACCCTAATTCAAAAATTCATATCTATCAAACCACAAATGGGAAATCCACAAACTTTATATGGAAATGAAGATCAATGTGTCTAGTTTTACCACAAAAAATTTCAAAGGCAATGGATGCAATATGACAATTTCACAAAGAGAATGGCACAATGTATCATTTTGGCATACATGTCAAGAAAATATTTATCAATTAAAATCCAGCCAATGGAAAATTAATTAAAATTCACCATAAAATAGTAGACATCTTCATGAGTATGAGGAAAAAATTTCACAATTTTTGGAGTTAAAATGAATAAAAAATGAATTATGGAAACTTGATGAATAATTGAATGAAGTATGAACAAACAACATGAACTATTGGTCAAACCAAGGTCAGCGCATGGCATTCTAGTAATTCTGCAGTCACTAATCAAAACTGCAGCGTTTTGGGCAAGGCAATTGAAATGTTTTCATTGGCTGTTGCCCAATGAAATAGTAAATTGGCCAATGAGCTTCAAAGCTCTGAGTTTCTAAAACCCTAAGGGTTTCTAACACAGCAAGGCTCATGCATCATGTTATCATGTTCAAAAAACAACAACATTAAAATCAAACCAAGCAAAAAAAGACCAACAGCAAGGCAAAGGCATAGTAAGGTAACAACAGTGACAACAGAATTCGACCAACAACAACAGCATGAGCACAATGATGAACAAAACAGTTGGTTTAGACAACAGCAGCATGGCTAACATGATTTACATGGATTTCTAAGCTATACTCTCAAGGTTTCGAAAACAGCAGCAGGCTTTAACAGCATTGGTATTCATCATCATGTTTCATCATCAATTAAAACCAACAGCAACATGTAGCAATGGTGTTCATCATCATCATTCAAACAACAAACCAAAACAAATGACAGCATGGTATACATCATCATCATGTTTCAAAACAATAGCACATAACAGCATAGCAGGCACACATTCATGTCTCAAAATTGCAGCAGAATTTTATGAACATCAACATCATCATCACAGCAGCATGGTATAGCAGCAACAGCAACATGGTTCATCAACATGCCAAAATTCGAGCAAAACACATAATGGCAAGGCAAGCAGCATGATACCATCATCATTCAAACAGCAGACCAAACAAAACAAATAACAGCAAGGTATTTATTCTTGTAACATCATAACACAACCAAGTAGAACATGATCCAAGTGCATTTCTGGGGCAAATTTATGGTTCAACTCAGCAGCATTGGTTTTAGCATCATTCAATATTTATCATCAAGCCAAATTCATCATTATACAAATATCATGGCATCACACTCATAAAGTTCATGCAATATGCAACAATAACAGCCAGCATTGACATATTCATCATCATCGTGTTCATCAAAAAAACAACAGCATTCAGCAATGGTATCATGTTATGCTTCA
The DNA here is from genome assembly GCF_024323335.1 of Lathyrus oleraceus. NCBI lineage: Eukaryota > Viridiplantae > Streptophyta > Magnoliopsida > Fabales > Fabaceae > Lathyrus > Lathyrus oleraceus. The sequence goes on from NC_066581.1 coordinate 323,801,514, forward strand.
AGCAAATCGATCAAACGAAACCAAATGGACAGCAGCATGCTTCATCATCAGTTACAGCATAGTATTCATCATCATGTAATCAAAACACCAGCACATAACAGCATAGCAGTTGTACTCAATAGCAACACAAAAATCGACCAGCCACAACAGCATATCATTCAGCTATACACAAGCATGATCATGGGAAAAAAAAAATCTGGTGCAGGGTAGGTTTCACACAGCAACAGGGTATGCATCACTTTCAGCATATCCAGACGACTATAACACATACACATTCATGCAAAAATCCTGGACAGGACAAGTATTTTAACAGCAGCATACCATCATCCTCATTCAAACAGCAAATAAGCAACAGTATGGATTTAGCAGCAACAGCAAAATGGTAGTGGCTCATGTAATATCAATTAGCAACTAAATAAACACGAGCATAGCTCCATGTAATTAATATTGAGGTCATGGTAATTGCAGTTCCAACAACACATGACTGATATGGCATTGTTAATGTCCATAATGCAACCAAACAACAGCATACAATATGTTCATGCATACTTAGCTAGTAACAGACCAACACACATTCAAGCACAATTTGGACAAATTCATCATAACAGCAGGGTTTTGGTTTTAAAACAACAGCAACAACCATCATTATCATGTTATCCCAACAAAACAAACAGCAGCCAATGTTCATGCAGCATGCAACATAGCAACAACCAATGCATCAAAATTCTGGGCAGTGGCTAGGGTTTATGAACTCAACAGCATGCATTCAAAATCATCAAACAATCATCATTAATCATCATTCAAACATTATGGCAAGTAGCATAGCACTGTTACAGTATGTTCATGCAGCATCTAAACAACAGCCAACAACACAATTCAATACTGCAGCAGGATTATGCAGCAAGGCAACATCAGTGGTAGGTTTTTAGAAAATGGGGCAATTGCAGCCAACACCAACAAATAGACAGCAAGGCATATTCCTGTTCATCATGTAATCATCCAAACAACAGCAATCAAATAGCATGGTGCTTAACATGGTATCATCAACATCAAAACAAAGTGACTTGACCCAACATACAATACATTATTCAGCAACAAATAATCAATCAACAAGTATAATTCCTGGACAGTTTAAGGTTTAAGAACAAACTGCAGCAGGGCACATTCAAGTTGTCACCAACATTGGAACAAAATAACTTGACCAAACATACATCAGCATGGTATTAGCAAGCAGTCAGCATAAATCATATGGTTTTCTGGGAAAATATATTAGTTTTCATGAACAGCAGCAACAACATCATCCTGAGCTCGTAAATTCGAGATGCTCAGAAAACAAAATCACACATACTAACATCATCATTAAACATCCATCAACACAAATCCAGCAATGATTTTCAGTATATCACACTATAGAGTGAGATTCGAGCAAAGAAACAATGGTGTACAAAACTTCAGGTCAGCATATCTTCGAACACACACAACCATTTGCCACGATTCCAGTTGTAATAACACTAGCCTACCATGTTCTATCCTAAACCTAGCATGATTTGGTGAAAGGAAAGGGTCAATTACTTACTTGATTTTGAAGTCAAGTGAGATGCAGTGCTGGTTTTGATGTTGCAGCCCGATACAGATGTCCACAATGCCTTGCAATGATGGAAGCTTGAGGTCTTTTGGCTCAATGGTGCATGGAAAACCTCACAGCTCTAACTGCCATTTGAGATGCTTTGGAAAACAGGAAATGATGAAGGCTGGACAGATGATATTTGATGGTTCAAGAGAGCTCACCAAGGTGTTTTTGTGGAGAAACAATGAAGGGGATTCCAAGGTTTTGAGTGTTTTAGCAGGATTTTGCTATTTGGTGAAAAATCAATTGAAAGCAAAAGGAGGAATTTGGTCGTGTGGCTGCTGAGTCTGCTTGCTAGGGTTTTGCAAATGGGCAGAAAATTGGCTTTATATCACTTGTTTAATCATCACTTAATCAAATGGTAAGTTGGTTTTGTGTGTAATGATGCATTTGCAAATTGCTAAGTGTGATCAAATGGAAGTGGAGGTGTGTTTGTCTGCACAATTTTGGGCCTGAGCATGCTGCAAATGGCCAGCACAAATGCTGTCTTGTGTGTGCTGCAGAACTGTACTTGCTGTTTTTTCTCTTTTCACACCTTTTGCACATTTTGCCAAATTTGCCTTTTAATTCAAAATGATGGGAAAATGATGGTATGATGATGGTTTTGGGATTGGAACAAGTCACAAATGTGATATGGAACATTTCCCAATTGACCAAATCAAGAAAAAGTCAAAAACTCAAAAAGTCAAAGTTTGGTCAAACTTTGAATTTAAATGCAAAAGGTCAAAAAATGCCATTTTGAATGGTAAGGTTTTAGGTCATTAAATATATATTTTTGGAAAGAGGATGAAAAATGTGGTTTGTAGGAAAAAACCCCACCAAATTTGGCCTTATGGTTTGAGAGTTATGGCTTGTTGAAGTTCAAAAATTGGTGAAAATGATTTGATCATATCTTGACAACCACACATGGGATTTTGATGTTCTTGGATTTTTTGAAAATGGGAGAACAAGATCTTCAACTTTCATGTTGGGCAAAAATTCATTTGAAGCTTGTATCATGATGTAAGTTTAAGATCAAGAAGTTTCCATTTTTGGCAGTTGAAAATACAGGTCCACTTTCTATTTCTGGAAAATTTTCTGATTGACTTGATTTTCTTCCATGATGAGGTTGGACATGATATATGAGGCTTATACAAGCATGAATGAACTCCTTCAAATCAATTCTATCCATCAAATCTCTGATTAAATCAACAGTTGACCAAGTTTGACTTTTCTAGGGTTTTGGACTGATTGAACTTCTTCTGATGATTTCCAAACCCTAAATCCTTGAGAACTTGACCTCAAATGATGTCTCAAGTCATATGAGCTTTTGATTATTGATCATGATGTCCAAATTCTGCAAGAATGGCCATCATCCATTGCTTTGACTGACTGTTGACTGATCTTGACCTAATTGCTGATGATTGCTTCCACTGCAAGCAACAAGGTTAGACTGACAATATTTTTGTACTTTTTGAATGATAAACATATGCAAGCAAAGATATACAAATGCAAAGTATGCTTGGTGATCAAGAAATCAACCCACAAGGCAATCTAATCCACTAGGAGGGGACAAAGACATGCAATGATCCTTGAGGTTATGATATGAATGATATGGGCCATGAGGGATCTTAGGGCCCAAAATTGGGGTCTTACAGATGCCCCTATTTAAGGTCATTCTAGCCGGAGAAGTGAAGTTTAGAAATCTTCATCTCGACGCGGTAGAATGGGCTTAAATAACAGTAATGAGACAAATTTTGGTCCCTAAGAGACCTCATGATGCAGATGTATGCGTGCAAAAGACACAAATTCTGTGGGGAATATGATTCACACAGAAGAAAAGACGATCCATCGGAGTAATATACTCACGAGGAACAGAGACTCTAACAAGACTCTATGGGGATAATAAAAGAAAAAGAAATGCGTGGACAAGACACGACTCTAAACTGGGGAAGATGAACTGACATAACGTGAACAAGACACGACTCTGATTAGAAAACAGAAAACAGACTGGAGAACTCACTGGGGAGTGAAGGACTCACACTGGGGAAAAGAATTCCAAATGGAAAATAAATCCATTGGAGGGACACAAGCTGACTCCTGGAGAGAAGCAACAGAAAGTTCCACTGGGGAAGCAACAAAGAAATGAGATGTTACCAGGCATACGGGTAACAAACTCAGAGAAAATCTGACTCCACAGGGGGACCGAGGTCATAATAGGGAGCAGAAAGGAGGGAACACCAAGGATACCGGTTACTGGGTATATAATAGGTGACCGACCAAAGCGTGAATTGGATTTCACTTCCAAAACACTCATCATCCCGAAGAGAGCTAGAACAGCAGACTTGTTTAAAGGATGGACATTCAATTTCACAAAGAAAATGAATCTTACTCTGAGGGAAAAAACAATCAAAAGATCGACTCAAGAGTGAACGAGATATAATATCCATTACCGTCAGAACGTGGATAGAATACTCAGATGAGACATATTATTCATTACCGGCAGACCGTGAATAATATACTCGAAAGGAAAATTATCCTGAACCGGTTACTGGGTTGTTTATAGGATAAAATCCGAAAACGTGAATTGGTTTTCACTTCCAAAACACTCATCATTCGAAAGGAGGGCTTGAAAAAGCAAATCGACTTACAGGATGGACATTCGAATCCACAACGGGAGAACGAATCTTACTCAACTGGGGACACAAACCCAAAGAGTGCATGAGATACAATATCCATTACCGGCAGACCGTGGATAGGATACTCGCATGAGATATATTATCTATTACCGTCAGAACGTAGATAATAAACTCGCATGGTAAGAAACACCAGAGATACCGGTTACTGGGTATATAATAGGTGATCTACCGAAAACGTGAATTGGATTTCACTTCCAAAACACTCATCATCCGAAACACAAACTGGTTAAAGGATGGCTATTCGATTCTACAAAGAATACGAATCTTGCTCAGTTGGGGAAAAATCATCAAAGATTCCAACTAAAGAGCGCATGAGATATATTATTCATTACCGTCAGAACGTGAATAATACACTCGAAAGGAAAAGACACCAGAGATACCGGTTACTGGGTACATAATAGGTGACTAACCAAAAAGAGAGAGACAATCGATACCAAGCATACGGGTAAACGAAAGACAACTCAAAGGATAAATTGCAAGCATCCGGCAATTATCCGACAACAAAGAAATATTCGACTCCGCAAAGGGAAATAACGAATCTTACTCGACTGGGGAAACACAAAAGGCTTCGACTGAAGAGTGCATGAGATATATTATTCATTACCGGCAGACCGTGAATAATATACTCGCATGGAAGATTATCCACAACCGGTTACTGGGTTAAAAAAGGATAAATCAACCGAACAGAAAGGCATCGGGATACCAAATTAGGTATATAATGATAACCAATCAAAAGGAGCAACAGACATTACCAACAAAAGGGTAAATGAAAGGCGAACTGCTGAGGATAGATTGCAAGCATCCGGCAATTATCGACAGAAGACTAGCTGGGGATATATTGGTAAACAACCAATGATCCGGGGAACAAATCACTAGCATACGGTGAAAAGACCCACTGGGGATAAAATTGCTAGCATACGGCAATTATCCACAAAAGACTTGCTGAGGATATAAGTGCTGATCTGAGCAACTTATACAAGCAAAAGGAAAATCATCATCAAATATTGAATGAAGATAACCACAAAAATTAGGGTTTACATCTACCGAATACGGGGTAGAAGACCAACAACTCCGCGTGGGGATATAACAAATCACAAATCCGCACGGGAAACCAAAACAGGGTTTATAACAAACCACAAACTGCTGAAAAGCAGGGAAATAGGATTTACAACTACCGGGTAGCAGGTAGAAAACCAAAACTCTGGCTGGAGAATAAAAGGTGTATAACCACAAATTCTGTTAAGAAAGCCAGGAAAAGTAGGACTTATAACTACCGGTAATGGGGGTAGAGGCCCAAAAAACATTCCGCTGGGGAACAACCCACTGGGAAACACAAGATATCTGACAAATAGCCAATTCGGGAACGATCCGAAAAGACAGACTGAATAAAGACACGTCCTAATGAGGATGTAACTCAAATAGGAAAATCCATCCCAATATATGTGTTGGGAGGAAACGGAAGAAACCGTCATCCACGAGGATATATCTCAGTGGGGAACTGCAGAAGGAAAGACGAACATTTTCTGCTTATGGGGTTGACTCTATATGGAGAGATTTTAAACACCCGACCTCTGCTTGGGGAGATCTGTAAAGAGATCTATATCACCATAGCAGGAGACAACAAACAACGGATATATGGCAAGAAATGCAACATGAATATCTGAATGTTTTATGAGTATGCATGAATATGCGTGATTTATGTTTGATGAATGTTGACAAAACAGACAATTCTAACACAAACAGGTTCAGGAACCAAACGTCCGGTATTATACTTCCAGGGGAAAAACCAGCTGGAGAGCCAAATCTGCGGAGATCTTCATGCTGAAAAGCAAAGATCTGCAGGTACTGCTGAAGAAGCAGAGAATCATAGATATCAGGAAACAACCCAATCAGGGTACAGAAAGTCACAACGGGCATAACAGCCACCAAGACACATCCGTAGGGGAACAAGAGAAGTCCCAAAGTATATCTGCAGGGGATCCCAGTGTCAACTGAGAAACAAACAAATGCATAAGCACGAACTGCTGTAGAAGCAAAAATCCACATAACTCCACTGGGGAACAACCCACTGAGGGAGAATGATGTCATCCAAATAGAATCTAACTGCATAAGCAACTCTACTGGGGAAAACTGTCGGCTACTCTCTTGGGAACAAACCACCGAGGGAGGACAGATCAAACAAATAGGTTCTGCAACGAACCACTCCACTTGGGGAGAATACACAGTAAACTGATCACGACAAGTAGATTCTGCAATACAAGCCACTCTACTGGGGATCACAAACAGTCAGGAAATCAATCCGTTTACTGGAGGCCAAAGCCATCATCCGACCATATTGGGGATTGAAAGAGTATTCAACAGGCGAAACTGCCACAACAAACTCTGCAGACTAAGCTGAGGGAAAGATGGTTGCAATATACTGGGATGTCAACCCAAATCAACCACTGAGTAGGAAAATAAATCCTGCTCTGCTGAAGAGAAAAACTCTGATGGAGAGATAGCAACAATTCCACAGACGACTTCGCCGGGGAGAAGGTAAAGCACCGGGTATCAAACCACTGACTTACCGGGTCTTCAAAAAGAAAGTGATCATGCTGAGGAAACAGACAGTTCCGCTGGCACACTGCATGGGGAAAAGCGGTAACAACTCCACTTGCAACCCTGGTGGGGATATTAATAACAGCTCTACTCGCAACTCCGAGGGGAGTACCAATCAATCAGTTACTCATGACTGTGCTGAGGAGACAAATAAAATCTGGGGATACGACCCGCTGGAGAAAGTGACGGGGCACCAAGATGACAAACCATCAACCGCCGAAACTTCACAAGAAAATACCCATGCTAGGGAAACTGCTGCTGGAGAAAACGAAGTCTTCAACAACACTCTGCTTGCGACTGTACTGGGGAACAACCCCAACAACAACTTTGTCCGAGGAACAACCTCAGCAACGATCTGGAGAAAGAAGATACCACCAAACCAGGAATACGAACCAATGTCCTACCTGTTGGGAATCATGCCACCCTTGGGAGAGCACTGAGATATACTTGAGTATCCTTTCAATCTTGTGAATGTTCACTTTGTTTAAAACAAAAATTTTGAAAAATTTGATTTGTTTAAAACAATGACATTTTATCAATTTAAAACATGCAAAACATTTGTTGAATTGAAACAAATAAGAGTGCAAATAAATTGGATAAAAAGCTCAAATTGATTTGATAGAATGGTAGTCTGCAAATGGCAAGACTCCATAGATCTGTACAAATTTGAAATCAGTGATATATATTGGAAGAGGGCTACATTGAACATAATGATCCTTTCTCTACCAATTTGAATCTCGATGTATCCGAAGCTTCAGTTGACGACGAATCGAGAATCTTCTGACGAAATGACGACTGTGAGCCAGAAAGTCTCGTCAGGATGCAGTTACTTGCCAAATCCCTAATTTTTGCCTAGATTGCCCCAGAGTGAGGTACTCAATCTAGCGGGATGCAAATATATATTTTTTTTCAAGTCTCTAATTTTTGCCTGGATTACCCTTGCGGGTCCTCCACCGAGACGCTCATTTTTGCCTAAGCCGCCCTTTCGGGTTTTCAACTTAGCGAGCTATTCTGTTTTTCATTATTTTTTTCATTTGCATATACTTTTTTTTTTAGGCAAAGTATCTTTTAACTGCATCTGAATTCACAGGACGAGTGAAATCCTCCCCATCCATTGTTGTAAGCATCAAAGCACCGCCTGAAAAGGCTCTCTTAACAACATATGGACCCTCGTAGTTTGGAGTCCACTTGCCCCTGGAATCGGGCGCGAAAGACAAAACTTTCTTGAGCACAAGGTCACCTTCTCGGAACACACGAGGCTTGACCTTCTTGTCGAATGCTTTCTTCATTCTCTGTTGATATAACTGACCATGGCACATGGCAGTTAATCTCTTCTCTTCGATCAAATTCAGTTGGTCATATCGACTCTGAATCCATTCAGCATCAGTCAACTTGGCTTCCATCAAGACTCGCATTGATGGGATCTCCACCTCTACTGGGAGAACGGCTTCCATGCCATAAACAAGAGAGAAAGGGGTTGCCCCTGTTGAAGTGCGTACAGACGTACGATATCCATGCAAAGCGAATGGCAGCATCTCATGCCAATCTTTGTACGTGACAGTCATCTTCTGGATAATCCTCTTGATATTCTTGTTAGCGGCTTCAACAGCCCCATTCATCTTGGGTCTGTAAGGAGAGGAATTATGGTGTGCAATCTTGAATTCAGCGCACAACTCATCCATCATCTTGTTGTTCAGATTGGATCCATTATCAGTAATGATCCTTTCTGGCACACCATAACGGCAAATCAGTTGGTTCTTGATAAACTTCACAACCACTTGCCTGGTTACATTCGCGTACGAAGCGGCTTCAACCCATTTGGTGAAGTAATCAATTGCTACGAGAATAAACCGATGTCCATTGGACGCTTTCGGCTCAATCATACCGATCATGTCAATCCCCCACATAGAGAAAGGCCATGGTGATGAAATCACATTCAGGAGTGTCGGAGGAATATGAATCTTATCCGCATAAATTTGACACTTGTGACATTTCTTCACATACTTGCAACAGTCAGACTCCATTGTCAGCCAATAGTAGCCTGCTCTCAGCATCTTCTTAGCCATGGCATGTCCATTGGAATGAGTACCAAATGAACCCTCATGGACCTCAGTCATCAACAGGTTTGCTTCGTGTCTATCCACGCATCTGAGCAAAACCATATCAAAATTTCTCTTGTACAGCACTTCACCACTGAGGTAGAAACTGCCTGACAACCTTCTCAAAGTTTTCCTATCTTTCACAGATGCCCCAGGCGGGTAGACCTGGTTCTGGAGGAAATTCTTGATATCAAAATACCAAGGCTTGTCATCTTTCACTTCTTCAATTGCAAATATGTGAGCTGGTCTGTCCAAGCGCATCACAGTAATGTTGGGAACATCATTCCACCATCTGACAACTATCATAGAAGCAAGTGTAGCAAGGGCATCTGCCATCCGATTATCCTCTCGAGGAATATGATAAAATTCAACTTCTGTGAAGAAAGTTGAAATTCTCCTTGCATAATCTCTGTATGGAATGAGACTTGGTTGATTTGTCTCCCATTCACCTTTGATCTGATTGACAACCAAAGCTGAATCACCATAGACATCAAGATATTTGATCCTTAAGTCAATGCATTCTTCAAGTCCCATAATACAGGCTTCATACTCCGCCATATTATTCGTGCATTTGAAGGTTAGCCTTGCTGTAAATGGAATGTGCGATCCTTGGGGATTAACAATTACTGCCCCAATTCCATTTCCATATTGATTAACAGCGCCATCAAACACCATCGTCCATCTGGAACCAGGTTCTGGACCTTCATCAAGTGTAGGCTCATCGCAATCTTTCATCTTCAAATACAGAATTTCCTCGTCCGGGAAGTCATACTGAACAGACTGATGATCTTCAATTGGCTGGTGCGCTAGGTGGTCAGCCAAGATACTACCTTTGATAGCCTTCTGAGCTCGATACTCAATATCATACTCAGACAATAACATCTGCCAACGGGCAATCCTCCCAGTTAAAGCAGGCTTCTCGAAGATATACTTAATTGGATCCATTCTGGATATCAACCAAGTTGTATGATTTATCATGTACTGGCGCAAACGCTTAGCTGCCCAAGCTAAAGCACAGCACGTCTTCTCAAGCATAGAGTACCGAGACTCACAATCAGTAAACTTCTTACTGAGGTAGTAAATAGCAAACTCCTTCTTCCCTGATTCATCTTGTTGACCGAGTACACAACCCATCGAGTCTTCAAGAACTGTTAAGTACATAATCAGAGGTCTTCCTTCCACTGGCGGAGACAAAATCGGAGGTTCGGACAGATAATCTTTGATACTGTCGAAAGCTTTCTGGCAATCCTCGGTCCAATCATGAGACTGATCTTTCCGGAGGAGCTTGAATATCGGCGCACATGTGGCAGTCATGTGGGATATAAATCTGGAAATGTAGTTCAAGCGGCCAAGAAAACCTCGGACTTGCTTCTCAGTTTTGGGTGCGGGCATCTCTTGTATTGCTTTGACCTTTGCAGGATCAACCTCAATACCTCTTTCACTTACCACAAAACCCAACAACTTACCGGAACGGACTCCAAAAGTACATTTGTTCGGATTCAGACGAAGCTGGAATTTCCTCAAACGCTGGAAAAGCTTCAACAAATGCTCAATATGCTCAACTTCCGTTCGGGACTTAGCAATCATATCATCAACATAGACTTCTATCTCCTTGTGCATCATATCATGAAACAAGGTAGTCATAGCTCGTTGATACGTGGCTCCAGCGTTCTTCAAACCGAAGGGCATCACTCGATAACAGAATGTTCCCCAAGGTGTGATGAATGTTGTCTTCTCCATATCCTCTGGTGCCATCTTGATTTGATTATATCCGGAAAATCCGTCCATAAAGGAAAAGACTTTGAATTTAGCTGTATTATCTACCAACATGTCAATGTGTGGCAGAGGAAAATCATCTTTTGGGCTAGCTTTATTCAAATCTCTATAATCAACGCACATACGGACTTTTCCGTCCTTCTTAGGAACAGGCACAATATTGGCCACCCATAGAGGATATGTCGAAGTCACCAGAAACCCCGCATCAATTTGCTTCTGAACTTCCTCTTTGATCTTTACTGCCATATCTGGATGAGTTCTTCTGAGCTTCTGCTTCACAGGCACGCACTCAGGCTTCAAAGGCAGGAAATGTTGCACAATATCTGTATCTAAACCCGGCATGTCTTCATAGGACCAAGCAAAGATATCTGAATATTCTCGTAGCAAACTGATCAAATCTTCCTTAACAGACCCTTCAAGAAGTGCCCCAATCTTCACCAGGCGCTCACAATCTTCAGATCCCAAGTTGACTGTTTCCAAGTCTTCGAGATGCGGCTGAATGATCTTCTCTTCGTGCTCAAGGAGACGGGTGATCTCATCAGGAATCTCTTCAACGTCATCTTCTTCTGCCTCAAATACAGGGAATTCAAAATTGGGAGATGGCGTTGGATCATTATGTTCAATGGGTTTTATGATCAACCTGCATAATGATTTTGGTTAAGAAAAACTTCAGAATTTAAACAAACAAATCATTATGCAGATGAAAAAAATGTTGCTTTTACAGCTTTTATTTTTGTTTTTATGGTTTTTTGTGATCACTGATTTCATAAAGAAAAGCAAAAAGTGAAAACAAAGGAAAAACAAATGTTTTGACAATGCAAAAATTGAATGAAAATATCATTGTATATATGCTTTGCCAACAATGTCATCACTTCTCCTTTTGGCATGGGAGAAGGGTTTTAAACAAAAGTGAACAATTACTCTGATCTATGGATAACTGTAGGAACATCCACAGCGACCCAATTGTGGCAGACACCACTAGGAATAACAAAATTGTTCAAGTCTTCTGCATCTTCTTCTTCAATGATAGCAGCAGCTTCCTCTTCTGCAGGTTGATCAGCGTGAATGAATCCTCCACTAGTGAACAGACCTTGCTCATTGAATGCCCCAGAACCAAAGCCAATGCCAGCCCGGGAACGGTTATCTTCAAGTTCAAGCACTTTCCCTAATCCAGCGACTGCACCACATTCAATGGCCAGCTTAGCATCTCGGTAGGAAGTGAATGAAGGAGACTTTTTCTCGATTGGTTTATCAATAGATAAAGCTTGGAACTGAGTTCCAACTTCATCCTCTGCATCAATGTACGAGAAAGAAGATAAGTTACTGACCAGGAGAGCCTTTTCTCCCCCTACTACAACCAATTTCTTATTTTTCACAAACTTCAGCTTTTGGTGTAGGGTGGATGTCACGGCGCCAGCTTCGTGAATCCATGGTCTGCCCAAGAGACAGCTGTATGATGGGTGGATATCCATTACTTGAAAAGTGATCTGGAAATCACTTGGTCCAATCTTGATTGGGAGGTCCACTTCCCCAATCACGGTCTTGCGCGACCCATCAAAAGCTTTAACAACAACCCCACTCTGCCTCATAGGAGGACCTTGATATGACAATCGTGAGAGTGTGGATTTTGGCAATACCTTAAGAGATGATCCAGTGTCCACCAACACATTGGACATTGCATCTGATTTGCAATTCATAGATATATGTAAGGCCATGTTGTGGTCTCTTCCCTCCTCAGGGAGATCAGCGTCACAAAAGCTCAAAGTGTTGCAAGCAGTGATGTTTGCAACAATGCTATCAAATTGTTCCAAGGTGACGTCGTGATCGACATATGCCAGGTCCAAGACTTTCTGCAGAGACTCCCTATGAGGCTCTGAATTCAGCAATAGGGAAAGGATAGAGATCTTGGAGGGCGTGTGTAGAAGCTGGTCTACAATATTGTACTCACTCTTTCTGATGAGCCTCAGCATCTCATCAGATTCTTCATCAACAATGCCACTCGGGCCAACAACTGAAGAAACAGGAGTCTTTTGTACAGAGGAGGAAGGCTGGGCAACAGCAAGTGCCGGGTTCTGAACATTCACAGCATTCCCCACAGGACGCTCAACAGATTCAGAAGCAACAGCCTTAGCAGGCGCAGAAAAGACACGACCACTGCGGGTCAACCCACTAACATCAGCAATATTGGTCACGGAAGTGGAAGGCAAAGGTGTCTCTACTCCATCCTGGACAGCGACAGGATTGTACCGGAAAGGTACAGCTCGATCAGATGAATACGGCACAGGGCCGGCTGGTTTGATAATCAAAGCAAGTGAAGCCTTGGGCTTGTTGCTATTGTACCGAATAACAACGGGCTCTGGAAGCTTGAACACCGGGGAGATGACACTCACCTCGGGCTCAGCAATATCAACATTGCGATTCTGGAGAATCTCAATGGTACCTTCATTCAACATCATCTGCAGTTCTCGGCGAACCTGATCACAACCCAAGCGGTTAACAGAACAGACACGGCACTTATCGTGGTTATGCTCCAAATAACTGTGCTGACACAGCATTCTATGTAAATCAACCAACGATTGCCGGATATGACTGACATACTTCACCTTGTACTTCTCAAGGTCTTCCTGAATCATATTCACAGACTTCCCATGCGAAGGCAATGGGTTCCTGGTGACATTCGGGTTAGAGTCTTCAAAACTCAGAATTCCGCTTCTCATAAGGTCTTGCACCTTGTTCTTCAGCGGGAAACAGTTCTCAACGTTGTGGCCCGGAGCACCGGAATGGTAGACACAATGCTGGTCTGGTTTGTACCACCATTGCGGGTTGGCAGGAATTGCAGGAGGATCCCTGGGAGAAACCAACTTCCTCTCCAACAAGGAGGGATAAAGCTCTGTATATGTCATCGGAATAGGGTCGAAGCTGACCTTCTTCCTATCATAGTTCACATTTGCTTGATTGGTTGTACTTCCACGAGGCTGGTAAGCCTGTTGCTGTGGACGTTGCTGTTGCTGTTGATATTGCGGTTGTGGATATTGCTGCTGATGCTGATACTGTTGAGCATTATCTTTGAATACAGGCGCCACACTAGCCACCTGATGCTGATGTTTGGAATGATGTGCAGGCTTCCTCTGAACAGAGGGTCTTCGATGCTTGGGCTGAGACTGCACAGCATGAGCTTCACCTTCTTTCCTCTTAAATGCTCCATAACGCTTAGAGGAAGAACCATCATCTTTTGCTAACCGTCCTTCACGGACACCTTCTTCAAGACGCATCCCCATATTCACCATCTCGGTGAAATCAGAGGGAGCGCTGGCCACCATTCTCTCATAATAGAATGACCCAAGAGTTTTCAGAAAGATCTTGGTCATCTCTTTCTCTTCTAACGGTGGAGTGATCTGAGCTGCCAGCTCACGCCATCTCTGGGCGTACTCCTTGAACGTCTCTTTGTCCTTTTGTGACATAGACCTGAGTTGATCTCTGTCAGGCGCCATGTCAACGTTGTATTTATATTGCTTGACGAAAGCTTCGCCAAGGTCGTTGAAAGAGCGGATGTTGACGCTGTCCAGGCTCATGTACCAGCGGAGAGCAGCACCAGACAAGCTGTCTTGAAAGTAGTGGATCAAGAGTTGATCGTTGTCGGTTTGTGTTGACATCTTTCTGGCATACATGACCAAGTGTGCCAAAGGACAAGTGTTCCCCTTATATTTTTCAAAGTCTGGGACCTTGAATTTAACAGGTATTTTCACACCGGGAACCAGGCAGAGTTCGGCTGCTGACTTGCCGAAGAGATCTTTGCCTCTGAGAGTTCTCAATTCCTTCCTCAGCTCGAGGAATTGGTCGTTCATTGCATCCATTTTCTCATGTACATCTGAGCCCTCAGACGCTTCAGAGTGATAAATGGTGTCGTCTACCCTAGGCATGGTATGCACGACAGGAGGAACAGGAATAGGGACCGGGCTAGATGCCGGCATTTGTGCAAAGGTGGGAGCTGGCAGATCAGGCATGAAGCCAGGAGGCATCCCCCAAGGAAAACCGGGAGGCATGGCATTAGGCTGATGAGCACTGACAGGCACCGATGATGTAGCTATTTCTGATATGACTGTCCTCTGCACAGGAGTTGCTGGCTGCGGAGCAGGCTGATTCTGGGCAGCAAGAAGTTGCTCCATCAATGCGCCAAGTCTGGCGACTTCATCTCTCAAACTCTGGTTCTCTTGTTCCAACTGCTCCATGATTCTGGCGGAGTTGACTCTTGTATAATACCGGTGAGTCAGCTTGTCTTCAAAATAAATGAAGAGCAGATGTTAGAACCGGAAGACCAGAAAAATGGGTACCTGTTTATGCAGGAATGATGCATGAAATGCTTGTGCAAATGCTTTATTTTCAAGGAACCCTTAGGGTATTCATTTGCAATATTTCGAATATTTAAACATTTTGATTGCTCATGGAAAATATTTCATTCAAAATATTAAGACAAAGAAGTACAGCATTCTTTTAAATATTACAAAGAGAAAAGGTAAATAACATCCTATGGATCCCTATTAGCTCGGGATGCTGGAAAACGAGAAGTGCACAACTTCTTGATCTCTCTCTCATAGGCAGCCTCCATATCAGCCTTCTCCTTTGCAAGTTGATCATACTTCCTTTTCCAAAATTTGGATGACTGAGGAAGCAGAGAAGTCCAAGCATCGTTCGGATCATCGATCACTCGGTGCTCGAGAAATTCAATCATATCATCTTTCTCCTTGAGCTGCTGCAGCAATTCCTCTCTCTCGCGGATCCAGGCACGCGAAAGGTCTTCATCTCTCAACTCCTCTACACGTTGGGTAGGGAGGGTTGAAGGCCCAGCCACATCCAACAGTGTAGGTCTCGGGTGATCATACGGCATCAGGTAGGTAGCAGCCCTCTGTCTGACCCAAGAGGTGTATGGCTCCAAAGCAATGCAGTTCTTTGGACCCAATTCATTCCTACTCTTTATGCGAATATTGCGCCAAGCGCGGACAAATCTGGCTTTCAGGCCTTGGGGATCTTTACCCTCCTGAAAGAACACACCTTCTAACAGAATGTTATGGGGTTTATCCTTTAGGGGGAACCCAAGCTGACGACGTGCAAGCGTAGGGTTGTAGGTAATCCCACCACATGTACCAAGAAGAGGCACATTGGGGAATTCACCACAAGAATTGATGATCTGGACGGTATCATACACGCGATCATACCAAGTGATATCATCATTGGTGAGAGACATAAGTCTCTGAGACCACCGTAGACATCCCTTGTTCTCCTTGAAAGCGACTGTCTGCGGCAAGTGCGAAATAAACCACTTGTACAGCAGGGGTAAACAGCAGACAATGACTCCTCCATTCTTCATATTCCTCAGATGCATGGAGACATACGCATCACCCAACAAGGTCGGAACTGGATTAAGGACTGAAAAGATCCTAATGGCATTCATATCGACGAACTTGTCAAAGTTGGGAAACAGCACCAATCCATAGATGAGCAACACAAAATAGAGCCTCAAAGGCATCCTCACTCATGGCCTTCCCATAGAAAATGGCTTGAGCAATAAGGAACTCGGAGGGAAAACCCTGAATTCCGCCTTTGGTAGTCAGATTAGCTCTAATCAGATCTTCATCTATGTGCAACAAGCTGGAAATCTCTCGAGCAGATAGAATACTCTCTAAGCCACTGAACGGCACTTGATCCAGAATAGGAATCCCAATAAGGTGAGAGTATTCTTCCAAAGTCGGCAACAACTGGAAGTCTGGAAATAAAAAGCAATGATAGAGCGGATCATAGAACTGAGCAAGAGTGCTCATCAATCCCTCATCCACTTGAGTAGTCAGCAACGGCAGAAGCTTCCCATATCGAGCTTTGAAACCCAAGGGATCTAATACATATGATGTCAGATTCCTTAACTCTTTTACATCGGGCTGCTTGAAGCTGTACTTCTTTGTGTGCCTTTTCGGTCTTTCCATGTCTGAAAATTTTGCAAATAACCCTTTAAGTTCCTTGAAAATTTTCTCTTTTGATGACATGAATGCGGATGAATGCGTGAATGTATGAATGCAACAAACACACTCAAGGATCAAGCAAAGCACACCAAACAAAGGTCGTGGGAAAGCTCTATGTATCCCTAATATCAATCATCCATTTTGGTGGATTTAGGTTTTCACCTTATCGACACCCAAGTTCCATTGATATTAACGGTACATGAACCGGTTCAAACATTCTTAATATCAACCAGCCGCTTTGATGGATTTAGGTTTTACACCTGATCCGGGATCCATTGATATTAACAATGCTTGAACGACTCAACCACGAATCACGGGTTTGTTGAGAGTCACGAGCATGGAGTCTCGGTTAAGAACCACCCAAAGGGAGTGTACTAGGGTTTAAACCTGCCAGACATGTTCTATCAGAGGTTCCCATAATCATCGTTCCATCTTTCGAATATTTTCGGAGGAACGAATACTCGTATTCCAAGAATATTCTCAAGAGAAACTCTTATGAGTGTAGTATCGCGTAACAATCGTATCAGAACTGACATCTGAACGACCTCCGCACTACAGTCCTAAAAATAGGCCAAGATGGGTTTGGTAAACTAAGGTCCTTGGCTTCTGCGGAACATGATTGAAAGAATAATGCCTAACCACAAATAACTTGTGTGACATTATTAGTTCAACATGACCTCCACCAAGTGAATGGGCTCGCAAGTCAACTGGCTAAGGACTACTCCACACCAGTCGACAAGACTATGCCATTCTCCTATCCTAGAGTGCACTCGAGTTCGGGTATAGAACTCATCTCACAGATCACCAAAGCAAACAGCAAATGTATATCAAGCAATTCACACATTACAATCAATACATTCATCCCAAATTGTACAAAAATATGTCAAAGGACAAATAATAATATATCACAACAAGGGTGAAAAGTAGGCAATACCACCAGGGATTCCGGTGAGATGTCCCCAGCAGAGTCGCCACTTTTCTGTAGCGGTGTATTCGTCGCTATATGATCTATCGATTAAATCATAAGCTAAGAGATACATTGAAATTTTCGAGTCGCCACCGCACTTTTATTTATCCAAAGGATTGGCTAAAAAGCGAACAAAAGCCTAAGAAGTTTTACACGTAGAAAACTAATAAAAAGATCAGAGATTCTGGGTAAGGGGTAAATTACGCAATGGGAAGGTGTTAGGCACCCATCACGTCCTAGGTACTCCTAGGGAGCCCTTTTCACACTTGTTATGCAAAATTATTATTTGTTATGACATATGTATTGTGCAAACATGATTGGGATGGTGAGAAAAGAATATACATGTTTTATTGGGTTTTGGGTTCGAACGGATGAACCCGTTGCCTACGTACCTTCCATCAAAGGTAAGGATCAGAACGCCGTAGTTCGGCTAAAAGATTTCCAAAAGTGGGTTAGGTTCAATTTTAAACACAAACCCTAGGTCTTACGTTATCCACGGGAGAAAACTCAACCTTATACAAACAACAACGTCCACCATGTGAGAACAGCTTCAACTGGCCAGGGAGGGGTTAACCCTATAATAGGCGAGGAAGACTTACAATTCAATCACTAAAGACAGAAGGTGAGATTAACATCAACCACTAAGATAAATCAAACCTATAGCTCATGCATGAAAAGATTAATGGACAAAGCCAAAACAAGTGAATGGGTGGAGTTACTGATTATGATTATGAAAATGGAGTCAAAATATGATTAAGATCAATTCAAATAAGTATTATGAAATGAAGTTTTAAAAAAAGGTCAAGGACTTGAGTCCAGGTTTTTAGTTAGAAAAACATGAAGATGTTTGCACAACACTTATGTCAAGTTTAAAAGATAAGGTGTGAAAAGGTTCTAAGACGTAATGAATGATGAATGGATGAGGATGGATAGTAAAACTTCTTAGAAGGTTCACTTCTTGAGATCATATGGGAGATGATTCAAGTGTGTCCTTTGGAATAGCAATTAATAATAACAAATAAGCAAAGCAAGCAAAAGCGGATATCGGATGCCAATCAATGGTCTTATACCAATCTCCTAAAACAGAACAGGATATCAGATGCCACTCAATGGTCTTACACTAATCTCCTCAAAAGAAGAACAAAGATGAAACATGGAAGTCAACTGCCAATTTATCTGGGCTTAGGTTAACTCCACAGTATGGTCCTAGGAAGTCCAATGCCACGTCACAGGGACTTACAATGGATCCTCACATACAAGAACAAAAGCAATAACATGATCACAGGAATGCAAATGCCAACTTACAGGGACTTATAATTGCAACCTCTCACACAAACAGATGAACAAACTATGATCACAGGAAAGCAGATGCCAACTTACAGGGACTTATAACTGCAACCTCACATACAGAACCAAACAGATCAAATTATGATCACAGGATAACAGATGCCAACTTACAGGGACTTATAACTGTATCCTCACATACAAACAGATAACAGAAGATATGAGTGACCAATGAGGTCTTACACTCTATCCTTCCATATCACAGGAACAAATGCCAACTTACAGGGACTTATAACTGTCCTCAATGGGCACACAACAATGATAGCATCACAAAACAAATGAGATGATCATGCATTAATAGCAATTGATGATGATGATAAATGCATAACATACAGGCAAGCAAGTGCATATGAAGCAATCAATCAATCAATGAATAACAAACAGCACACTCTATAGCCAAAACAATGGGGCTCACACAAGAGGGTTTGACTTTAAAAGTCCACTGTAATAGGTAAATGTCGCTCTTAACCTGGCCATTGAGGGGCTCAGGTGAAGCAGATGAAAAGGAGATGAGGGGTGTGCCTCATTGCTTCAATCTCAAATCAGAGAGAGCATAAAAGAAAGTGTGGGAGTTCAGAAAGTAGGAACTCTCTCCACATTATTGACTCGATTAGATCTTGGGTATTTATCTCAATGCTTCAACCATGTAATGGGAGCAAAGAGAGGACACACTGAATAGTGGGGGATAGATTACTTATCCCTACCTTCCACCAATTGCCTTACTTGAAGGACTTTTCCTGCTTAGGACAAATATAAACAAGCACAGGCATTGCCTCTTAAGGAGGACTTCAGACAGTTTGCCCGGTCAAATAACAGACCGGGTCTCCAGACTACATGAAGAAGAAGTAATTATACCTCAAAGCAAATGCTAAAAAGCAAAGCAAGCAAGCAAGTTCAAAGAACTTAAGCAACTAAAGTACCTGCAAAAGTCAAACCAATTAGTAAACAGTTCAACAATTAAAACAAAGAGAAATGAACCAAAAGTCAACCAACAGAGGGACCAATTGTGCAAGGCACAAAGACTCAAGCATATGAGTCACCTACAAAACAAATGTTAGCACAATATAAACAATTCAAATCAGGCACATTAGAATGATCCTCAAAGCATTGATGCTCAACCTGAAACAGATGAACTCAACATAAGCTCAGAAGACCACTAGGACTAGCCTAGGGTCAAAGATGAAAGAAAAAAGTCAAGGCAGCAAGCACTATTCAATCAAAGTCAAACTCAATCATGTAGGAAGCAAACACAATTGGATTCAAACTTATATCATGCATCAAGATCATTTCATAAGCCAAAGAATGCAAAGCATAGCAAAGGAGGCATACAAAAGTCAACAGCAAAGACTTCATTCAAAAGTCAACTCAAACATTTTCAAAAATCATGAAATAAATCACACTCAATCCTAACATCTAACATGGTATACATGTAAAATTTCATGGCATTTGGATGAGAGGAAGGCAGTCAATGAAATTCATGAAGTCAAATCAAATTCAAGCAAGCATGGTGAAAGTCAACAAGCATAGGTCAACTTCAAAAAAATCATATCAATTTGAAAACAAAAGAGAAATGAATGAGATTAACACCAATGCAAAGCTTGAAGTGTCTAGTTGTCACATATGAAATTTCATGGTCATACAATATGATGTGAGAATTTCACAAAAGATTTGGCAATGTATAGCACAAAAAGTCAACAAATGACCAAGTATGGAAGAAAATTCACAATTAAATGGAAAACAGCATGATTAATTCCAAGAAAATTCATACATCAATTAGACTTGCAAGGGATCATTCATGCAAAATTTCAAGTGATTTGGATAAGGGGAAGCATGTGAACAAAAATCATACATTTGCAAATCATTGGTGTGACACAAATTGTCACACCCTAATTCAAAAATTCATAACTATCAAACCACAAATGGGAAATCCACAAACTTTATATGGAAATGAAGATCAATGTGTCTAGTTTTACCACAAAAAATTTCAAAGGCAATGGATGCAATATGACAATTTCACAAAGAGAATGGCACAATGTATCATTTTGGCATACATGTCAAGAAAATATTTATCAATTAAAATCCAGCCAATGGAAAATTAATTAAAATTCACCATAAAATAGTAGACATCTTCATGAGTATGAGGAAAAAATTTCACAATTTTTGGAGTTAAAATGAATAAAAAATGAATTATGGAAACTTGATGAATAATTGAATGAAGTATGAACAAACAACATGAACTATTGGTCAAACCAAGGTCAGCGCATGGCATTCTAGTAATTCTGCAGTCACTAATCAAAACTGCAGCGTTTTGGGCAAGGCAATTGAAATGTTTTCATTGGCTGTTGCCCAATGAAATAGTAAATTGGCCAATGAGCTTCAAAGCTCTGAGTTTCTAAAACCCTAAGGGTTTCTAACACAGCAAGGCTCATGCATCATGTTATCATGTTCAAAAAACAACAACATTAAAATCAAACCAAGCAAAAAAAAGACCAACAGCAAGGCAAAGGCATAGTAAGGTAACAACAGTGACAACAGAATTCGACCAACAACAACAGCATGAGCACAATGATGAACAAAACAGTTGGTTTAGACAACAGCAGCATGGCTAACATGATCTACATGGATTTCTAAGCTATACTCTCAAGGTTTCGAAAACAGCAGCAGGCTTTAACAGCATTGGTATTCATCATCATGTTTCATCATCAATTAAAACCAACAGCAACATGTAGCAATGGTGTTCATCATCATCATTCAAACAACAAACCAAAACAAATGACAGCATGGTATACATCATCATCATGTTTCAAAACAATAGCACATAACAGCATAGCAGGCACACATTCATGTCTCAAAATTGCAGCAGAATTTTATGAACATCAACATCATCATCACAGCAGCATGGTATAGCAGCAACAGCAACATGGTTCATCAACATGCCAAAATTCGAGCAAAACACATAATGGCAAGGCAAGCAGCATGATACCATCATCATTCAAACAGCAGACCAAACAAAACAAATAACAGCAAGGTATTTATTCTTGTAACATCATAACACAACCAAGTAGAACATGATCCAAGTGCATTTCTGGGGCAAATTTATGGTTCAACTCAGCAGCATTGGTTTTAGCATCATTCAATATTTATCATCAAGCCAAATTCATCATTATACAAATATCATGGCATCACACTCATAAAGTTCATGCAATATGCAACAATAACAGCCAGCATTGACATATTCATCATCATCGTGTTCATCAAAAAAACAACAGCATTCAGCAATGGTATCATGTTATGCTTCAAGCAAATCGATCAAACGAAACCAAATGGACAGCAGCATGCTTCATCATCAGTTACAGCATAGTATTCATCATCATGTAATCAAAACACCAGCACATAACAGCATAGCAGTTGTACTCAATAGCAACACAAAAATCGACCAGCCACAACAGCATATCATTCAGCTATACACAAGCATGATCATGGGAAAAAAAAAATCTGGTGCAGGGTAGGTTTCACACAGCAACAGGGTATGCATCACTTTCAACATATCCAGACGACTATAACACATACACATTCATGCAAAAATCCTGGACAGGACAAGTATTTTAACAGCTGCATACCATCATCCTCATTCAAACAGCAAATAAGCAACAGTATGGATTTAGCAGCAACAGCAAAATGGTAGTGGCTCATGTAATATCAATTAGCAACTAAATAAACACGAGCATAGCTCCATGTAATTAATATTGAGGTCATGGTAATTGCAGTTCCAACAACACATGACTGATATGGCATTGTTAATGTCCATAATGCAACCAAACAACAGCATACAATATGTTCATGCATACTTAGCTAGTAACAGACCAACACACATTCAAGCACAATTTGGACAAATTCATCATAACAGCAGGGTTTTGGTTTTAAAACAACAGCAACAACCATCATTATCATGTTATCCCAACAAAACAAACAGCAGCCAATGTTCATGCAGCATGCAACATAGCAACAACCAATGCATCAAAATTCTGGGCAGTGGCTAGGGTTTATGAACTCAACAGCATGCATTCAAAATCATCAAACAATCATCATTAATCATCATTCAAACATTATGGCAAGTAGCATAGCACTGTTACAGTATGTTCATGCAGCATCTAAACAACAGCCAACAACACAATTCAATACTGCAGCAGGATTATGCAGCAAGGCAACATCAGTGGTAGGTTTTTAGAAAATGGGGCAATTGCAGCCAACACCAACAAATAGACAGCAAGGCATATTCCTGTTCATCATGTAATCATCCAAACAACAGCAATCAAATAGCATGGTGCTTAACATGGTATCATCAACATCAAAACAAAGTGACTTGACCCAACATACAATACATTATTCAGCAACAAATAATCAATCAACAAGTATAATTCCTGGACAGTTTAAGGTTTAAGAACAAACTGCAGCAGGGCACATTCAAGTTGTCACCAACATTGGAACAAAATAACTTGACCAAACATACATCAGCATGGTATTAGCAAGCAGTCAGCATAAATCATATGGTTTTCTGGGAAAATATATTAGTTTTCATGAACAGCAGCAACAACATCATCCTGAGCTCGTAAATTCGAGATGCTCAGAAAACAAAATCACACATACTAACATCATCATTAAACATCCATCAACACAAATCCAGCAATGATTTTCAGTATATCACACTATAGAGTGAGATTCGAGCAAAGAAACAATGGTGTACAAAACTTCAGGTCAGCATATCTTCGAACACACACAACCATTTGCCACGATTCCAGTTGTAATAACACTAGCCTACCATGTTCTATCCTAAACCTAGCATGATTTGGTGAAAGGAAAGGGTCAATTACTTACTTGATTTTGAAGTCAAGTGAGATGCAGTGCTGGTTTTGATGTTGCAGCCCGATACAGATGTCCACAATGCCTTGCAATGATGGAAGCTTGAGGTCTTTTGGCTCAATGGTGCATGGAAAACCTCACAGCTCTAACTGCCATTTGAGATGCTTTGGAAAACAGGAAATGATGAAGGCTGGACAGATGATATTTGATGGTTCAAGAGAGCTCACCAAGGTGTTTTTGTGGAGAAACAATGAAGGGGATTCCAAGGTTTTGAGTGTTTTAGCAGGATTTTGCTATTTGGTGAAAAATCAATTGAAAGCAAAAGGAGGAATTTGGTCGTGTGGCTGCTGAGTCTGCTTGCTAGGGTTTTGCAAATGGGCAGAAAATTGGCTTTATATCACTTGTTTAATCATCACTTAATCAAATGGTAAGTTGGTTTTGTGTGTAATGATGCATTTGCAAATTGCTAAGTGTGATCAAATGGAAGTGGAGGTGTGTTTGTCTGCACAATTTTGGGCCTGAGCATGCTGCAAATGGCCAGCACAAATGCTGTCTTGTGTGTGTTGCAGAACTGTACTTGCTGTTTTTTCTCTTTTCACACCTTTTGCACATTTTGCCAAATTTGCCTTTTAATTCAAAATGATGGGAAAATGATGGTATGATGATGGTTTTGGGATTGGAACAAGTCACAAATGTGATATGGAACATTTCCCAATTGACCAAATCAAGAAAAAGTCAAAAACTCAAAAAGTCAAAGTTTGGTCAAACTTTGAATTTAAATGCAAAAGGTCAAAAAATGCCATTTTGAATGGTAAGGTTTTAGGTCATGAAATATATATTTTTGGAAAGAGGATGAAAAATGTGGTTTGTAGGAAAAAACCCCACCAAATTTGGCCTTATGGTTTGAGAGTTATGGCTTGTTGAAGTTCAAAAATTGGTGAAAATGATTTGATCATATCTTGACAACCACACATGGGATTTTGATGTTCTTGGACTTTTTGAAAATGGGAGAACAAGATCTTCAACTTTCATGTTGGGCAAAAATTCATTTGAAGCTTGTATCATGATGTAAGTTTAAGATCAAGAAGTTTCCATTTTTGGCAGTTGAAAATACAGGTCCACTTTCTATTTCTGGAAAATTTTCTGATTGACTTGATTTTCTTCCATGATGAGGTTGGACATGATATATGAGGCTTATACAAGCATGAATGAACTCCTTCAAATCAATTCTATCCATCAAATCTCTGATTAAATCAACAGTTGACCAAGTTTGACTTTTCTAGGGTTTTGGACTGATTGAACTTCTTCTGATGATTTCCAAACCCTAAATCCTTGAGAACTTGACCTCAAATGATGTCTCAAGTCATATGAGCTTTTGATTATTGATCATGATGTCCAAATTCTGCAAGAATGGCCATCATCCATTGCTTTGACTGACTGTTGACTGATCTTGACCTAATTGCTGATGATTGCTTCCACTGCAAGCAACAAGGTTAGACTGACAATATTTTTGTACTTTTTGAATGATAAACATATGCAAGCAAAGATATACAAATGCAAAGTATGCTTGGTGATCAAGAAATCAACCCACAAGGCAATCTAATCCACTAGGAGGGGACAAAGACATGCAATGATCCTTGAGGTTATGATATGAATGATATGGGCCATGAGGGATCTTAGGGCCCAAAATTGGGGTCTTACAGTCATCAACATAGCATTCAATTTCATGATGAATCATATCATGAAACAAAGTCACCATGGCTCTCTGATAAGTAGCACCGGCGTTCTTGAGACCGAATGGCATCACCTTATAACAAAAAGTGCCCCACGGTGTGATGAACGTTGTTTTCTCCATATCATCTGGCGACATTTTGATTTGATTATAGCCAGAAAAGCCATCCGTGAAGGAAAACACCGAGAACTGAGCTGTATTATCTACCAACACATCAATGTGAGGTAAGGGAAAATCATCCTTCGGGCTAGCTATGTTCAGATCCCGATAGTCCACACACATTCTTACCTTCCCATCTTTCTTCGGGACTGGCACAATGTTTGCGACCCAAGGCGGATAATTAGTGACAGCAAGGAAACCAGCATCCCACTGCTTCTGCACTTCCTCCTTAATTTTCATCGCCATGTCAGGCCGAGTTCTGCGCAACTTCTGCTTCACTGGAGGACAATCTGCTCTTAACGGTAGCTTGTGCACAACAATATCGGTATCCAACCCTGGCATATCTTGATAAGACCAGGCAAAGATATCAACATACTCTTTCAACAATGCTACCATTCTGCTCTTGACACTTTCCTTCAAAGCAGCCCCGATTTTCACTTCTTTTTTGACCTCTTCGGTACCCAAATTCACAATTTCAACCTGCTCCTCATGCGGCTGAATCACCTTCTCCTCTTGTTTCAACAACCTGGCTAACTCCCCTGGCAGTTTGCAATCTTCTTCGCCTTCTTCTTCGGCATGATAGATCGGATTGTCGAAATCATATGAGGGTGTAACAAGATTGTTATCAATGAGATCCGGCGAATGATCGCATCTGCATGAATGTTGATTCATGCATTGCTTTAGAACCGGAGCGAGACAAATTGAAAAAGAAAATGAAAACATTGCCATTTTTTAATTTTGTTTTTATTTTTAAACTGCAAAAATAAATGAAAAACAGGGAACACCGCTTTTAATTGAAAAACATCCGTTTATTTATGATGCAAATTTGCAAAATGAAACATGAGGTGGCCCTTACAATGAACCATTACGTTTCGGGCAAAACGTAAGGCTTCCATGCAAATAAAACTGAAAAACAAGAAAAATATTACTCTTCAAGTAGAGTGACAGTGATGATCTTTTCAGCCTTCCAGTTCTGGACTCCCATCCCTGGTGCGCACGGCCTTATCCATCGATCCATCTCACAGTCACTATCAGTTTCATCACCCACCATACATATGTGATCTGGATCCAGCATTCCAGCACTGGTGAATGTGACTGACGTACGGCGTCCTCTGTCTTGTCCAGATGAGCCTCTGTCCGGCCGATAACCCAATCCAAAGCGGTCTTTCTTGGCAGAGATGTCCATCATCTTCCCCCAACCAGGAGCTTCCCCACTCTTTACCACCTCGGCGGCCTGCTTATATGAAGATATGGTAGGCTTCTCCTCCTCCTTAGCAAAAAGAGCATTCTCTACCTTAACGGTTTCAAATGCTTGACTCGGGGTCTCCCATATCTCACCGTCTATCTCCACGTATTTGAACGAGGACAGGTGGCTGACGAAGATGTCCTCTTCTCCACAGACGGTGACGACCTGTCCATCCCAGATATACTTTAGCTTCTGGTGCAAAGTCGAAGTCACTGCCCCAGCAGCATGGATCCATGGGCGACCCAACAGGCAACTGTATGCCGGCTGAATATCCATGACGTAGAAAACAGACTTAAACACCTCTGGGCCAATCTTCACCGGGAGTTCAACTTCTCCGAACACAGCCCGCTTTGAACCATCGAAAGCCCGCACTATCAGGTCAGTGGGCGTCAGGATTAACCCTTCACAATTCAGCTTCGCCAAGGCCTTCTTCGGCAACATATTTAAAGAGGAGCCAGTATCAACTAGCACATGCGAAAGCACGGCTCCTTTACATTCCATTGCAATGTGTAATGTGTAACACCCCAATTAAACTAAGCTAATTAATTAATTTAAATTAATATTTTATTTATTAATTTAATTGAATAATTGGAAGTTTGGATTATTATTATTTTATTATTATTTTGGAATAATAATTATTGGGATAATTATTTATTGGAATAATATATAAGTTGGAATTTAGAAAAATCCCATTTTTGGTAAAAAGGTTATTTTTCACGTGAAAAGGGGAAAAGAGGCAGAAAGGGCAAAAAGTCAGAGAACGAAGGTTGAAGGAAGGAGAAGCTTGGAGCTCGGAAGCTGCCGGATTAACTCAGGTAAGGGGGGTTTATCATCGGTTAAAGGGTATTATATGATAATATGTACTGGGTAGTGATAACCATTGGTTGTATCTCTGATTTGATTGATGCATGATGAATGAAATTGGATGAATGAAATTGGATGATAATTGAAAAGAATTCGTAGGAATTAGAAGAGATAATGTTAGGGTTGGTGAAGATGAATAGGATATGATTCGTGTAGATGATATGGACGATTATTTTGTGTAATTTGGACTGTGGAAGGTTGGATCGGATAGGATCTCGTAGCAGAGAGAACCCATAGCAGATCTGGAAGACTGTATTCTGGTCATACGCGTATGGCACTAGGCAATACGCGTATGGGTTGGCTTGGAAATGGGGGTTTTGGCGCTGGTACGCGCCATACGCATGTGATACGCGTAATCCCTGGAGTGGTACGCGTATGGGGTATGCCTTACGCGTATGAGTGGAAAAGATGAAGTTTTTGAACGTGAAAACGTCTCTGTTGGTACGCGTATGAGGATGTGGTACGCGTAGCATACGCGTATGAGTGTGGGCGGTACGCGTATGGGATGGGCGAGAGAATGCGCCATACGCGTATGGGCATAGGCGATACGCGTATGGGCAGACTTGTGGTTTTTCTGAACTGTTGTTGTGCAGGTTTTGGTTGTGTAGGCTGAGTGATGTACTTAGCTGAGGTGTGATGTTGTAGGGATCATTTCCCGTTGTTTTGAGTAGTATAGGTATTAGTGGAGTGAGCTAATACTGTGGTTGAGTATGTGGCATGATATGATATGCTTTTGTGATAAAACGTGTTAACGATGTGTGTTGATATGCATGATGCTGTGATTGTATCAGTTATGGATGCATTTGTGAATAGACTGTTTTGTGGCTAGAGTGTGAACATGTGTCTATTCTGAATTCGTTGTTGATGTTGCAATTGCTAGGTGATTAGCTTGCACATTGTGGCCCATTTGGGGTGGTAGCTAATTCCCATGGTGAGGAATTAGTGAGTTTAGTGATTATTGGACTGTTGTTGATTGTTTGCATGCTAGGTGAGTAGCGTGCATTTCATGGCCCATTTGGGGTGGTAGCTAATTCCCATGGTGAGGAATTAGTGAGTGAGTCACTATGTCTCAAATGAGTGGGACTAGTGAGCTTGGTAGCCGTGCCTGGATTTGGACGGTGAGGTTGAACTATATGTTCACAAATAGTCGGTACCGCATGCATAGAGTCTCATTGCATAATAAATGTATGGCATATAATATGAATGGATGTATTCCAGTATTATATGTGTGTTGTGTGTTGTGTTGTTGATGTTGAGTATGGTTGAGATTATATATATGCTATATGTTATTGTTGAATATGATGTTTGAACGGATACTGCCGTTGCTGAGTGTGTAGTCTGGTTAGGGTGAATTAATGTGTTAATTACTTAGCATTACATGTTGTTCTATAATGCTTGTTATATTGATTGAGGAACTCACCCTTACACCTATTTTTCAGGTAACGAGAAATGAGTTGAGTAGAAGCTAATGCTTGGAGTCTAGAGTAGTTCTTACGGGTCATGCTCTGATAGATGTAACATCGGGAGGGAATGTTTTAATTAATTTGATATTGTTTGTTGATTGATTTACATGTATTGTGTTACATGTTTTACATTGAGTTGAATTTTATTCCGCTGCGAATTATGCAAAGAACCCTATTTTGATTAAATAAATGAGCATGACAGGATATTTTATTGAGTTTGTGAGATGATTGTGTGACACCCTTCGGGGCATAATTACTCTGAGGAATATATGGTTATTTTAATTATAATAATTTGGGGGTATTTAGAAGGGTGTTACATTAGTGGTATCAGAGCATAGTCGGTCGTGTCGAGTCGTAGTTATTCTGTTTCCCTGTACGGGATAGGTGTTGTGTAACCCTATCAGTACTTATTTGTTTAGCTTGTTTGGGTTTTCAGAACAGAGATGGCTGGAAGAGGTAGAGATGATGCTGCGATTGCTGAGGCTCTGGGTATGCTAGCTGGAGTACTTGGAGGGAATCCGAATGTTGTGGGAATGGGAGCTGCTCGTCAACTGAGTGAGTTCCAGAAGAACAATCCTCCAATGTTCAAAGGAGCATACGATCCAGATGGTGCTCAGAAGTGGTTGAAGGAGATCGAGAGAATCTTCAGAGTAACTGAGTGTGCTGATAACCAGAAGGTCAGGTTCGGTACTCATATGCTATCAGAAGAAGCTGATGATTGGTGGGTTGCTACCCGCACTAAGTTGGAAGCTGCTGGAGATGCTGAGATCACTTGGGCTGTGTTCAGAGAGAGATTTCTGAGGAAGTACTTTCCAGAGGATGTCAGAGGAAAGAAAGAAATAGAATTCCTGGAATTGAAGCAGGGTAACCGGTCTGTTACTGAGTATGCTGCTAAGTTTACAGAGCTGTCGAAGTATTATACTCCCTATGCTGAGGCTGCTAGGGAATTTTCAAAGTGTGTGAAGTTTGAGAACGGGTTGCGTCCCGAGATCAAGCAGGCTATTGGGTATCAAAGGATTAGAGTGTTTTCTGATTTGGTTGACTGTTGCAGGATTTTTGAACAGGATTCCAAGGCCAGAGCTGAGAGCTATCAGCAGAGAGTTGATAGGAAAGGCAAGAATCAGATTGATCGTGGAAAACCGTATGCAGCTGGCAAGGGTTTTCAGAGACAGAGTGGGATGAAGAGGCCTAGTGGGGGAGACTCTAGTGCTCCTGCTAAGTGTTACAGATGTGGTCAGGCTGGACATCGTATCCATGAGTGTACCAGTAACGAGAAGAAGTGTTTCAAATGTGGAAAAGGTGGTCATTTGGCTGCAGATTGCCGGTTGAAGACTGTGACTTGCTTCAACTGTGGAGAGGTGGGTCATATCAGCCCACAGTGTCCTAAGCCGAAGAAAGAGAATCAGTCGGGAGGCAAGGTTTTTGCTTTATCGGGTTCTGAGACTTCTGCAGATGATCGTTTGATCCGAGGTACGTGTTATATTAATGGCTTTCCTCTTGTAGCTATTATTGACACAGGTGCGACTCATTCTTTTATATCTTTGGATTGTGCTGTGAAACTTGAGTTAGAAATATCTGAGATGTTCGGTAGTATGGTGATTTATACTCCTGCGAAGGGTTCAGTGACTACTACTTCGGTTTGTTTAAATTGTCCTTTGAGTATTTTTGGTAGAGACTTTGGGATAGACCTCGTGTGTCTTCCACTAGTGCAGATTGATGTTATCTTGGGTATGAACTGGTTGGTGTTTAACCGGGTTTCCATCAATTGTTTTGATAAGACTGTGATATTTCCTGAGATTGAGGAAGGAAAGAGTTTGTTTCTATCAGCAAGGCAAGTGAATGAGGAAGTAGCTGATGGGGCAGAGTTGTTTATGCTGTTAGCGACTTTGGAGGCTAAAGATAAACTGGTGATTGGCGATCTCGCTGTGGTGTGTGATTTTCCTGATGTGTTTCCGGAAGAAGTGAATGAATTACCGCCAGAGCGTGAAGTTGAGTTCTCGATTGATTTAGTACCTGGTACTAGACCGATATCGATGGCTCCGTACCGTATGTCTGCTGTTGAGTTAGCTGAATTGAAGAGTCAGTTGGAAGATTTGTTGGATAAGAAATTCATTCGTCCGAGTGTGTCACCGTGGGGTGCACCAGTGTTGTTGGTTAAGAAGAAAGAAGGTACTATGAGGTTGTGTGTGGACTACAGGCAACTGAATAAAGTGACGATCAAGAATCGGTATCCTTTGCCGAGGATCGATGATTTGATGGATCAATTGGTTGGTGCTAGTGTGTTCAGCAAAATAGATTTGAGATCTGGGTATCATCAGATACGTGTGAAAACTGAAGATATTCAGAAGACTGCTTTCAGAACAAGGTATGGACATTATGAGTATTCTGTAATGCCTTTTGGTGTGACTAATGCGCCTGGAGTATTCATGGAGTATATGAATAGGATTTTCCATCCGTACCTAGACAAGTTTGTTGTGGTGTTTATCGATGACATTTTGGTGTATTCGAAATCTGAAGAAGAGCATGTTGAGCAATTGAGAGTGGTTTTGGGAGTTCTACGAGAAAAGAAGCTATTTGCTAAACTGTCTAAGTGTGAATTTTGGTTAGAAGAAGTTAGTTTTCTTGGGCATGTGATTTCAAGAGGTGGTGTTGCTGTTGATCCTTCTAAGATAGAAGCGGTATCTAAGTGGGAAGCTCCGAAGTCAGTTTCTGAGATAAGGAGTTTTCTTGGACTTGCAGGTTACTATAGGAAGTTTATTGAGGGATTTTCTAAGTTGGCGTTACCGTTGACGATGTTGACTAGAAAGGGGCAAGCGTTTGTTTGGGATTCAAAATGTGAAGAAGGTTTCCAAGAGTTAAAGAGAAGGTTGACTACTGCTCCTATTCTGATATTACCGAGTTCGTCGGAACTATTTGAGGTTTACTGTGATGCTTCATTGTTGGGTTTAGGTGGTGTGTTGATGCAGAATAAGCAGGTTATAGCTTATGCTTCGAGACAGCTGAGGGTTCATGAGAGGAACTATCCGACACATGATTTAGAGTTGGCAGCTGTGGTATTTGTTCTGAAGTTGTGGAGGCATTATTTGTATGGATCAAGATTTGAAGTTTTCAGTGACCATAAAAGTTTGAAGTATTTGTTTGATCAGAAAGAGCTGAATATGAGACAGAGGAGATGGTTAGAATTTCTGAAGGATTATGACTTTGGTTTGAATTACCATCCGGGTAAAGCAAACGTGGTGGCTGATGCATTGAGTCGGAAATCATTGCATATGTCTATGTTAATGGTTAAGGAATTGGATTTAATTGAGCAGTTTAGAGACTTGAGTTTGGTGTGTGAGAGTACTCACAATAGTGTTAAACTGGGAATGTTGAGATTAACAAGTGGTATTCTGGATGAGATCAGAGAAGGTCAGAAATCTGATATGCTTTTGGTTGATAAGTTGACTTTGGTGAACTCAGGTCAGGGTGGTGAATTCCGAGTTGATGAGAATGATGTTTTGAGATTTGGTGACCGGGTGTGTATTCCGGATGTTGCCGAGCTTAAGAAGAGTATTCTTGAAGAAGGACATCGTAGTGGCTTGAGTATTCATCCTGGAGCTACAAAGATGTATCATGATTTGAAGAAGTTATTTTGGTGGCCGGGAATGAAAAGAGAAATTGCGAGTTTTGTTTATTCCTGTTTGACTTGTCAGAAGTCAAAGATTGAGCATCAGAAGCCGTCTGGGCTAATGCAACCGTTGGCTATTCCAGAGTGGAAGTGGGATAGTATCAGTATGGATTTTGTTTCTGGTTTGCCGAGGACAAGTAAGAATTTTGAGGCTATTTGGGTGATTGTTGATAGATTGACGAAGTCGGCTCATTTCATTCCGATCAGAATGGAGTATCCGTTAGAGAGGCTAGCCGAGTTGTATATTGAGAAGATTGTAAGTTTGCATGGTATTCCGTCGAGTATTGTTTCGGACAGAGATCCTAGATTTACATCGAAATTTTGGGAAGGTTTGCAGAGGGCTTTGGGAACTAAGCTGAGATTGAGTTCTGCATATCATCCGCAGACTGATGGTCAGACTGAGAGGACGATTCAGTCACTGGAGGACCTTTTGAGGGCTTGTGTTTTGGAAAAGGGAGGTGCTTGGGATTGTTATTTACCTTTGATTGAGTTTACCTACAACAATAGTTTTCATTCGAGCATTGGTATGGCACCGTTTGAAGCTTTGTATGGTAGGAGATGTCGGACACCTTTATGTTGGTATGAGTCCGGTGAGAGTGCTGTGGTTGGACCGGAGATTGTTCAACAAACTACAGAAAAGATTAGAATGATTCAGGAGAAGATGAGAATTGCTCAGAGTCGTCAGAAGAGTTATCATGATAAGAGAAGGAAGTCACTTGAGTTCCAAGAGGGAGATCATGTGTTTCTTCGTGTTACTCCGATAACTGGTGTTGGTCGAGCTTTGAAGTCAAAGAAGTTGACTCCTCGATTTATTGGTCCTTATCAGATTTTGGAGAGGATAGGAGAGGTAGCCTATCGTATCGCTTTGCCGCCGTCGCTTGCGAATTTGCATGATGTTTTTCATGTGTCTCAGTTGAGGAGGTACATTCATGATCCGTCGCATGTAGTCCAAGTAGATGATGTACAGGTGAGAGATAACCTGACTGTTGAAACATCACCTATGAGGATCGAGGATCGAGAGTTGAAGCAGTTGCGGGGTAAAGAGATTGCCTTGGTGAAGGTAGCTTGGGGAGGACCAGCAGGTGGCAATGTGACTTGGGAACTGGAGAGCCAGATGAAGGAGGCTTATCCGGAGTTGTTCGATTGAGGTATGTTTTCGAGGACGAAAACTCTTTTAGTGGGGGAGAGTTGTAACACCCCAATTAAACTAAGCTAATTAATTAATTTAAATTAATATTTTATTTATTAATTTAATTGAATAATTGGAAGTTTGGATTATTATTATTTTATTATTATTTTGGAATAATAATTATTGGGATAATTATTTATTGGAATAATATATAAGTTGGAATTTAGAAAAATCCCATTTTTGGTAAAAAGGTTATTTTTCACGTGAAAAGGGGAAAAGAGGCAGAAAGGGCAAAAAGTCAGAGAACGAAGGTTGAAGGAAGGAGAAGCTTGGAGCTCGGAAGCTGCCGGATTAACTCAGGTAAGGGGGGTTTATCATCGGTTAAAGGGTATTATATGATAATATGTACTGGGTAGTGATAACCATTGGTTGTATCTCTGATTTGATTGATGCATGATGAATGAAATTGGATGAATGAAATTGGATGATAATTGAAAAGAATTCGTAGGAATTAGAAGAGATAATGTTAGGGTTGGTGAAGATGAATAGGATATGATTCGTGTAGATGATATGGACGATTATTTTGTGTAATTTGGACTGTGGAAGGTTGGATCGGATAGGATCTCGTAGCAGAGAGAACCCATAGCAGATCTGGAAGACTGTATTCTGGTCATACGCGTATGGCACTAGGCAATACGCGTATGGGTTGGCTTGGAAATGGGGGTTTTGGCGCTGGTACGCGCCATACGCATGTGATACGCGTAATCCCTGGAGTGGTACGCGTATGGGGTATGCCTTACGCGTATGAGTGGAAAAGATGAAGTTTTTGAACGTGAAAACGTCTCTGTTGGTACGCGTATGAGGATGTGGTACGCGTAGCATACGCGTATGAGTGTGGGCGGTACGCGTATGGGATGGGCGAGAGAATGCGCCATACGCGTATGGGCATAGGCGATACGCGTATGGGCAGACTTGTGGTTTTTCTGAACTGTTGTTGTGCAGGTTTTGGTTGTGTAGGCTGAGTGATGTACTTAGCTGAGGTGTGATGTTGTAGGGATCATTTCCCGTTGTTTTGAGTAGTATAGGTATTAGTGGAGTGAGCTAATACTGTGGTTGAGTATGTGGCATGATATGATATGCTTTTGTGATAAAACGTGTTAACGATGTGTGTTGATATGCATGATGCTGTGATTGTATCAGTTATGGATGCATTTGTGAATAGACTGTTTTGTGGCTAGAGTGTGAACATGTGTCTATTCTGAATTCGTTGTTGATGTTGCAATTGCTAGGTGATTAGCTTGCACATTGTGGCCCATTTGGGGTGGTAGCTAATTCCCATGGTGAGGAATTAGTGAGTTTAGTGATTATTGGACTGTTGTTGATTGTTTGCATGCTAGGTGAGTAGCGTGCATTTCATGGCCCATTTGGGGTGGTAGCTAATTCCCATGGTGAGGAATTAGTGAGTGAGTCACTATGTCTCAAATGAGTGGGACTAGTGAGCTTGGTAGCCGTGCCTGGATTTGGACGGTGAGGTTGAACTATATGTTCACAAATAGTCGGTACCGCATGCATAGAGTCTCATTGCATAATAAATGTATGGCATATAATATGAATGGATGTATTCCAGTATTATATGTGTGTTGTGTGTTGTGTTGTTGATGTTGAGTATGGTTGAGATTATATATATGCTATATGTTATTGTTGAATATGATGTTTGAACGGATACTGCCGTTGCTGAGTGTGTAGTCTGGTTAGGGTGAATTAATGTGTTAATTACTTAGCATTACATGTTGTTCTATAATGCTTGTTATATTGATTGAGGAACTCACCCTTACACCTATTTTTCAGGTAACGAGAAATGAGTTGAGTAGAAGCTAATGCTTGGAGTCTAGAGTAGTTCTTACGGGTCATGCTCTGATAGATGTAACATCGGGAGGGAATGTTTTAATTAATTTGATATTGTTTGTTGATTGATTTACATGTATTGTGTTACATGTTTTACATTGAGTTGAATTTTATTCCGCTGCGAATTATGCAAAGAACCCTATTTTGATTAAATAAATGAGCATGACAGGATATTTTATTGAGTTTGTGAGATGATTGTGTGACACCCTTCGGGGCATAATTACTCTGAGGAATATATGGTTATTTTAATTATAATAATTTGGGGGTATTTAGAAGGGTGTTACATAATGCCCGGTTATGATTTCTCCCATCTACGGTCAGATCCATGTCGGTGAACCCCAGCCCGTGGCTGGCATGAACGTTAGACACCACCGTCTCCAGTTGATTGATTGTGATCTCTTGAGGAACATAGGCCTTCTTCAAAATTTTCATCAAAGCCTCTCTATGCCCCTCAGAGCTCAGCAATAACGACAGAATTGAAATCTTGGAGGGAGTTTGCTGCAGGTGGTCCACAAGCTTGTACTCAGACTTCTTGATGATTCTTAAGAATTCTTCTGCTTCATCATCAAGCTTTTCTTCCGACCCAACAGGCGCCGGTGTCACTACGGAAGTACCATCATTCATTACTTGTTGTTTTCCTTTTGCCCTGGCTAAAGCCTCGGCCTTTTCTTTTTTCTCTTTTTCTCCTTCTCCTCCCCTCAGAGCATCCGGAGCAAACAGTCTTCCACTGCGAGTGAAACCACTGGGTCCGACATTATCCACCTTTGAAACGGTGGTTTCACTAGCAGTCTGATCCTCTACTCTCTCTCCATTGCAATATACGTCCCCACCATAATGCCACGGCACGGCATCATCTTTGTCATAGGGAATCGGCCCAGGTACCGTGATGGTAACGGGAGCCGCCTCAGCCAGAGTTGACAAATCAACCGGGTCAAAGTAAATCATTATGGTGGAAACATCATCCTTCCCCAAATCAGCCTTCTCAAACTTAATACTTCCTTCGTCCATCAGTCTCTGGACAGTTTCCTTCAATAGTGTACACCCCTCAGAAGTAATAGTGCACGCAGCACAATCAACATCACAGCCCGGAAAGACCCCATTCAACAACAACTGCTTCTTGACCTCAGCCAAAGGAGTCTTCAATTGATCAACATTCAACAGCCCGATTATGTTCTCCTCAGAGATAGCATTTACCCCCCTTTGGCCATGCGCGGGCATGGGGTTATCATTCACATTGGGAGACGGTGCAAAGTTGATCGCCTTTGAATCCACCAGGTCTTAAACCACATGCTTAAAAGCTTTGCAGTTTTCTACGTTATGCCCATGAGCACCTGAGTGAAATTCACATTTCGCAGCACCTGAGTGAAATTCACATTTCGCAGCACCTGAGTGAAATTCACATTTCGCATTCTCATCAAAACTGGCTGGCCTCTGATCAGGTCTCAAAGGTGCCAGAGTTCTCAATTGTACCAACCCCAGATCTTTCAGCTTTTTCAACAGGAAAGAGTAGGTCACAGGCGGCCTATCAAACTGTCGATCATTCATCCTTCCTCTGACCTGATACCCGGCCCTCTGTGGCCTCTGCTAAAATGGTTGCCTTTGTTGTTGTGGTTGTTGCTGCGGCTGTTGTGCAGGCTGATTATCAGCAGGAATAGTTACCGCAACAGTGTGCTGAAAGTAACGATCCCTACTCTGTCCTCTTTGAGTGTATACCGCACTGGTATCACCCTCTTTCTTCCTTTGGACATTCCCGAAGGGCTTCTTCGATCCTGATGACGAAGCATTACCACCCTGGATTTTCCCCAACTTCAGCCAACTCTCTATCCTCTCTCCAGCCACTACAATATCTACGAAATTTGTAACCGGACATCCGACCATCCTCTCAGCAAATGCCCCCTGCAGGGTACCCATGAACAAATCCGACATCTCTCGGTCCACCAAGGGAGGTTGAACTCTGGCAGTCAACTCCCTCCATCTTTGCGCGTACTCTTTAAACCCCTCGTTTGACTTCTGAGACATACCCTGCAGCTGGGTACGACTATGAGCCATGTCAGCATTGAACTGGTATTATTTAAAGAATGCGTCACCAAGATCCTGCCAGCTTTTAATGTCAGAAGATTTCAGCTTGGTGTACCATTCCAGGGATCCTCCAGACAGACTATCCTGGAAGAAGTACATCCATAACTTCTGATCCATAGTGTACGCAGAGATCTTACGGACGAAGGCCTGAAGATGAGTTTCTGGGCAGGAACTTCCATTATATTTATCGAATGCGGGCGCTTTGAACTTCTGTGGGATCACAATCCCCTCAACCAGCCCCATGTTTGACATATTCACAACCCCGGGAGTGGCATAGCTTTCGAGAGCCCTGATTTTTCTCTGCCAGCAACTGAATTTCTTTGTTGGGTGGTTGGACACCATATTGCCCAAACGGCTCATTGTGCATAGAGAACTGATCAGCTTCCCTGTCTTCCTCTCTGTCATCATCAACTCCAAAGAATGGCGGGAACAGACTATCTTTCATGTTGTTGCCCATCTGACCGGGTTGACCACCGGTGGCAGCACCAAAACCACCAGCATTATTCACCATGCCTACAGTCGTTCTTTTTCCGCCTTCTCGAGAACCACCCAGCCCCTGGTTGGAGACACCATCCAGGTTAACACCACTATTAGCAGCTGAAGCCCGCTCGAGCTTCTTAACTTTATCGGCCAGTGCCTTCTGACCAACTGCAAACCCTTGCATGATGTTGATCAGTTTGTTCATCTTATCCTTCAGCTCGAGAACATCTGCGTTTGGTAGATCCATCAGCCTTGGAGTATTGCGTCGGGTGAAGTATCTGTGAGGACGTGTTGAGTGCAAAGGTACAACTCTACGAGCACGAGCAATGATTCCTGAAACAATCAAGCACGTTAGAACTGATACCTGCAAAATAAAAAACAATTTATTATGATTATGCATGAATGCAGTGTTTGTCCACATGAGGGACACTTTGTCTCTTGATCCTGGCTTCATCGAGACAAATAATAATCCGGCAGCAATACTCTGACATTCATCATTTGATTTCATCATACCGATCAGAGATATATGATTTAGCAAAATACCACCCAACCATGTGTGTTCTGTGTGAGTGCATACAGGAAAGCAAATAAAGCTTGAAGATCGATCACTGAATGAAAACAATCATGCATATCAAAAGTGCACAATAAGCGCCATAGTCATACATCACAGCTGATACAATTCAAATACAATTCTCCAGAATCAGAAAGGAAATACAAGCAAGTGAATTCTGTCAACAAGCCTGACGGTAATCCACACAAATGAGAAAGGTCTAGCCTGACGAAGGTCCCACAGAAGGCCCTATATCATCAACCATCTTCCCAAACTCTGCGGCGAACCTGAGCTCGGTGCTCTCCTGCTGTAATCTCCCCACCTCTTTCTGGTGAATCTTCATCTGCCTGACGTAATGATCTCTCTCAGCAATGTAATGATCTCTCTCGGCGATGATCTTTGCTTTCTCCGCTTCCCATTCCGCAGCAAGGACTCTGGCTCTGGCATCTCTCTGATCTCTCACGATGATTTGCCTCCTCTTCTCATCTTCAATGACCTTTGAGGCTTTGGCTAGCTTCTCTTTAGTGATGTCGTGCTCCCTTGTGGATGACGCTAAGGCTTGGCTAATCTTCCCATAGTAGGCAGTATCCATCTCAAAGCGCTTTGCTTCCATGGCATGTTGCTTATCCTGATCTTCCATCCTCACTCTGATCTCCTGATTAGTCATCTGAATCCGAGCAACACTCATCTCCAATTCAGCTTTCTCCGCTTGCAACTGATCGCTGGCTCTCTTCATCTCGAGGAATTCTTCCATACTGACAGAAGAACGCGGACCCTCAATCATAGGACACCACGGATCACCTCCCGGAAATGGTAGATGTGTGATCTCTATCCTCTTCCGAAGCCAATCATCAAATAGAGGGAAAGACCGGCTGTTAACCTTGCCATAAGGAACTTTGCCCTTCCTCTGAATGTCACGCCACTCATCCAACACTTGCCTCAGCTTGGCCTAATTGCCCTCAATCGGGAAGTAGAAGGACTCCTGAATCTCTCGTCCAAGAGGAGGACCCTCTATAGCAAACCCCATCTGTCTCCTAAGAAGCACCGAGTTGTAATTGATGCAACCCTGAACTCCTATAAGAGGCACATTGGGAAGACTCCCACAACTGCATATGAAATCTCGTCCTGCCATACCATTATGAGTCCAAGCTATATCAGCGGCTCGCAAACCCATCAATCTGACCGACCACTTGACAGTAGGATCGAGCAAGACGAAAGCACCTCGGGAAGGCAAATACCCCATAAACCATTTGTACAGCAACTGAGCACAACATCGGATCAAACCCCCACGTCGCTTCTCGTTCCTGTTATGAACCAAGTAGTAGACATCTCCAATCAGAGTAGGAATGGGATTCCTCTGTATGAACAATCTGATGGCATTATGGTCCACAAAGCTCTTCTGATTAGGAAACAGAATGGTCCCATAAATGCTCATAGCAATCAAGGCACAGACGGTCTTCCAATTACCCACAGCAGCATGTTCCTTGGCTTTGGCCTCCAAGAAACTCAAATGAAAACCGGGTAATTTTCCCTTTTCCTTCAAACCCCCTTTGGTCACCTCCGGGCTCAAATAAAGAGCACGAGAAATCTCAAGGATGTCAGGCTCTCCCCTAATGGCACAGAAAGGAATCTGATCTCGAATCTGAATACCCAAGATGCTAGCATAGTCCTCCATCAGAGGTCCCAACAAATAGTCCGGGAGCACGAAACATCTCAAACCCGGGTCATAGAACTGGAGAAGTGTATGAATGGCGCTTCTGTCACTGTCTGTGAGCCTGAAAACTATCTTCAGAATACCACCGTATGCCTCTCTGAACATCCCCACATGGTCGGGCGTAATCAATGCTATCATATCCTTCAGCATACTGATCTCTGGGTCAAAGAAGCTATAGATAACATCGTCCTTCAAGCCGGTCCTCATGTCTGAGCAGACAAGTCTCTCAACCAGGATCTCAATCAAAATGTCCCTGCATATGGATAAACATGTGTTAGATGCAGGTAAATGCAAAATGTGAATGATGCTGATGAATGAATGCAATGCATTGCCATCCTCCAAGTCATCTGAACATCTGTTGCACTGAAGCCTGATCTCTGAACTGATCCCAACCATCTGAAGGAATATGTAACCACAAATCCAACTCGGGAGTTCCGAAATAAACGGAACTGAAAGATACATCACCATCATCACCAGACAATCTCTGAGCAGATAACCTCAACAATCTCTGAATCGGCCTGGGGAATCCTGAAATAAACGGATCCCCACTGATAAATAACACGGACAACAGTCCGACGTTTCAGAAATAAATGTCCATAAATCCGACTTATAAATAGGACTCTGATCAACGGAACCAATAGTCACCATCAAAGTCACCATCTGAACATGCATCTGTAAGAATCACCCTCCCCTCACAGGTAAAGTCTAAACAGGTCATCCTAAGGCGGATAATAGTCTCAACAATCGGGCAAAGATACTCAATGGGTTTGCCCTTTCGGGTGTGCCGTTGCAGCTCCCTTAAGATCGTCTAAATCAAAGATCCGGTAAAGAACGGTCACCGAAGTCAATAGCTCAGATGAAGTAACTCAACCAAAGTGGATACTCCACAAAGGAAAAGCTCCCTCAAAAGAACCTCGTCCGGCTTGTGGTACATCACGTTGCCAAAAACATGTTGACCTAACATGAGGGAGGCAACATGAGACCACACTAATCCTAGGTGTATACTCGGGCCTGGGTTTTAGCCCCACTCAGAACACCCACCCCAAAACAGAGGAACCACCTGTACAGAGGACAGTAACATGATAGTATGATGCATGCAGATATTTATGCAAATATATACACAACAGAATAATCAATGCAATAAATAGAGCAACACAAGCAACCTAAACTATCCTAGAACGCTAGGAGAGACTCTCTTAGGGAAGATGGACCAGCAATAGGTCAACATCGATTTATCCCCAGCTGTCGCATCCGCGAAAAACAACCGGCAGGCTAAAACAAACAACACAGAGCCGCCACCGTGCGTTAAATTGCGTTTGTAAATCGTGTTTGCTTAATTCACGATTGTATTTATCCGTTTGCTTAATTCAGAATATAGGAATATAAATCTTTCATATATCTATTAGGCTTTTCAATCGAATTTGAATCGAATAGAGATCGAAGCGCATAGGGAATTGGTAGGTAAAAATCAATGATTAGCCGGAAACCAAAAACAGTAGATTAACTTATTTTATAATCTCTTATTTTAATCACTTTTTTGCTTTGTTTTTTAAATCGACTACTAAACATAAACCCCCCTTAAATAGATTTCATTAGGTTAAGAATAATACAAGAATCCTTGTGATACGATACTTGAGTTGTCGCTTCCGCTAAACTCCAGTTTTCTAATTACTCGTTTTGACCTGTGTGCGACAGCGGATCAAATTGGCACCGTTGTCGGGGATTCGTATAGATTTTAATCATTATTTTAGTCTAACTATTATTATAGTCATAAGTGTTGTGTTTTAACATTTTTTTGCCATAACTTTCTTGTGTTCTGGTGTTTTTGCGTTTTATGATAAAAAAAAATCTGTTTTTTTTTAAAGAAAATTGTCTCAAATTATTCCGATTCTTTGTCGATTAACTAGGAAAAAATCAAGGATCAAAAGCCTCTATTTAGGAACTAAATGGTGGAAGTCATCCTAAAAACCCGAAATTCCTTATTTTTCTATCTTTTATGATTTGTTTTCTGTTTTGATAGTTTTAGAAAATTCCGAAAAAATTCTCAAAAATTTTAATTGACGTTATTAGATTAATTTTTATGTTTTTGTATTTTTTTCCTTTTATTTTAATAGTTTTTTACGTATTTCAATTGTTTGTTCTTAGTAGGGACATTACCGGTATTTTTCTATTTGTTGCTGCTTTGTTGAATTAGTTTTGTGTTTTCTCATTGTTTGCTGATTTTTTTTTCTATTGAGTTTAATATGGCTGACCAAAGAACTCTGAGAGAACTTGCTGCTCCTAATATGAATTACAATGGTTTATGTATTGAATATGCTGATGTTACTGTTCCTTTTGAGTTGAAATTTGGTTTAATACACCTGTTGCCAAGGTTTAGTGGTCTTGCAGGTGAGGATCCGCATAAACATCTTAAGGAATTTCAGGTTGTTTACTCTACACCATTGAGACCTGAAGGAATCACCGAAGATCACATCAAGCTTAGAGACTTCCCGTTTTCACTACAGGGTGCTGCCAAGGATTGGTTATATTATCTTGAGTCAAATTCTGTCACGACTTGGAATGATTTGAAGAGAGTCTTCCTAGAGAGATACTTTCCTGCCTCCAAGGTTGCATCAATTTAAAAAGAAATATATGGTATTAGACAGGGAAATGAGTCATTGGCTGAGTATTGAGAGAGATTCTAACAATTAGTATCCAGTTGCCCTCAACATCAAATTACCGAACAACTGCTTATTCAGTATTTCTATGAGGGATTGTTACTAATGGATAGAAACATTCTTGATGCTGCTAGTGGTGGAGCACTTGTCAATAAAACTCCAATTGTTGTTAAAGCCCTGATTGAGAACATGTTACTCAACTCCCAACAATTCACCACCAGAAATAATTCTATGGTCCAAACAAAAGGTGTGAATGACATTCAGGTTTCCTCTTCCAACAAGGCTTTAGAAACTAGAATTGAAGAGCTTACTTCTTTAGTGAAACAA
Source organism: Lathyrus oleraceus (assembly GCF_024323335.1). Taxonomy (NCBI): domain Eukaryota; kingdom Viridiplantae; phylum Streptophyta; class Magnoliopsida; order Fabales; family Fabaceae; genus Lathyrus; species Lathyrus oleraceus. Next base: position 323,845,446 of record NC_066581.1, read on the forward strand.
ATGGTAGTGAGTAAACCTCAAATAGCAAAGTTGTGTGGTATGTGTACTTCTACTGAACATCCAACTGACACATGTCCTATTCTTCAAGATGATTCAGTCACTCAGTTGCCTCAAGCATATGCAGCTAACTTTTTCAACCAAAGCAGCAATCAGAGAGGGTACAACATTCCTGACTTGTCTACCAACAAATATCATCCCAATTGGAGGAACCATCCAAACCTTCGATATGGAAACCAGCAGCCCACCCAACAACAATTAGCCATACCCCTGCCACAACCACAGACCACTCCCCAAGTCTCCACCTATGCACTTTCCGGACTTTCATTGGAGGATCTTGTCAAACAAATGGCTGTTAACAATCTCCAATTTCAGCAACATACAGATTCCAATATTCAAACTTTGCAGACACAGATTGGACAACTTGCCACTTTGATGAATGCCATGCAGCAAGCCCAAGGATCAAACCAACTTCCTGCCCAAACAGTTGTGAATTCAAAAGGCCCTAATGCTAATGTGAGTGCAATTTCATTGACATCCAAGAAGGTAACAGAACCAGCCCCAGAAAAAAAATAAAAAAATTCTTGAGGTAACACCTGAACCTTCTTCCGTTGTGATAGAAACTGAACCCTCTGTTGTGGTAGAAACTGAAAAAGAAAAAGAGAATGAGTATGTGCCACCAGTTCCCTTCCCACACAGAATACTGAAAAATAAAAGGACTGGTGATGGAGACAAGGAGAGAGAGATTTTAGATGTGTTCAGAAAAGTGGCGGTAAACATTCCGCTTCTTGATGTTATTAAGCAGGTCCCAAAGTATGCAAAATTTCTAAAAGACTTGTGCACAAGTAAGAAAAGGTTGAAGGGTAATGAGAGAGTAAATTTGGGACGAAACATTTCAGCCCTTATCCAGCCTAAATATTCACCTGAAAAAGCTACTATTTCATCCCTCAATCAGGCCATACCCCAAAAGTGCAAGGATCCAGGAACTTTTGCTATTCCATGTACCATTGGGGATAGTAAATTCGACAATTGCATGCTTGATTTGGGAGCAGGCATTAATGTTATACCTACTTCTGTTTATAATAACCTTGATCTTGGTCCTTTGCAGCATACAAGTTTAATCATTCAACTGGAGAACAGAAGCAATGCTCGCCCTATTGGAGTAGTGGAAGATGTGCTTGTTCAAGTTAATGACTTGATTTTTCCTGCAGATTTCTACATTCTGGACATGTATGGAGAAACAAATTCAAGAAGATCGCCCATCATTTTAGGCAAACCATTCATGAAAACGGCGAAAACAAAAATTGATGTCGACGATGGAACCATGTCCATGGAATTTGGTGACATTGTCGCAAAATTTAACATTTTCGATGCCATGAAACATCCCTTGGAGGAGCGTTATGTTTTTCATATTAAATTGATCTCTGAGTTGGTTGATGACACTTTTTCTGAATTGTTTTCACTTGATTTTCCATCTCTATCTGGGTTTGATGATGTTTATTCATGTGATGATTGTACTGACACTAACCTTTGTGTTGTTTGTGATGAGATTGATGCTGCCTTGCAGGGTGATAGTATAAATAAAGTTATTTATGTGTTTGAAGCTCTTGACATTCCGGTTGCCCCAAACATACCATGCATTGAACAAACACATTCTTTAGAGCCTAAACCACTTCGCGAGGATTCATATTATTCATCAAAGCTTCAACTTAAGCAGAAATATAAGAAGGGAATTGGATGGACCTTGGCTGACACTCGTGATATTAGCTCATCCATATGTATGCATAGGATCTCACTTAAAGATGAAACAAAAGTAGTGAGGAAGCCCCATAATCCTTTAATTCTTGATGTTGTAAAAAAGGAGATCACGTTCACGTGTCCATTCAACACTTTTACTTATCGAAGATACTTCTTTGATCCTGGAATACAAGACAAATGCACTAATCAAAATTTCAAGGTCAATGGACACTCCTCAGAGCTACTCCATGAGAACCCGACTTTGAAAGAAGAGACTGTAGAAGAGCTCTCTTTGGGAAAGGCTGCTTATCCAATCACTTATCCGCCTTGACTCCTCAGGTGTGTTCTTTCCTTTCTCTCACTCTTATTTTATATTTATGCTCTTTCATTGAGGACAATGTATGTTTTAAGTGTGGGGGAGGGAACCATTTATTTGTTTTGTTTTCTTTGTTTTTTCTCTATTTTGGTTTTTGTTTGCTTTCTTAAAAAAAATGCATGTTTTTTTTCTTTGGTTTTTGAGTTACAATTATGAGTATTTTTCTTAGTTCTCTTGACTAAAGTCTTGTGGTGTGATGTGAAAAATTTGTTGTGCATTTTTAGTATGATAGATATGACTAAACTCTAAATTGTATATCTTTAGCAGTAGATCATTAACCCTAGTGAGCTTTGAGCCTTATATGGATAACATACAAAAATTCATCTCTTTCTTTCTTGTGTGATTCACTTATGTCTGTTGGTCTCTAGAATTTGAATTTACTCTTGTTGGTGTTGTTGTTTACTTGTGCACACTGATATGATAAAGGTAATTTTGTTTTCTTTTGTTTTTTTAGCCAGTTAGCCAAAAAGCCAACCTAAAATAATTGCATTCCTTGTTTGAAATCCTTTTGAGCCTATTATACTTTTTTTATATTTAAAACTCATTACAAACTGAGAAGTGAAAAACAATGTTATCACCCTGTCGCATCCGCGAAAAACAACCGACGGGCTAAAACAAACAACACAGAGTTGCCACCGTGCGTTATTTATCCCAAAAGAGGGAAAGGAAACGCTCGAAGTAAACCTGGAAAAGACGTGGTCTCGCGACCAGAGAGAGATGGGATCGGGAGTCGGTTATGCGAAGGGAAGGTATTAGCATCCCTACGCATCCGTCGTACTCGACGGGATCCACGCTCAAAAAGATAGAACAAGGTTGCTAAAACTGCTCACAAACATCACACACACGCACTGAAAACAACACAGGTGGGGGAAGAGAGGAAAGGGCTCGCTAGGATATCGCATCCTATGCCTACGTATCTCATCTGGAATGAGAATCAGAGCTGCCGTAGTTCGGCTCACGCACGCCAAACAAAACACAAACACAGGAAACCGACTGCCAATCGCTGGGCTTACGTCAGACTCCACACAAACAGGCAAACATGGAAACCGAACGCCAATCGCTGGACTTACATCAGATTCCGAACCAAACAAACACACTCAGGATACGGACAGCCAATCGCTGGTCTTACATCCATATCCTGACACACAAGAGGATTAACAAACAAACAAGTTACTAAGGAGTCAGGCACTCAAGCCTAGTAACTGTCAAGCAAACACACACAAAAAGGAAAAAAGGGTGCCCGGAGAGACCTCGCACGGTCTCCTGCCTACGTACCTCATCTGGTATGAGGATCAGGGCGACGTAGTTCCCCTGAACGGGAAAGAATTTCTAACCTAACCAGAGACTGGGAAATGACAAACTAGAAGGGAGCTGGACTCGAGCCTAATAGTTATCATGCAAATTCACCATGGTCCTAGGTTAAGGTTTCTAGCTAACTTGCACAGGCAGCAAGCTAAACCTAAACAACACAAGCAATCAAAGCAAACAATCACAAATAGCACACACTAATTACAGACAAAGTGGGCTCACACAAGGGTTAGGCTGCAAAAGCAAGCCAACTGTATCAGGTGATGTTAGCTCTTAACCCTAACATTGAGAGTTAGGGTGAAGCAGAGGAAATAGGAAGTGAGGGGTGTGCCTCACAGCTCTTATCCCTGGCCTGGGAGAGCTTCAGACAAAGGAAGTGTGGGTTCAGAAAGTGGGAACCCTTCTACACTTATGACTGACTCAACAGAGATCTTGGGTTAATATCCTCAATGCATCAACACCAGTTGTGTGAGCAAAGGGATGACTCTACTGAATAGCAGGAGATGGATTGCACATCTCTTGTATCTGCCAATTGCCTTATCAAAGGTCTTTTCCTGCTTGGCACAAAGATAAACATTCACAAGCATTGCCTCTTAAGGAGGACTTCAGACAGGTGCCTGACCAAGTAACAGGCCAGGTCTTCCAGACTACATGAAGTCAGTGGGTTATACCTCAATTGGTTAAGCAACCAAGCAACAGCAAAAGCAAGTTCACAATGAACTTTAGCAACTAATGTACCTGAAATCAATCTAACTCAGTCAGTACACAACTCAAACAATCAAACAAACAATCCAATAGTCAACAGTTAACTGTACAAAGTCAAACAGACAAGCAAGCAAAAGCTATGCATCAAGGCAATGTGCAATGCACAAGCTCAACTCAAATGACTTAGAAGCCACCTACAAAACAAACTCAAGATTAGTTCAACATTGACCAATTAGTCAACTCAAGCAAGTGAATCATTTCCCTCATAGCCATATGCTCTTTGTCCTGAAAACACAACTCAAACATAAGCAAACCCCTAGGACAAGGCCTAGGGTCAAAGAGGGAGAAATAATTCAAAACAGAACATGAAAATTGGCACAAATCAAGTTCAATCAAATTAGAATAATATCCAAGTGGTCTCACATTCATATCAGACACCAATTTCATTTCACAAAGCAAATGAGGTAAAGCATGCAAGTTCAAAGCTCATTGGACCAAACAGAATGAAACAATCCAAACTAACTTAAAGATAATTCAATAAATCCCAAGAAAAATCATGGCTAAACAGCACACCTCACATGATCATCATACCAAAATTCAAGTCATTTGTATAAGTGGAAGCATGTCAAATAAATTCCATAAGGCAAGGTAAGCACAAACAAGCTCAATTAGGGCACAATTTCATGCATCAACTTCACACAAGCCTAAAACAGAATCTACACATGGTAAATGCATCAATCTAAAGCCAAGATAAACTTCAAAGTGTCTAGAATAAATGTGAAAAAATTCAAGCTCATATGACAAACATCAAGCATTTCACAAATCATCTAAGTTCATGACTATCCAAAAGTCCACAAATGACAAGCCAGAAGAGAAAATCTCAAACAAATCATAAATGAATCCAAAAATTCCATAAAAGTTCACAAGCAATCCTAACATCCAGAAGTAGCATCATGCAAATATTCACATCAATTGGCATTCATTTGGCATGGCAAAGAAAATCAACAAGTTGAGAAAGAAATGGTGTGACACACATTGTCACACCTTCATTAATCAGATCATAACTCAACAACCAGACATGAGAAAAATACAAACTCTATACCAAAATGTCCATTAAGGTGTCTATTTTAAGCACACAAAATTTCACAATCATTGGAGCAATATCCATAATTTCATGAAGCTTTTGGCAAACAAGGTCATGAAAACATACACATACACAATCCCTAAGCAAAATAAAAATTCCTGCGTGCACAATTTCTGGAAAAATCACCATAAAATTCTAGAGATCATGAGGAAAACAAAAAAAAAACCACACATTATTTGGATAATTATTCATGGAGATATGAATTTTCTAAGTGAATGAAAAATAAAAATAAAAAACATGTTGAAAGCATAGTATGAATGAATGGAATAATATGTGAAGATAAAATTAAACTTTGGAAAGTTGCTTTGGTAGGGAATCGAACCCTGTATGTTTTTGGAATCAAAATGGCGCGCTCTGCATGGTATTTGAATGGACCAATCAGAGCGCTTCCCTAACAAACTCATGCAAGAACACTTTTCTAACACAAAACCGTGGCCAAAGCTATCTTCATCATCTCCAGCAAACCGCACACGACATGAACAGTAACTTCACAAAATCATCAAGAACTTTTGTTCCAGTTTTTGAAATTAATCACATGAATTGGTAGATCTTTCAATGTACATCAATAATCAATCAACATTTCATCAATTAACGCATAAACAAACACGAATCGAACGAAATAAGTTTCACCATCAAAACTTAAAACGCATGTATCTCACTCAATAATGCACGGTTTTCAGTGGTTCAAAGCTCAGCATGCTCACACAAACAAGATCTACAAGTCTAGCACAACAATTTCAAGAAAAGAGAGACTCGAATTTTTGACCTCTTGATGAGCAGCTTTCGATTCGTGTGGTTTCAACGCCTTGCAATGCTTCCAACGTGTTCTAGCAAGCTTGTATGAGTGTATGGATGAAGTCTTGATGTTCAATTGGCCTTGATTCAACAGAATTTGAAATTCACCATTGATGAACAAGCTTCATGTATGCTTCCAAACTGCACGAATTAACTTGGTTCCTGGCTTCAATCTTGCTCCACAATGCTTAAGAATGATGAATTAATCAAGAAAAATGCATGAGATGTGAAGAAATTTGGAAAAAAAATGAGAGAGAATTTTGAGAGACTTTGAGAATTCTAGATCTAGAATTGGAAAATGTGATTAACCTCTAAATTCTGTTATGATTATGGTATTTATATGCTGTATTAATCATACTGAAAGTGCAATTAGCAATTGGTTAATTGTGATTAAGTGAAAATAAGGTGTGGGAGCAAATTTTGGAAAATAACCAACTTACCAACCAAAAAACAGCTTTTCACACAGTGGAAAATACTCAGAAAACTGAGTTTTCGCACGAGCGGTCGACCATAGGTCGGCTCAAGCATGCTATGCACCGACCTGTGGTCGACTCAAACATGCTATGCGCTGACCCGTGGTCCATGCGCTGACCCTTATGGTCGACTCAAACATGCTATGCGCTGACCCGTGGTCCATGCGCGGACCCTTATGGTCGACTCATAGCCTGCAACAATTTTTATTTTTATTTTTTTAAAAAAAAAGAAGAGGAGGGCAAATTTTGAGATGTTACACACCCTATTCAAAGGGTTGAAAGAGTCTTGTTTGGAGTTGTGTGGGGTTGACTAATTATGTTTGTAATATTTCAGAAGTTGGCAGAAAAAGAAAAAAAATAGAAAAGAAAAAAAAAGGAATGAAAAAATAGAAGGATAAGAGAAAGAAAAAAAAAATTGTGTTTGTAATATTTCAATACATGTCAATACATACTCCTTCAAAAAAAAGAATAAAAAGAGGAAGGAGAAGAGAAAACAATTGTTATAAAGTTGTTCAAGTGAATGAAATATTTTGTAAATTCAACTCCCGTACTTTCTTTCAAGTCTCTTTTATCTCTTTGAATTTTAGCCTAGTACCCCTTATGATTTATCTCACCCTTACCTTGACCATGTCACAACCAAATAAAAGTCCTTTTGATCTTTGTGTGCATGTATTTCAACTGTGGATGTTAAAGTCCTTTAAAGCTTATGGTAGTACTAATTTTCATATTATGCTTTGAGTGTAAACAGTTAATCTAAACACTTGAGAGTTGAGTGAATTATATCCTGTGAGGATCTTACTGCTATTGATGTACTTTTTGGTAATCTGTTTTTCTATCTACTTTGAATGTCACAAAAAGTTGCTTACTAACACCATATTCTTGAAGCTTAGACTTAGAATTATGCTTATACCTTGTATCTTGAACCTTCACACCGCCGCGACCCACACAAACAACTGTCACTGTCTGCCGCCTCCATTAAACTTTCAAACCAATCCTCCTTCAAACTTCACAACTCATCAACCCCGTCGTAACAACCCCAAAGTCTGCCGTGATTTAGCCATTACAATTGCCCTTAACAATAACTCATTAAACAAGGAAAGTTTTAACCTCAAGGACAACAGAAGCTCAACAGCACAACGACTACGACTTGCCTCCGGTGATAACTTGATGTTCGGTAAAATTTTCGATATAATTCGTAAGCCATTACTATTCTGTAGTAAAATTCAATATCGATTTCATGTGTTGTTGGACTGTATAGATTATGTACATGTTTGAGTGATTTTAATTTCTAAGTGAACGAATCGATCCATTGTGGGGCCATTTTTGAATTGTTATATGTTGGTTCAATAATAATGAAAAGGATAGTTGTATTTGTGTGGTTGGTACAGTGGGTGAATGTAGGAAAATACCTTGGCTTTAGTTTGTCTGTGTTACTGACATTTGATTAATAATCTTTATTTTTATTATCCTTAAGGAATGATATTCGATTGATTGGTAATCTTTCTTAAATAATTCGTAAGTCATTACTATTCTGTAGTAAAATTCAATATCGATTTCATGTGTTGCCAGACTGTATAGTTTGTGTACATCTTTGAGTGATTTTAATTTCTAAGTGAACGAATAGATACATTGTGGGGGCCATTTTTGAACTGTTATATGTTGGTTTAGTAACAATGAAAAGGATAGTTGTATTTGTGTGGCTGGTACAATGGGTGAACATAGGAAAATACCTTGGCTTTAGTTTGTTTGTGTTACTGGTATTTGATTGATAATCTTTATTTTCATTATCCTTAAGGAATGATATTTGATTGATTTGTAATCTTTCTTAAATAATGAAGCTGGTCATGGATATATATTTTTTTGTTTTAGTTAACATTTGTTGGTGTAAGGTTTTTTCATTATAATAAATGTTGTCGGTTCGATTGTTTTGTGTGTGTTCCAGGTTAGTTTAGGTACTAATTGGTACTTCTCTATTTATTCTGTTGAAAATATTGGATTGAAGTTATAAATATAGGGAATCGGATTTTGATTGTGTCGAGAACTTGGAGTGGAATTTCATTTTCTTATATTTTCCATATTTTTGGCTATTTAGTTAGTTGTTATTGGCACTTGCTCTAGTTGATACAAATACTCTACTAAAAATATATTTTGATTTAAATTATAGGAATGTAATTACACTCTTAGTTAATTGTCAAATATTGTGGTGTAAGAGGATTTCGATTGTATTACAACGTGCTTGATTTGGATTTTGACGTCGTGATATTAGTGCAATAAGATGATGGTCGTAAAGAAGTAAATACGATATCAGGTTTTTTGATTTGATTTTCATTGTGATAAAATTAGATTAGATCTGTAGATTCGGTAATTTCATGCCAATATGCCACCAAAATTTTAATACATCGATATGATATTTTCGTCGTGTTATGATTTTTACGTATGACATTAAATCATGTTGTCATTGCAAACAAACTAGCTTTTGAGCACATTATCATTTTTTAAATCGACATTGTTACTTGTTCCATTTTCATTCTTATTTAATTTATTATTTAATTTTAATTAATTTTATTATTTGATTTAATTAAATAAATTTGATAATTAATCTTAATTAATTATTTTAACCAAATTTTAACAAATCAATTTTGTTAACTAGAAATTCATCGATTTCTTTTACTATCACAATTCCACATCATTTCTAAACCAAGACCAATTCAATTTCATCATCAATCCAAACCAATTTCAAGACAAAATCAAATAATCCTCGATTCAATGTCGAGCCCCCATTTCCATACCTTTGTAAGTCGATCTCTTTTAACATCGCCGTCAACCTCACATAGCTTACTCTTGGGCTTTCTTACAATGAGACCTACTCGATTTTAATCGATTAGATGATTGATATACCAAGTATTTCTATTCAAATCCGATTAATTTTGTAAATGAAAAATTCAAATCCTTTTCAAAATCAATATAACTTCTAAAAGAATATTTTTATAAACTTTGGATGAAAAAAGAGTATAGGAGGCGTTCGCTTCACTATCTCTCGAGTATTCGAATGATTGGCATTCACCATATTGCTCGAATTCTTGTCGCCCGATTAAACCTTACCAAATTTGAATTCAAATCACTTCTTCTAAATTAATATAATTTCCAAGAACATTTTTTATAATTTAAACTTCGGATGAAAAAGAGAGTGGTACGCGGTCGCTTCACTATCTCTCGAATATTCGAATGATTGACGCTCGCCATATTGCTTGAACACTCGTCGCCCGATTAAAATACTTTAAATAAACTTGGATAAAGGAATAGGTGGCGCACACCTTATTATTCCTTGAATAAGCAAGTGGGAGGCGTTCGCCTCACTGCCGCGCATATTCGATTTCCGCAAACAACTTTTAATACTAATCTGAACAAAAAAGGAAATAGAAGGCGTTCGCCTTATTATTCCTCAAAAGATTGAATGATTGGTGTGCACCATATTGCTCAATATTTTATCGTTCTTCTAAAAAATACCAAACACATTAAACTTAATCTATCGCCCCCGTGCGACCAACAACTTAATTCCTTTTAGAAAGAACATTGTTTAAATCCTTTATAGTGCGTACACAAAGTAGCACTTAAGTCTCCACTGTGAGCATGCAAGCCAATGTTTAACCGCTAGGATGTAATCTAAGCACTGGTTGATTAAAATATATCCAACTTATCAAACCTCTTTCATCGCCCCCGCACGATCGAAACTCTTTTAAAAAAGAACAATGTTTAATCCTTTCTAACACGCATAACAAACTAGTGCTTAAGCCTCCGTCGAGAGTAGACAAGCCAATGTTTAGCCTTTAGAACAGTTGGGATCCACAATGCTAGGGACTATGCCAAGTTCACTAATGAACTTTTTGATCCAAACAGCTTCCTTTGCTGCACTTGAGGCAGCAATATACTCGGCCTCGATTGTAGAATCAGTAACTGTATCTTGCTTTGAACTTGTTGGTGTAAGCCCTAGAGGCCAATACTTTTGGTACTTGTATCGAATTATTTATTAATAATAAAAGGCATTTTCTTTATTATGGTTGATTAATAAAGTCCCTGGAATAGATAGTCTGTTTAATGTATTAAGTGTGACTTAATCATGAGAGCACATTAAACATAAGGACACTATTCTTAAAGTATCCGTAGTCGAGCTTAAGTGTGAAGTGGGATAACATTAAAGCATTAAGACTATTATGTTTGTAGACTGATGATCACATCTCATGGATCATGGATAAAGAGTTATCAAGTCTTAAACATAGGTATGAATATTAGGAGTAATATTTATACCGGATTGACCCGCTATGAGAATACTATATAGAAAGTTATGCAAAGTGTCATAAGTTATTCTCATGGTGATAATAGTGTATACCACTCTTCGACCTGAAACCACTATGGATCCTAGATGTAGAGTCGAGTGCTTTATTGCTGATCCAACGTTGTCCGTAACTGGATAACCATAAAGACAGTTGATGGGTACTCCACAAAGAATGCTGAGGGACACGAGTGTCCTAGATGGAATTTGCCAATCCTGCGTAACAGGATAAATGTCTATGGGCCCAATATTGAACTGGACAAGGATGACACGGTCTATACCTTGTGTTTAATATAGATATAAGGGCAAAGGAGTAATTATACACATAATTATTATCACAGGAGGTTTTGTCAGATCAGACACAGACATCAGAGTCGACGTAGTTCGGGACAGGGGGAAACGTGCTCGCTAGGATGTCGCATCCTATGCATACGTATCTTCTCTGACTGAAGAAGAATCAGAGCACTCGTAGCTCAGCTAACGCACGCCAAACAAAACCAACACAGGAAATCGACTGCCAATCGCTGGACTTACGTCAGACTCCACACAAACAGGCAAACATGGAGGTCGAATGCCAATCGCTGGACTTACATCAGACTCCGAACCAACAAACACACACACACAGGAAACCAACTGCCAATCGCTGGACTTGCGTCAGACTCCAAACGCACACAAAGGGGGTTGCAAAAGAAAAAGGGCGCCCGGAGAGATCAGCTCATCTCCTGCCTATGTACCTCATCTGGTATGAGGATCAGGGCGACGTAGTTCCCCTACGCAGGGAAAGAACTTCTAACCTAACCAGAGACTGGGAAATGACAAACTAGAAGGAAGCCTGACTCGAGCCTAATAGTTATCATGTAAATTCACCATGGTCCTAGGTTGAAGTTTCTACCTAACTTGCACAGGGAGCAAGCTATCCTAAACAGCAAAGGCAAAGCAATCATACACACGATTAGCACACACTATATACAAACAAAGTGGGCTCACACAAGGCTAGGCTTTAGTCAAGGGGTCATGTCAACCTCGACAAACAAGCCACTGTAACAGGGTGATGTTAGCTCTTAACCCTAACATTGAGAGTTAGGGTGAAGCTGATGAAATGGGAAGTGAGGGTAAGACCTCACAGCTCTTATCCCTGGCCTGGGAGAGCTTCAGACAATAGAAGGTGTGGGAGTCCAGAATGTGGGACTCTACTCCACATGACTGACACGACAAAGATCTTGGGCTATTATCCACAATGCATCAACACAAGGTGTGTGAGCAAAGTGGATGACACACTGAATAGCAGGAGATGGACTACACATCTCTTCTATCTGCCAATGCCTCTTCACTTAGGAGGTCTTTGATATGTATAGGGGACAAAGATAAATAATCACAAACATTGCCTCTTAAGGAGGACTTCAGACAGGTGTCTGCCCATATAACAGGACAGGTCTTCCAGACTACATGAAGTCAGTGAGTTATACCTCGATGGTTAAGCAACCAAGCAAAGCAAAAGCAAGTTCAAAAGAACTTAAGCAACTTATGTACCTGAAAAAAAATCTAACTCAGTCAGTATACAAGTCAAACAATCAAACAGACAACCAACAGGCAACAGTACACAGTCAAACAAGCAAGGCAATAGTGTGCAAGGCACAAGCTCAACTCAAATGAGCTAATATCCACCTACAAAACAACTCAAGGTTAACCAATCAAGCAAACATCAATGCTCAAGTGAAGAAGCATCCTCAACTATGGACTTGGATGTGTAACCCTGAAATCAAAGCTCAAACATAAGCAACAAACCACTAGGGCAAGGCCTAGGGTCAAAGATGGAGAAACAATTCAAAACAGAAGCTGAAAATTAACATGAATCAACTTCAAACACATCTTGAAACAATCCAAAAGGTCTCACATCAATATCAATTACCAAATCCATTTCATGATCAATTGAAGTTCAAGACTATTTTAAAGCTCAAAAGTGATCAACCAGAATAAAAAATCTCAATTAAATCAGCAACCAATCAAATAATTCCCATAAAATTCATGCTCATTCACAACATCCATAATATGCATCACACACAAAATCAGAACAATTGGAGATCATTTGATAGGGTAATCACATAGCACAAGATGAACATCAAAAGGTGTGACACAAATTGTCACACCTACTTAGAAAAATCATAAACCAGAAATGACAAATGATAAAAATGCAAACTCAACACCAAAATATCAAGCCAAGTGTCTAGTTTCATCATGCAAAAATTCAGATTCATTGGATCAACAACCATCATTTCACAAATGCATAAGCAAGGCAATGTCCAAAATGCACACATGTACAAGAACCCTAGGCAAAATATTTAATCAGCCAAGCACAATTTGAGTTATCATGATGATGAAAAACTAGAGAGAAAAAGAAACTCAATGCAAAAATCCTCATATTTTTTGGATCAATTTTCAATTATATATGAATTTTTAAAGATGATGAACAAATAAAAAAATGCATGAGACATGCATGAACATATATGGAGGGAAATGAAAAATATAAGAAAGCATTTGAAATTTATGCTGCAGCCAAGAATCGAACTAGGTGTGCATTTGAATGAAAGAAGCGCCAAGCAAGCGCATACGTGGACCAATACATGATCAACCCTAAGCTAACACATGCAAACCAGTAAAAAAGCATTTCCAACAGATCAAAACCGTGGCCAAATGTGGAAACTCATCTTCTTCCTCATGAAGAAGATGAATAGTGCACGTGTTCTTCATGCAGTCCAGAAAAATGTTCCAGAAATCAAAATTAAGCACATCAACATGTAGATCTTTCAAAGGAGATCATGAATCAATGAAAATCTAAGCATAATTTCAAGTATTAAGATCAAATCGAACAAAATAAGATTCATGCATGAAACTTTAATCTACCATAACTCAGTCCATAGGTCACCAAATCGCACGATTCAAAGCTCAGATTCATCAGGACAAAAAGATCTACAACAACATTGTAATGGATTTTAAAATTAAGAGATTCGAATTGTGACCTCTTGAAGTGCAGAGCCTTTGAATTCACACGATCTGCAGCCTGGAAGTGTTCCAATCTACTCCACAATACTTGAAATGAAGTTTGATGAATCAATGGAAGCTCGAATGGCTCTAGATCTGGCTTAAAACAGAAGCTCCATTTGCATCTTCATGAACATGAACTGCACTTTTCTTCCACGAATTCAGCACAACGAACCTTGACCTCTACCAAATCCAAGCTCAGGAACACGAATATGAAGTTAAAATGCCATGATATTTGGAAGAAAATTGAGTTATGAGTGAGAGAAAAATTTCAAGTGAGAGAGAAAATTGAGATCTAGAAAATGTGAAATTGTGATTAACCTTCAAATTCTGTTATGATTATGGTATTTATATGAAGTCTTAATCACACTGAAAATATTAATTAAGCTTGGTTAATGGTAATTGGCAAAATGAGGTGTTTTGACAAAACTTGAGAATTGGTGGTGCATGAAGTAATATGGACGTGAACAGTAGCCAATGCATGATCAAAACAGAGTTATGTATTGATACAAAGCTCGTATGTATCAATACATAACACATTTTTAACAGTATGGATCGATACATAACTCGTATGCATCAATGCATAGCACATTTTTCCCTGCATGGATCGATGCGAAATTCGTATGCATCAATGCATAGCACATTTTGCCCTGCATGGATCGATGCAAAATTCGTATGCATCAATGCATAGCACATTTTGCCTTGCATGCATCGACGCGAAATTCGTATGCATCAATGCATAGCACATTTTGCCTTGCATGCATCGGTGCGAAATTCGTATGCATCAATGCATAGCACATTTTGCCCTGCATGGATCGATGCGAAATTCGTATGCATCAATGCATAGCACATTTTGCCTTGCATGCTTGGTGGTAATTTGATCATATCTCCTCAACCTTTCATCCGATTCTCATGATCTTAGACTTTTTGGAAATGGGAGAGAAAGATCTACAACTTTCATGTTCAACAAAATTTCATTTGAAGCCTTTTTGATGTTGGAAAGTCACGCTGAAGTTGGTCCAAAACTTGCCATTTTTTTGGAAACTTTCAAATTACATGTCACTTACTATTCTTGGCAACTTTTGATTTGGCTTCAAATTCTTCAATGTAAGCATTTGACATGATGAATAAGCATCTTCGGGACATGAATGAAGAGTCTCAAACCATTTCTCCATCTCCTAGCCCTCAGTTGACTTGCAGTTGACTTTTGTGGACTTTCTAGGGTTTCAGATGAATTGTTCACTGACTGATGATCTTTGAGCATCCAATGCTTGACCAAACCACTTCAATATGACCCTTGGGTCACATGAACTCATTGAACCAACCCTAAGGCTTTGCTTCCATAGAAAATGCACTTGCTTGCTTGCACAACTGAATCTCCTGACCAGTCTGACTGATGACATGATGGATAATGCAAATGATAATGCAATGTTAATGTGATGTTAATGACCTAAAATGCAAATGTATGTACAAAATGGGAGGTGCAAATTTGAGGTGCTACAGCTGCCCCTATTCAATCAACTGGGAACCCGAACGGATGAGAGCAACGGCTGTCAGACCTTCAGGGTAAACAGGGATTGAATACCAAAGAACCGTAAAAATTTGCACTCTGCGGGGATCCAAGAAGGAAAGTTCACCAAGGACAACCTTCACTGGGAATTGATATTTATCACTGAACCAGACAAGATGTTTACCCAAGACTCCACTAGGGATTTTGATTTTTTTCCAGAAAAAGGAACCACATCCAGACATCGAAAGATGATGAATGGGAATAGAAATCACAACTAGACGCCAACGGACAACTAGGAAAAACTCGACGTTTATCGAAACCAACGGAGAGGTGACCAGACATCAACGGATGACCTGGGAAGGAAATACATCTAGATGTCAACGGACAACTAGGAAAAACTCGACGTTTATCGACACCAACGGAGAGGTGACCAGACATCAACGGATGACTTGGGAAGGAAATACATCTAGATGTCAACGGACAACTAGGAAAAACTCGACGTTTATCGAAACCAACGGAGAGGTAACCAGACATCAGCGGACGAATGGAAAGAAAGGGATACAACCAGACGTCATCGGACGAATGGAAAAAACTCAACCAGACGTCAACGGACGAACGGGAGAAGCTCGACGTTTATCGACACCAACGAAGAAGGAGAAGCTCAACATTTATCGACACCAACGGAGAAGGAGACCAGACATCAACGGATGAATGGGAAAGACTCGACCAGACGTCAACGGACGAACGAGAGAAGCTCGACGTTTATCGACACCAACGGAGAAGGAGAAGATCGACGTTTATCGACACCAACGGCGAAGGAGACCAGACATCAACGGATGAATGGGAAAGAGATACAACCATACGTCAACGGACGAATAGGAAAAACTCAACGTTTATCGACACCAACAGAGAAGGAGAAGCTCGACGTTTATCGACACCAACGGAGAAGGAGAAGCTCAACGTTTATCGACACCAACGGAGAAGGAGACCAGACATCAACGGATGAATGGGAAAGACTCGACCAGACGTCAACGGACGAACGGGAGAAGCTCGACGTTTATCGACACCAACGGAGAAGGAGACCTACTGGGGAACAGGCTAATCACAACCAAACGTCAACGGACGATTGGGAAAAACTCAACGTTTATCAAAACCAACGGAGAGGTGACTCTTGGGGAACAACTATATGTCAATGGACGAATAGGAAAAACTCAACGTTTATCGACACCAACGGAGAGGTGAACAGACATCAACGGATGACCAGTGGGGAAAATACAACTAGATGTCAACGGACAACTAGGAAAAACTCGACGTTTATCGACACCAACGGAGAGGAGAACATACATCAACGGATAACCTGTGGGGAAAATACAACTAGATGTCAACGGACAACTAGGAAACACTCGACGTTTATCGACACCAACGGAGAGGAGAACAGACATCAACAGATGACCTGTGGGGAAAATACAACTAGATGTCAACGGACAACTAGGAAACACTCGACGTTTATCGACACCAACGGAGAGGAGAACAGACATCAACGGATGACCTGTGGGGAAAATACAACTAGATGTCAACGGACAACTAGGAAAAACTCGACGTTTATCGACACCAACGGAGAGGAGAATACTTCACTGGGGAGAAATATATGTTACGAACATCGGACGATGATGTTTACCGACATTAATAAAGGGACGACCAGACATTTACCAATGACTGGGGTAGGACTCGATTTTTACCGACACCGAAAGAATGGTGTTTTCCGACACCAAAGAAAGGACACACGCGGGCGCTGACAAGACACTTACCAGTATCACAAGGATGACATTTACACATGTCAAGGCAAGGCTAAACACTTGCTGGGGATCTCACTGGGGAGCATCAAGCTTTCCGTTCGTGGACGGGTGAGGAAATAAACCTCTCTGGGGGGATATCAATCCTGAATGCTGTCAGGAGCAACTGTAGCAAACGTGTTGTACAGATGTTGAACAAAGATCTGCCTCTGCCGGAGATACGGTCCGACTAGGTTTGACATATGAATGTAAATGTTTGAATTTTTTATGGCGTAATGCTCCATATTGAATGGAAATGCTACGCATTTTGAGGGTGTAATGATTACTATATGCACAAATGCAAAATGAGGAACTCCTGCTGGGGAGCCAACTGATCAAATACTCCAACTCTGTGGGGAGACTCTGCTTGAGGAAATCTCTTGCGGGGAGTGCACCGACTTCTCACTCATGCTGGAGAATAGTACTGCTGCCTGGGGAAGGGATCCCAATCCATTTGGGGACTCCGCTAGGGAAACAATCAAAGCAACCTCGCTGGGGAGAGCTGTCAATCCAATCAACAGGTAGGATAAACTCTGCGGGAGATATTTTTCACCGAACCTGATCCACTCGGGGAACCTGCTGGGGAAAATCATCAACACAAATCTATGCTCGGGAGATCTGCTAGGAAAAACTTCACAACCCTGACGGGGGCAGGCATTCACCACTCTGCTGAGGAAAAGCATAACTCTGGTGGGGAAAGTAATATATCAGACCATACTGGAGATAGACATCCACAACCCTGCTGGGGATAAACGCTCACGACCACGCTGGGGATAACTGGGGAATGGAACTACTCCACTGATACCTCTGTTGGGGATACAACATCCCTCCATCTCATTGGGGATAATCCATCTTCAAACTTAGCTGGGAACTCAACTGGGAAAATATCTGTTGGGGAATCATCCTCACAGATGACAACCTGCAAAATGGCTCAACATACATGCCCCAGGGGTTTGCATGGACAAGATACGCTCAAGTGTCCTCAACATTCAAAATGATTTTCAAATGTTTTATCTTTCTGCACGTTATTGTTTAGCCTTTATGTTTTTATATGCAATGTTTATCAAAAATTCGAAAGTTTTTGCAAACAAAACAGTAAAATAAAAACAAGAGAGCAATTTATCTGAATAACGACTTTTATTGATTGAAAATGTGCCTGAAAAGGCGAATACATCGGGAAGCAATTCCTAGAAAGAGGTAATTGCGCGTAAAAGGAAAAAATCTATCCTAATGGCAATGTGAACACGGCATCCACTATTTCCCAATTCTGTTATAACTCACAGATCATCAGTTTCCTCCCAAGTTCCTTGCTTTCTGAGAAGAATGACTGGACCGATCACATCTTTCGAAATGGCAGACGACGAAGCGCGATGAAGTACATATAAACTCAGATTGTAGTCTTCGCTTTAATCCCTCTTTTGGCTGGATCGCCCTTTCGGGTTTTCAATCCACCGGGATACCCTTTTTTGCCTAAGCCGCCCTTGCGGGTTTTCGACTTACCGGGTGTACAAATTCTTTTCATTTTTTTTTTATCCCTAACTTTTGCCCGAACCTTTTCTTTCTGTTTTTTGGTTCGCCGGGATGCCCTTTTTTGCCTGGACTCTTTTATTCTTTTTGTCCAGCGGGTCAATTTACGCGAAGTATTTTTTGACTACATCTGAGTTAACAGGGGACGGAAAATCTTCACCATCCATAGTTGTAAGCATCAAGGCTCCACCGGAGAAAACCTTCTTCACAACATACGGACCTTTATAATTAGGAGTCCACTTGCCCCTGTTATCTGTACCGGGAGGAAGGATCCTCTTCAAAACTAGATCACCAGTTTGATAGCTTCGAGGACGCACTTTCTGATCAAAGGCTCTCTTCATCCTTCTCTGATACAACTGCCCATGGCACACAGCTGCTAGCCGTCTCTCTTTGATAAGGCTCAACTCGTTAAACCTTGTTCGAATCCACTCGGCTTCGTCAAGCTTTACATCTAACAAAACTCTCAGAGAAGGGATCTCCACTTCAATAGGTAGAACAACTTCCATACCATACACAAGGGAGTACGGGGTTGCCCCGGTCGACGTACGTACTGAGGTACGGTACCCATGCAAAGCGAAAGGCAGCATCTCATGCCAATCCTTATACGTCACGACCATCTTCTGCACAATCTTCTTGATATTCTTGTTTGCCGCCTCTACAGCACCGTTCATCTTCGGTCTGTAAGGAGAAGAATTGTGATGTTCAATCTTGAAATCTCTACAAAGCTCTTTCATCATCTTGTTATTGAGATTCGAACCATTGTCAGTGATGATTCTCTCAGGAACCCCATAACGACAGATGATTTCCTTCTTAATGAACTGGGCGACCACTTGTTTGGTAACCCTGGCATAGGAAGCCGCTTCCACCCATTTGGTGAAGTAATCAATCGCGACCAAGATGAAGCGATGTCCATTTGAAGCAGTAGGCTCGATCTTCCCAATCATATCAATGCCCCACATGGCGAACGACCAAGGCGAATTCATGACATTCAGAGGGCTTGGTGGTACATGCACCTTATCAGCATAGATCTGACACTTATGGCACTTCCGAGCGTACTTGAAACAATCGGATTCCATAGTCATCCAATAATAACCGGCTCTCAACAATTTCTTAGACATTGCATGACCACCAGCATGGGTACCAAACGAACCTTCATGCACTTCTTGCATCAACATGTCTGCTTCGTGTCTATCCACGCATCTGAGCAGAACCATGTCAAAGTTCCTCTTATACAACACATCGTCCTGATTCAAATAAAAGCTTCCAGCTAGCCTTCTCAGGGTTTTCTTGTCATTCTTCGACGCACCTTCAGGATACTCCTGGCTCTTGAGGAAGTTCTTGATATCATAGTACCACGGCTTCTTATCAACAGCAGACTCGGCTGCAAACACATACGCCGGCCTCTCGAGTCGATTCACCGCAACATGTGGCACATGATTCCACCAATGAACTTTGATCATGGAAGACAAAGTAGCCAAGGCATCAGCCATCTGATTCTCGTCCCGGGGGACATGATACAGCTTCACCTTCTTGAAGAACGTCAATATTCTTCTGGTGTAATCTCTGTAAGGAATCAAATGCGGCTGGTTAGTATTCCAATCTCCATTGACCTGGTTGATCACCAGAGCAGAATCTCCATAAATGTCAAGAGTCTTGATCCTCAGATCGATGGCTTCTTCTATCCCCATGATACAAGCCTCATACTCAGCTTCGTTGTTGGTAACGTCAAAGGTCAATCTGGCAGAAAAAGGTATATGCACACCTTTAGGATTGATAAGCACTGCCCCAACACCGTTACCATTCACATTTACAGCCCCATAAAACATCAATGTCCACTTGTCATCAGGATCCGGTCCTTCCTCGACAAGAGGCTCTTCACAATCTTTCATCTTAAGATACATGATGTCTTCATCAGGGAATTCAAACATCATAGGCTGATAATCCTCAATCGGTTGCTTGGTGAGGTAGTCTGACAAAATACTACCTTTGATGGCCTTCTGCGATGTGTACTGGATGTCATATTCTGTTAAGATCATCTGCCAACGGGCAACACGTCCGGTGAGAGTCGGCTTCTCAAAGATGTACTTTACTGGATCCATCTTAGAAATCAACAAAGTGGTATGGTTCAACATATACTGCCTCAGTCGGCGAGCAGCCCAGGCCAAAGCACAGCAAGTTTTCTCAAGCTGTGAATATTTGATTTCACAGTCAGTAAACTTTTTGCTAAGGTAGTATATGGCATGCTCTTTTCGACCAGACTCGTCATGCTGTCCCAATACACACCCCATCGAGTTCTCAGTCACTGATAGGTACATTATCAGAGGTCTCCCAGGAACTAGAGGTATAAGGATTGGAGGTTTTTGTAAATACTCTTTTATCTTGTCAAAAGCTTTCTGACAGTCATCATTCCACCTAATTGCTTGATTCTTTCTTAGCAATTTGAATATTGGTTCACACGTGGCAGTTAGGTGAGATACAAACCTTGCAATGTAGTTCAATCTCCCTAAAAACCCACGAACCTGCTTTTCAGTTTTTGGTTCAGGCATTTCTTGAATAGCTTTGACTTTTGCTGGATCAACCTCAATCCCTCTCTCACTGACAATGAAGCCTAACAGCTTCTCGGATCTCACACCAAACGTACACTTGTTTGGATTCAGCCTCAGTTTGAATTTTCTCAGCCGGTCAAACAACTTCTGCAAATTTACCAGGTGCTCCTCTTCTGTCTGCGACTTTGCAATCATATCATCCACGTACACTTCAATCTCTTTGTGTATCATGTCATGAAAGAGAGTCGTCATAGCCCTCTGATAGGTAGCACCGGCATTCTTCAGCCCAAATGGCATCACCTTATAGCAGAACGTGCCCCAAGGTGTAATAAATATCGTCTTTTCCATGTCCTCTGGCGCCATCTTGATCTGATTATACCCAGAAAAACCATCCATGAAAGAGAAAATCGAGGATTGAGCCGTATTATCAACCAATACATCAATGTGAGGTAATGGGAAATCATCTTTCGGACTCGCTCTATTCAAATCCCGGTAATCGACACACATTCTAACTTTGCCATCCTTCTTCGGCACAGGAACGATGTTGGCCACCCACGGGGGATAAGTCGTCACTGACAAGAAACCTGCATCGAACTGCTTCTGAACCTCTTCCTTAATTTTAACAGCCATATCAGGACTCGTTCTCCGTAGCTTCTGTTTGACTGAAGGACACTCTTCTCGGAGAGGTAGTCTATGCACCACAATATCGGTATCCAACCCAGGCATATCTTGATAAGACCAGGCGAATATCTCCACATACTCTCTCAGCATCTCAATCAACTTGTTCTTGACATCCGCCTTCAAAGCAGCCCCGATCTTGATATTTCTTCTGGCGTCCTCAGTAGCAAGATTAATAATCTCCAACTCCTCCTGATGAGGTTGGATGACCCTCTCCTCCTGCTTCAACAATCTGACCAATTCTTTAGGGAGTTCACAGTCTTCATCACTCTCCTCTTCAGCTTGGTAGATGAGATTATTGAAATCATACTGAGCCATAACAGAACTGTTCATAGTGGATTCCGTAAGATCACTTCTGCATGTTTAATGCTTTGTTTTAGAAAAAGAGTTCAAGAAAGTCACAAAAACAAAAACATTGCCATTTTTATTTTTTTGAAAAAGTGAAAACAAAAATAGAAAGACAGGGAACACAAAATTGTTTGCAAAACGTCCTTTATTAATGATATCATTGAAAAACATGATGAGGCCCTATAATGAACCACTACGTCTTGGGCAGAACGTAGGGTTTTGTGCAAAATGAAAAACAAAAGAAAATTACTCTGTTTGAAGAGTAACTTGGACCACATCTTCAGCCGTCCAGTTGTTGACCGACTCCCCTGGTGCACACGGGCGAACCTAATTGTCGAGATCACAATCTCTCTCTCCATCTTCACTACTGACCGCAAAGACGTCACCGTGACTCATCAGCCCAGCGCTGGTAAAGGTACTCGGACCTGTCTACATACCCTGCTCCGCCTGCAAGGGTTGATAGCCAATTCCAAACTTATCTTCTTTGATAGGCAAATCCACCATCTTGCCCCAACCTTCAGCTCTACCAGAGTCAACAACCTCCTTGGCCTGCTTGTACGATGCGATTGAGGCACTTGGCTTCTTCTGCTCAGCAAAAGCCACCCTCTCAAGAGCAACAGTCTCGAATGCCTGGCATAAAGTTTCATGGATCTCACCATCCACCTCTACATATTTGAAAGAGGATAGGTGACTCACCAGAATATCTTCTTCACCGCACACGGTCACAATCTGACCGTTCCAGACATATTTCAACTTCTGGTGGAGAGTTGACGAAACTGCCCCAGCTCCATGAATCCAAGGACGCCCCAACAAACAACTGTATGCTGGCTGGATGTCCATCACATAGAAGACAATGTCGAAAACCTCCGGACCTATCTTCACTGGCAAGGTGACTTCACCAAAAACAGACCGTTTGGATCCATCGAATGCACGCACAATCAGGTCACTTGGAGTGAGGATAACCCCTTCCACATCAATCTTGCCCAAAGTCTTCTTAGGCAGCACATTCAGCGAAGAACCAGTGTCTACCAGCACATGAGACAACACAGCACCTTTGCACTCCATGGTGATATGCAAGGCCTTATTATGGTTACGACCCTCAGGCGTCAAATCCAGGTCTGTGAACCCAAAACCATGCATGGTGCTCACATTAGCAATTACTCCCTCCAGTTGGTTGACAGAAATCTCCTGAGGCACGTAAGCCAGATTCAGCATCTTCAACAGGGCATTACGATGTGCCTCAGAGCACAGAAGCAACGAGAGTATTGAAATTTTGGACGGAGTCTGGTTCAGCTGATCTACAATCTTGTAGTCACTCTTCTTGATTATTTTCATGAACTCCTCCATGTCCTTCTCAAATGAACCCTCAGGCGCCTCCTTCTGAGCCAGTTCTTCGTCAACCACCACCTGTTTGCCTTTAGCCTTGGCGAGAGCCTCGACATTGTTGTCTCTCAAAGGTTGCGGAGCAAACAGACGACCGCTCCTGGTAAAACCTCCTGGTCCACCGACATTATCCACAACTGGACTCGCAACCACAGGAGTTCTAGCTGGCACACCAATAGTCACAGGAGCTTGATTTATCGGCCTAATCTGATTTTCAGCCCTTCGATTGTTGCGGTAAGCGTTGTCATATCTCCACGGCACAACCTTACTGTCAACAGCCCTTCGACCCGGAGCAACGATTGTAGTTGGATTATTGATGGTTACAGCAGCAGAGATGGTAACAGGAGTACCACTAGCTGTAGGCGCATTAACAACCCTCTGGCCACGTCCCTCGGACGGTTTGAAATAGATAGTGACGGTTGACACCACCCCACGATCTCTAACGGCCCGACTGAATCGCAAACAACCCTCATCCATCAAACCCTGGATACCAGCCCTCAACTGATCACAACCATTCTCAGATTCAACACAATCAACACAAACTTGATCACAGCCCGGGTATACACCTCCATTCAACAACTGAGTCTTCACAACTGACAGCGGAGTCTGAACTTCATCCATGCTGACCACCAGATCTTCAGCTTCTACCTCTTCAATACTGTTCACTCGGTGTGCACCATGTGGAGGCATAGGGTTATTTACAACATTTGGCACAGGAGCAAAATTGATAGTTTTAGCGTCAATTAGGTCCTAGACTTTATGATGAAAGGCCCTGCAGTTCTCAATGTGGTGCCCCGGTGCACCAGAATGAAAGTCACAACGCACGTTGGCATCATACCCAGGTGGTATCTTTGTCAACGGTGCCATGGTCCTCAACTCCACAAACCCTAGTCTGAGAAACTCAGGTAGCAACTCAGCATAGGTCATCGGTAGCGGGTCAAAACGTCAATCAGGCATCCTCTGCCTTGGCTGATACGGATGTTGTTGTTGTTGTTGTTGTTGTTGTGGTTGTTGAACTCTCTGTTGTTGCTGTTGTTGACGAGGTTGAGGCGCTGGAATTGTCACAGCAGCAACCTGGCGGTACTGATTTCTATTCACAATCATCCTTCCATGTTGCACAGCACTGGCTTCACCCTCTCTCCGACGAGGTGCCCCAGCAAACGGTTTCTTAGAAGACGAAGAACCCACATCCTGAATTTTCCCGGCTTTAATCAGGCTTTCTGTCCTCTCCCCACATATTACCACATCTGAAAAACTACCAAATGGGCAACTTCCCATCCGGTCCATGAAAACACCTTGTAGAGTACCAATGAACATGTCAGTTAACTCCCTCTCCAGCATATGGGGTTGTACTCTTGCAGCCAATGCACGCCACCTCTGGGCGTACTCCTTGAAGCTCTCTCCAGATTTTTGGCAGAGACTCTGCAGTTGAGTCCAGCTAGGCGTCATGTCCATGTTATGTTTATACTGCCTCAAGAAGGCCTCACCCAGATCTTTCCAGCATCGGATAGAATCTCTCTTCAGTTCCATGTACCAATCCAAAGAAGCTCCAGATAAGCTATCCTGGAAGAAGTACATCCATATTTTCTCGTTGTCGGTGTAAGCAGAGATCTTCCTGTAGTATGCCTGCACGTGGGTGCGAGGGCAAGAAGTACCGTTGTATTGGTCAAATGAGGGTGCTTTGAATTTGTAGGGAATCCTCAACCCTTCTACCAGACCCATGTTGGTCACATCAAATCCAAGAGAGTTCTAACACTCCATCGCTCTAATTTTCTCAGCAAGGGCATCAACTTTACGGTCCCTCTCTTCAACTCTCACCACATTACCATCATCTTCACTAAGCAAAGTGAACATGTCCTCTTGTCTGTCAACAAGCAGAGTAGGATGACGAATCGGAGCCCGGGTAGCTCTGGCGTTAACAGTCTCTGCAGCAAGAGGTTGTCCGTTGATTCTGATCCCCCTTAACTCATCACCCACAGCATAGTCGTTGGCGGGAGCAGCAGCAGCAATATTCTCATGAACGGGCACACCCACTGGTGAAGCACGGTTGGACGGCGGAATCACGGCTTCCTGTCTCTGGGCTAAGGCACGCAGCTCCTCTTGCCCCCACTACGCCAAAAACTGGAATAGACAGCGCACCTTAGAGGGCGCTTTATTACAAAAGCGCCCTCGAAAGTGAAGCGAAAAATAAGGAGCAATAGACAGCGCACTTTAGAGGGCGCTTTTGTAACAAAGCGCCCTCTAAGGTGAAGCGAAAAAATAAGGAGGAGATAGAGGGACAACAATACATGGCGCTTTTTAGAAAGCGCCTTCTAAGGTTACCCTTAGAGGGCGCTTTTAATAAAGCGCTGTTATAAGTCCATGTGCATTTCCAGCTTATAAAGCGCTTCTGGAAAGCCTTAGAGAGCGCTTTCATAAGCGCCCTCTTAGGCCCCCTTTAGAGGGCGCTTTGTTTCCACAAGCGCTCTCTAAGGTGAAACGAAAAAATAAGGAGGAGATAGAGGGACAACAATACATGGCGCTTTTTAGAAAGCGCCCTCTAAGGTTACCCTTAGAGGGCGCTTTTAATAAAACGCTGTTATAAGTCCACGTGCATTTCCAGCTTATAAAGCGCTTCTGGAAAGCCTTAGAGAGCGCTTTCATAAGCGCCCTCTTAGGCCCCCTTTAGAGGGCACTTTTTTCCACAAGCGCCCTCTAATGTCCCCTTTAGTAAACATTAAAATTATAACATACTGCGCGTTTTGTTATTTCACTATCTGTTATTAGCGTTCTTTTTCACGTTAGGGTTCTGAGGCGTTTTCCTTCCACCTCTGTTAGATCTACATGCACGTTTCCTCCTTCTACCAATCAAAGGTACACGCTTTTCCCAATTTCTGTTTTATGTTATTGCTTTGTTTTAGCTTTGCCCAATTTCTGTTTTACCTTATTACTGCGCGTTTCCTCCTTCTACGTTTGTTTCGACCATGATAGCGGATGCAATAGGAAATTGACGGTTGGTTTTTAGTGACCATGATAGCGGATGTAATGGGTTATACGACCTATGAACATATGATTTTGTGTCAACACCAGTATCATTAGAAACCTAGGTCCGAATGTGTTTGAACTCTTCTGAAATTGTTTTTTGTTTATTCTAATTAGTAATGGATAATACATGGATGTCTTCCAATCGATTGTCGGGAGAGTACGAGAATGGGGTATCAGAATTCGTTAAGTTTGCCGTTGCGCACGCCGAAGACCCCAGTAGAATGATATGTCCTTGCTTGGGTTGTTGTTATGGGAAACGGGTTGACGCAGTTCAGTTGACATCGCATCTAATGAGGCATGGA
This sequence comes from Lathyrus oleraceus, assembly GCF_024323335.1. Lineage (NCBI taxonomy): Eukaryota > Viridiplantae > Streptophyta > Magnoliopsida > Fabales > Fabaceae > Lathyrus > Lathyrus oleraceus. Next base: position 323,872,500 of record NC_066581.1, read on the forward strand.
ATTGATCGAAGTTATACATGTTGGAATTTGCATGGTGAGAAAAGTAACGATAATGTTGAACCGGGGGATAGTACGACCTATGCCTCAAACTATAGTGGCGCAGATACATACGATTTTGATCGAGTTGAAGAGATTGCAGAAGCACTTGAAGGAGATCTTAAGGATTGTCCCGAAATGTTTGAGAGGTTGGTAAGTGATGCAGAGAAACCTTTGTATGATGGTTGCACTAAATTCACAAGATTGTCTGCGGTATTAAAGTTGTACAACTTAAAGGCGGGCAATGGGTGGTCGGATAAAAGTTTCACAGAGTTATTAGCCCTTTTGAAAGATATGCTTCCTGAGGATAATGTTCTTCCCAATCGAACATATGAGACCAAAAAGATGTTGTGCTCTATTGGCATGAGCTATGATAAGATACATGCATGTCCAAACGATTGCGTTTTGTTTCGAAATGAGTATGCATCGTTAAATGAGTGTCCTAAATACGGTGTCTCGCGATATAAGAACAAGTTGTCTCCAGCAAAAGTCTTGTGGTATTTTCCTGTTATTCCGAGATTTAGACGCATGTTTCGTAGTGAAACCGATTCAAGACACTTGACCTGGCATGCAGATGAAAGAATTATAGATGGAAAGTATCGACATCCGGCAGATTCACCACAGTGGTTGAAAATTGATAATGATTATCCTGAATTTGGAGAAGAATCAAGAAACCTTCGCTTGGCATTATCTACTGATGGAATGAACCCACACGGTATCCAGAGTATCTCACACAGTACATGGCCTGTGATTATTATGATTTATAACCTACCTCCATGGCTATGTATGAAGCGTAAGTACATGATGTTGTCTATGTTGATTTCTGGACCTAAACAACCAGGGAATGACATAGACGTGTACTTGAAGCCCTTAATCGAAGATTTAAAGATTTTGTGGGAGACCGGTGTGGAGGTTTATGATGGATATAGGAAAGAAAGTTTCAACTTGAGGGCGATGTTGTTTGGCATAATTAATGATTTTCCAGCATACAGAAATCTATCAGGGTATAGCATAAAAGGTCAATGTGCGTGTCCTATTTGTGAAGATAAAACAGATTGGAAGCGCTTGGAGTTTGGTCAGAAGAATGTCTTTCTCGGTCATCGGAGATTCTTAAATTCAAATCATCACTACCGTGGATGGAGAAAGGCGTTCAATGGAGAGACAGAACAAGGCAGAGCTCCACCTATATTGACGGGTGATCAAATTTTTGAAAAGGTGAAAGATTTGGATACTCGGTTTGGCAAGCCTTTTGCCCACACACTTGTCAAAAGTGGGTGGAAGAAGAGGTCAGTTTTTTTTAAATTGCCGTATTGGAAGTCCTTGTATGTGAGACATTTTCTTGATGTTATGCATATTGAAAAAAATGTATTTGAAAGTGTTATTGGCGCGTTACTCAATATACAAGGAAAGTCTAAGGATGGCCTTAAGGCAAGAAAGGACTTGATAGCGATGGGAATAAGAACTGAATTAGGACCCTTGAAGAAAGGAAAACGAACATATCTACCTCATGCTGCTTATACTCTATCTAGAAAGGAGAAAAAAACATTGTGTAAGTTTCTAAGTGAAGTTAAAGTTCTAAAAGGGTACTCTTCAGATATTAGAAGACTTGTGTCTATGAAAGACCTCAAGTTAAAGAGTTTAAAGACCCATGATTGCCATGTTATAATGGAACATTTTCTCCCAATAGGTATACGTTCTATTCTTCCAGAAAAAGTAAGAAGCTCTATAACTAAGTTGTGTTCTTTCTTCAAGTCAATTTGCAGTAAGGTGATCAATCATGCGATCTTACCAATGTTGCAAAAAGAAATCGTTATTACTTTGTGTGAGCTTGAAATGTTTTTTCCTCCATCATTTTTTGACATAATGGTACATCTAGTTGTTCATCTTGTGAAAGAGACACAATTGTGTGGACCAGCTTATATGAGATGGATGTACCCTGTTGAACGTTATATGAAAATATTAAAAGGGTACGTGAAGAACCGAAGTCGACCAGAAGGTTGTATGGTTGAAAGATACATTGTTGAAGAAGCGATTGAGTTTTGTACTGAATATTTATCTAATGTTCAGTCAATCGGACTCCCCAAGTCTCAGCTTGTCGAAAAGAAAGAAGGAAAAAATCTAATTGGAAATAAAATCGTGGCAGTATCAAGGGTCGAACAGGATCAAGTGCATTTGTATGTTCTGCACAATGAGAATGAGGTTGAGCCGTATGTTGAAATTCACAAGGATGTTCTCCGAGGTTTAAATCCCAATAGAAATGAAAATTGGATAGTACGAGAGCACAATCGATGTTTTATACCTTGGTTTAAGGATCATATTTATTCAAAGTATTATTCAGATCCCGCTTCAATAACATAAAGGTTGAGATGCTTAGCATATGGTCCAAGTTTCCATGTTTTTTCTTATAGCGCATACGCGATTAATGGATACACATTTTATACCAAAGAACAAGATGATAAAAGTACTATGCAGAATAGTGGTGTCACCGTGGTAGCTGAAGCAATGCACATATCAAGTGTGAAGGACTTAAACCCCAAATTTGCAAATCTGTCGTATTTTGGTGTTATCGAGCGCATTTGGGTGTTTGATTATGAGAAGTTTCAGATTCCTATATTTGGTTGCAAGTGGGTTGAAAATAATAACGGCATTCGAATGGATAAGTCAGGATTTTTGCAAGTGGATCTTAATAGGGTGGGATACAAAGATGAGTCTTTTATTCTAGCCTCTCAAGCTAGACAAGTGTTCTATGTCAATGATCCGAAAAGTACGAAATGGTCTATAGTTCTTTTTTCCAACAAAGTAATTGATGGAAACACTGGAGATCAAGGTGATATTGATGTTGAGATTGAATCGTTTACCAGAAATGATCAAGATGAGAATATTATATCAAATGATTCATATATTAGAAATGATCATAATGAGGGTATTTGGATCAATCCAACCGTCCGTGTTGTTAAGAGACATGTAGAACATATTCCAACCAAGAAAAGAAAGAGAACTTAGTGAAAAAGGTACAGGTCAAATGATTTTAATTGTTTTCTTTATTACAGGTAAAATGACTTTTATGATTTTAATTGTTTTTACATTTGTCATCTGATTTTAATTGTTTTCTTTATTACAGGTAAAATGGCTATTATGAAGTCAATCATTCGTGCAAGAGACAAGGGTGTAAAATTTGAAGTACATTGGAGTGCTGAAGACCAACTAATTTTTTTTCATCAGGCTTGTGTCTCAATAGAGGATGGGTATCTACCTAAAGTTACTTTTGTAGTGGTCCAAAAGAGACATCACACCCGTCTCTTTCCTGTCAACCCCAAAGAGACCGATAGAAGTGGAAATATTATGCCAGGTTTTTTCAATATATTTCTCAACGCAGATGGTATATATTATCATTTGAATTTATCACTTTTTGCTGATTTTGTTGTTCTAAATTGTCAAAGGAATCGTGGTAGACACCAGCATTTGTCACCCTAGGGAATTTGATTTTTACCTTAACAGCCATGCAGGAATTCAGGTAATATTAGCTATGTCATTTAACTTTATGCCATTGTTTACTATTTGTTGCTCAATCGCCTTTTGACAGTTCTGTGTTATTTGCATTTGGACGTGTTCTTTTTGCAGGGGACTAGTCGACCAACGCATTATCATGTGCTGTATGATGAAAATAAATTCACTGCAGACCAGCTACAGAGTTTGACCAATAACTTGTGCTACACGTAATGATATGATTTGCTTTTTTAATCTTAATTAATGTTTTCTAAACTTGTACTGTTTTCATTTAATTTTAGAAGCCTTCTGATACTATTTTTTTCCATTCAGTTATGCGAGGTGTACTCGATCTGTCTCAATAGGTTTGTTACTCGATTCCCTTTGCTTGTTTTTGTTTTAGGCTATACAAAACTTTAGTTTAACAAAAATGTTATCTTGTATGCAGTTCCTCCTGCCTATTATGCACACTTGCTATTATTCATCATGGGTGGATGGGCGTTATTTTGTTTAGTATTGGTTAGAACTACTAGACAGCTTTTGGATACAGTGGTCACTGGGTGTTGGTTGCTATGGATCTTTCGAGACTAATAGTGTATATTATTGTTGTACTTTTACTAAATCATGAATATGTTGTTGTATATTGTTGATCAAAGAATCATATATTAATGTTGTATATATGAAGGATTAATGTTGTATATAAATGGATTCATGTTGTATATATCAATGGATTAATGGTGTATAACATTGGATTAAAGGATGAATTCAATATGAATTTTACACTTTTGCAGCATGCGAACAGGTTACCAATTAAATATCCACTATTTTTCAAACAAATTTTTTTAAAATAACTAACACTTTAGAGGGCGCTTTTTCCTGAAAGCGCCCTCTAAACACTTTACATTGACAACTTTAGAGGGCGCTTTTTCCTGAAAGCGCCCTCTAAACACTTTACATTGACAACTTTAGAGGGCGCTTTTTCCTGAAAGCGCCCTCTAAACACTTTACTTTGACAACTTTAGAGGGCGCTTTTTCCAGAAAGCGCCCTCTAAGGTGTCCCTTTATGGACCACTCCAGAGGGCGCTTTTTTCTGAAAGCGCACTATAATGTGGCCACTTTAGACATCGCTTTCTCCAGGAAAACAAAGCGCTGTCTTTACCTATGCCAGCGCCACTTTAGAGGGCGCTTAAAAGCGCTGTTATAGGCCAAAATAAGTGCCCTCTTTTCCCTTATTTGGCGTAGTGCCCTGAACAACCCCTTGCATCATCGTCATAAACTGGGCCATATTTGCCCTCATCTCAGCCAATTCTGCTTGAACCTGGTCCATATTCCTCTGATGATTTAGTCTGGTTGAGTAGCGGTACGGACGTTGATCAGCTATCCTGCCTGACACAGGAACCAGAGTGAGAAGTCTCGAACAAGAACACCTGTTATGCAAAATGATATGTGTATGATGCGTGTGATGCGTATGCAGGTTAACTTTTCTTTTTCTATGCATTATCATTATTTTTTCAAAAATAAACATGCTATGATGCAAATGATGGAGCCATGACTGGTCGGCTGAGTATCACGCGGCACGGGATCAAAGCTTCGGCCTGAATTCGGAACCGCAAATCATCTGAAACCCAAAATCATCTGAACCCATACTTCTGAACCAAGTCAACATCTGAGCAAGTACCCTCAAAATCAGCCCAGGAATCCGAAATAAATGGAACCCTCTGATCAATACCAGGGTCAAACCTCCGGCGTCCAGAAATAAAGATCCACAGCATCACTGGCAGAAACTGTACTTGCAAGAATCAAACCTTCCCCTCACAGGTGAATTCTAACAAGGTCATCCTAAGGCGGACAATGGTCTCGACAATCGGGCAAAGATACTCAACGGGTTTGCCCTTTCGGGTGTGCCGTTGCAGCTCTCTTAAGATCGTCTAAACCAAAGATCCGGGAAAGATCGGTCACCGAAGTCAATAGCTCAGATGAGGTGAGTCAACCAAAGTGGATACTCCACAAAGGAAGAGCACTCTCAAATGAACCTCGTCCGGCTTGTGGTATGTCACGTCGCCAAAAACATGTTGACCTAACATGAGAGGCAACATGAGACCACACTAATCCTAGGTGTATACTCGGGCCTGGGTTTTAGCCCCACTCAGAACACCCACCCCAAATCAGAGGAACCACCTGTACAGAAGACAGCACAATGATAGTATGATGCATGCAAACAGATATGCAAATATATACAACATAATAATCATAAATGCAATAAATGAAACAGCAAAAGCAACCAAACTCTATGCTAGAGAGCGCTAGGAGAGACTCGCTTAGGGAAGATGGACCAGCAAGAGGTCAACTTCTCTTTGTCCCCAGCAGAGTCGCCAGCTGTCGCATTACGCGAAAAACCGGCGGAGAAAACAAAACAACAGAGCTGCCATCGTGCGTTATTTATCCCAAAAGAGGGAAAGGAAACGCTCGAAGTAAACCTGGAAAATACATGGTCTCGCAACCAGAGAGAGATGGGATCGGGAGTTGGTTATGCGAAGGGAGGGTATTAGCACCCCTACGCATCCGTCGTACTCGACTGGATCCACGCACAAAAGAAAGGAAAAGGTTGCTAGAAACTGCTCGCAAACTGCACACACACTGGAAACAAACACAGAAAGGCGGAAGAAACGGGACTCGGCAGGATATCGCATCATGGGCCTACGTAGTCTATCAGACACAGACATCAGAGTCGACGTAGTTCGGGACAGGGGAAACGTGCTCGCTAGGATGTCGCATCCTATGCATACGTATCTTCTCTGACTGAAGAAGAATCAGAGCACTCGTAGCTCAGCTAACGCACGCCAAACAAAACCAACACAGGAAACCGACTGCCAATCGCTGGACTTACGTCAGACTCCACACAAACAGGCAAACATGGAGGTCGAATGCCAATCGCTGGACTTACATCAGACTCCGAACCAACAAACACACACACAGGAAACCAACTGCCAATCGTTGGACTTACGTCAGACTCCAAACGCACACAAAGGGGTTGCAAAAGAAAAAGGGCGCCCGGAGAGATCAGCTCATCTCCTGCCTACGTACCTCATCTGGTATGAGGATCAGGGTGACATAGTTCCCCTACGCAGGGAAAGAACTTCTAACCTAACCAGAGACTGGGAAATGACAAACTAGAAGGGAGCCTGACTCGAGCCTAATATTTATCATGTAAATTCACCATGGTCCTAGGTTGAAGTTTCTACCTAACTTGCACAGGGAGCAAGCTATCCTAAACAGCAAAGGCAAAGCAATCATACACACGATTAGCACACACTATATACAAACAAAGTGGGCTCACACAAGGCTAGGCTTTAGTCAAGGGGTCATGTCAACCTCGACAAACAAGCCACTGTAACAGGGTGATGTTAGCTCTTAACCCTAACATTGAGAGTTAGGGTGAAGCTGATGAAATGGGAAGTGAGGGTAAGACCTCACAACTCTTATCCCTGGCCTGGGAGAGCTTCAGACAATAGAAGGTGTGGGAGTCCAGAATGTGAGACTCTACTCCACATGACTGACACGACAAAGATTTTGGGCTATTATCCACAATGCATCAACACAAGGTGTGTGAGCAAAGTGGATGACACACTAAATAGCAGGAGATGGACTACACATCTCTTCTATCTGCCAATGCCTCTTCACTTAGGAGGTCTTTGATATGTATAAGGGACAAAGATAAACAATCACAAACATTGCCTCTTAAGGAAGACTTCAGACAGGTGCCTGCCCATATAACAGGACAGGTCTTCCAGACTACATGAAGTCAGTGAGTTATACCTCGATGGTTAAGCAACCAAGCAAAGCAAAAGCAAGTTCAAAAGAACTTAAGCAACTTATGTACCTAAAAAAAAATCTAACTCAATCAGTATACAAGTCAAACAATCAAACAGACAACCAACAGGCAACAGTACACAGTCAAACAAGCAAGGCAATAGTGTGCAAGGCACAAGCTCAACTCAAATGAGCTAATATCCACCTACAAAACAACTCAAGGTTAACCAATCAAGCAAACATCAATGCTCAAGTGAAGAAGCATCCTCAACTATGGACTTGGATGTGTAACCCTGAAATCAAAGCTCAAACATAAGCAACAAACCACTAGGGCAAGGCCTAGGGTCAAAGATGGAGAAACAATTCAAAACAGAAGCTGAAAATTAACATGAATCAACTTCAAACACATCTTGAAACAATCCAAAAGGTCTCACATCAATATCAATTACCAAATCCATTTCATGATCAATTGAAGTTCAAGACTATTTTAAAGCTCAAAAGTGATCAACCAGAATAAAAAATCTCAATTAAATCAGCAATCAATCAAATAATTCCTAGAAAATTCATGCTCATTCACAACATCCATAATATGCATCACACAAAAAATCAGAACAATTGGAGATCATTTGATAGGGTAATCACATAGCACAAGATGAACATCAAAAGGTGTGACACAAATTGTCACACCTACTTAGAAAAATCATAAACCAGAAATGACAAATGATAAAAATGCAAACTCAACACCAAAATATCAAGCCAAGTGTCTAGTTTCATCATGCAAAAATTCAGATTCATTGGATCAACAACCATCATTTCACAAATGCATAAGCAAGGCAATGTCCAAAATGCACACATGTACAAGAACCCTAGGCAAAATATTTAATCAGCCAAGCACAATTTGAGTTATCATGATGATAAAAAACTAGAGAGAAAAATAAACTCAATGCAAAAATCCTCATATTTTTTAGATCAATTTTCAATTATATATGAATTTTTAAAGATGATGAACATATATAAAAAATGCATGAGACATGCATGAACATATATGGAGGGAAATGAAAAATATAAGAAAGCATTTGAAATTTATGCTGCAGCCAAGAATCGAACTAGGTGTGCATTTGAATGAAAGAAGCGCCAAGCAAGCGCATACGTGGACCAATACATGATCAACCCTAAGCTAACACATGCAAACCAGTAAAAAAGCGTTTCCAACAGATCAAAACCGTGGCCAAATGTGGAAACTCATCTTCTTCCTCATGAAGAAGATGAATAGTGCACGTGTTCTTCATGCAGTCCAGAAAAATGTTCCAGAAATCAAAATTAAGCACATCAACATGTAGATCTTTCAAAGGAGATCATGAATCAATGAAAATCTAAGCATAATTTCAAGTATTAAGATCAAATCGAACAAAATAAGATTCATGCATGAAACTTTAATCTACCATAACTCAGTCCATAGGTCACCAAATCGCACGATTCAAAGCTCAGATTCATCAGGACAAAAAGATCTACAACAACATTGCAATGGATTTTAAAATTAAGAGATTCGAATTGTGACCTCTTGAAGTGCAGAGCCTTTGAATTCACACGATCTGCAGCCTGGAAGTGTTCCAATCTACTCCACAATACTTGAAATGAAGTTTGATGAATCAATGGAAGCTCGAATGGCTCTAGATCTGGCTCAAAACAGAAGCTCCATTTGCATCTTCATGAACATGAACTGCACTTTTCTTCCACGAATTCAGCACAACGAACCTTGACCTCTACCAAATCCAAGCTCAGGAACACGAATATGAAGTTAAAATGCCATGATATTTGGAAGAAAATTGAGTTATGAGTGAGAGAAAAATTTCAAGTGAGAGAGAAAATTGAGATCTAGAAAATGTGAAATTGTGATTAACCTTCAAATTCTGTTATGATTATGGTATTTATATGAAGTCTTAATCACACTGAAAATATTAATTAAGCTTGGTTAATGGTAATTGGCAAAATGAGGTGTTTTGACAAAACTTGAGAATTGGTGGTGCATGAAGTAATATGGACGTGAACAGTAGCCAATGCATGATCAAAACAGAGTTATGTATTGATACAAAGCTCGTATGTATCAATACATAACACATTTTTAACAGTATGGATCGATACATAACTCGTATGCATCAATGCATAGCACATTTTTCCCTGCATGGATCGATGCGAAATTCGTATGCATCAATGCATAGCACATTTTGCCCTGCATGGATCGATGCAAAATTCGTATGCATCAATGCATATCACATTTTGCCTTGCATGCATCGACGCGAAATTCGTATGCATCAATGCATAGCACATTTTGCCTTGCATGCATCGATGTGAAATTCGTATGCATCAATGCATAGCACATTTTGCCCTGCATGGATCGATGCGAAATTCGTATGCATCAATGCATAGCACATTTTGCCTTGCATGGATCGATGCGAAATTCGTATGCATCAATGCATAGCACATTTTGCCTTGCATGCTTGGTGGTAATTTGATCATATCTCCTCAACCTTTCATCTGATTCTCATGATCTTGGACTTTTTGGAAATGGGAGAGAAATATCTACAACTTTCATGTTCAACAAAATTTCATTTGAAGCCTTTTTGATGTTGGAAAGTCACGCTGAAGTTGGTCCAAAACTTGCCATTTTTTTGGAAACTTTCAAATTACATGTCACTTACTATTCTTGGTAACTTTTGATTTGGCTTCAAATTCTTCAATGTAAGCATTTGACATGATGAATAAGCATCTTTGGGACATGAATGAAGAGTCTCAAACCATTTCTCCATCTCCTAGCCCTCAGTTGACTTGCAGTTGACTTTTGTGGACTTTTGTGGGTTTCAGATGAATTGTTCACTGACTGATGATCTTTGAGCATCCAATGCTTGACCAAACCACTTCAATATGACCCTTGGGTCACATGAACTCATTGAACCAACCCTAAGGCTTTGCTTCCATAGAAAATGCACTTGCTTGCTTGCACAACTGAATCTCCTGACCAGTCTGACTGATGACATGATGGATCATGCAAATGATAATGCAATGTTAATGTGATGTTAATGACCTAAAATGCAAATGTATGTACAAAATGGGAGGTGCAAATTTGAGGTGCTACAGGTAGCAGTGATGTGTTGCTAGATACCACTCACTATTTATTATGTTAAATGCGTGATTTAATATAATTGCCAATGCCGCGAAAACCTACAGGGTCACACACAAAGGACGGATTGATGAGAAATAAAGTAACTAAGGAACACCGTAAGGTACGGTGCACTTAAGTGGGAGACGAAATATGGTAAGGTACCAAATACTTAAGTGATTTTGGCATATTATGAGATATGGGCCAAAATACACTTAAGTGGGCTTTTTAGCTTGAAGCCCACACAAGTGGTTATATAAATAGAACCCCTTGGGTAGAAGCATTGTCACTCCACTCAAACTCAAACTCAAGTGAAGACTTGGAGTTTGGTTTCCCTCTCTCTCTCACTCAAAGCCTTCATTCATAACAGCTAGCACTGCGATTGAAGGAATCCGTTCATGTGGACTGAGTAGAGACGTTGTCATCGTTCAACGTTCGTGATCACTCTGTGGATCTGTATCAAAGGTTTTGATCATTATCAGAGATCTGCACCAAAGGTTTGAATCGCCATAAGAGGTAACGATTCTATCACTGATCATGCCCATTCGTAAGGATCATTAAAGGAGAAATTTCAAATTCCGCTGCGCCTTGGATGGCAATTCTCCTTCAGTGGTATCAGAGCCACTTACGAAACCATGAATCTGATAACTGTTTTTGTTCTATAATAATATGATTAAAGACAGAATGAATCAAAGATTAAATTGAGATCGATCAAGTTATATATATATATATATATATATATATATATATATATATATATATAATCCTGATGCAAAATACATTATATATGATATAGTGTTCTCGTTTCGTTCATTCAAACACTCAATGATTGTTTTCCTTTGAGCGATCAATGGTCGTTTGCTTCTTGATCCGACATTAGTATGCTGAAGCAATGACGTGTTGATCAATCATACTGAATTAACAATCGAGATGTGTTTGACGGTCTGAAATTGGTGCATCAGGGTTAGTGTCGGCACAAGGGTTGTGTTGTCAGAGAGTTATGCGATTGGGATTATGATTGCACAAGAGTTGTGCTTTCTAAACACTTTTGGAACAGTGTTAACCGGTTAACGCGTATGGTTAACCGGTTAACGCAATACGAAATATTTTTTTTTTAATTTTTCAAACAGTGTTAACTGGTTAACGCATATGGTTAACCGGTTAACGCAAGGCGGAAAACAGTTTTCCAAGACATTTTTAAACAGTGTTAACCGGTTAACGCATTTGGTTAACCGGTTAACGCAAGGCAGAAAAGAATTTTTTAAACAGATTTCAAACAGTGTTAACCGGTTAACGCATATGGTTAACCGGTTAACGCAAGGCAAAATTCACCTGTTCGGCTAACTCAGTGCTTTAAAAGTATCAAGTGTTGATGCGAAAAGCGACATTGATTTTAAATGAATTGTTCATTAAAATGTGGTGATCGGTCGTCGAGATTTAATTTGGTTTTAATTAATTAAAGGAATTAATAATAATAATAATAAAGTGTTTATTATTGTCTTGTGGTGATTGGTTATGGCCTTAGTTTTCCTTTATCCTGCTTTGGGTTTTAAAATACGACCTACGTGTCGTGCCTCTCTCTTAATCTCCCAAATGTAACTTCTTTTCTCATCTCACTCCCTCGTATGTAAAACGAGTTTCTTTTGTAATGTAATGATATGAAGAAAGCAAAGAAGTCAGTGCCAAAGGAGGACAACCTTGAAGATCTTGCTTGGAGAAGCTTAGATCGTTGTAGGTTAGCTTAGGTTCTCTCATTGGCTTGGGAGAACAATTGCGCTAGGGGCCATATCTGTTTCATTTTATTTGTATGTATGTTGATGCATGTGAATGTATGTTGATGCATGTGAGAGACGGTTTATATGATAAACAAGCCGGTGAGATCAGGAAAATTGCAATTCCCTCAAAATAAATATTAAGTTTATGCTTTCCAAGTTTTAACACTCATCAAGACTAATATCGAATAATGTAGGTTTCGCCTACGCGAGGTGCATGTTCTATATTAGTAAGGTGCGATGGGATAATTGTAATATCCAACTGTTAAAACAATGGGTCAAACTTAACTAAACAAATTATAATAAGATTATATATATGTTTAGAAGCAAGAGTTGGGAATGATCCATATGATGGATTGGAATAAGGAGTTATTCACCCAACTGAAATTTTCGAGAGTTGTATGAGATACAATTGGAAGGAGTTCCTACCTAAATAACCTAGTTTTGTGTAATCCGCCTACGCGGACTTAGAACGAAGTGAAATATGGATCTCGACCCACTAGAAAATCTTCCAACGGGATTTTCCGAATCAAATGATGAGGGTCATTTGTTTTGAATAAAATAGTGGGAGCATGTTAATTAAAGGCCTAATTAAATATGTCAATGATACTTATATTTTCATTAATCCTTATGTAGATAACCATGACAACAAACACCTCTAACAACATATTGCGATCAAACCTTGAGAAGGAAAAATTGTCTGGGACAAATTTTCTGGACTGGTACCGAAACATGAGGATTGTCCTCAAACATGATAAAGGGAAAGGCAAGGAAGTTGCCAAACCCAAACCCATTATTGCTGCTTTGAAGCCTATTGGAAGCATAGAAAAAGAAGGCACCTGCTTCCATTGCGGTAAGACCGCACACTGGAAGAGGAACTGCCCAAAGTACCTGGAAGATAGGAAGAATGGAGTAGAGACTCCAGCTTCAGGTATTTTTGTTATTGAAATAAATTTATCTACTTTTGCATCATGGGTATTAGATACTGGATGCGGTTCTCACATTTATACAAGTGTGCATGGACTAAAAAGAAGTAGAGATTTGGCAAAAGGTGAAGTCGACCTACGAGTTGGTAATGGAGCAAAGGTTGTTGCCTTAGCCGTAGGAACTTATGAATTGACTCTACCCAGTGGTTTAATAATTCAGTTAGAGAACTGTTATTATGTACCAGCAATTAGCAGGAATATTATTTCCGTTTCTTGTTTGGACAAGTTCGGTTTTTCATTCATAATAAAGAACAATTGTTGTTCAATTTATTTGAATGATATATTCTATGCTACTGCTCAAATGAACAATGGATTATATGTCCTTGATCTTGAAATGCCAGTTTATAACATTAATACTAAAAGGATGAAACCTAATGAGTTAAATCCAACTTACCTTTGGCATTGTCGATTAGGCCACATAAATGAGAAACGCATTTCCAAACTCCATAAAGATGGATTGTTGGACTCTTTTGATTATGAATCATATGAGACATATAGATCTTGTTTAATTGAAAAGATGACAAAGTCTCCATTCACAGGAAAAGGTGAAAGAGCTAATGATCTTTTGGCCCTCATACATACTGATGTATGTGGACCACTGAACATACCAGCCAAATGAGGTTTTCAGTACTTCATCACATTCACTGATGATTTCAGTAGATATGGTTATGTGTATTTAATGAAACACAAATCAGAGTCCTTTGAAAAGTTCAAGGAATTCAAGAATGAAGTACAAAACCAACTAGGTAAGAATATTAAAACTCTTCGATCAGATCGAGGTGGTGAGTATTTAAGCCTAGAGTTTGATGACCATCTGAAAGAGTGTGGGATCCTATCTCAACTCACTCCTCCTGGAACACCCCAATAGAATGGTGTATCTGAGAGAAGAAATCGAACCCTGTTGGACATGGTCCTATCCATGATGAGTCACATCGATCTTCCAAACTCCTTTTGGGGACATGCGTTGTTGACAGCAGCTTACACACTTAACCGAGTTCCATCCAAAAGGGTTGAGAAGACACCATATGAGATATGGAGTGGTGAGAAACCACATATGTCTTACATGAAGATTTGGGGTTGCGAAGTTTATGTGAAACGACAAATTTCAACTAAGCTTGAGCCCAAATATGACAGATGCTTATTTGTGGGGTATTCTAAAGAAACAAGAGGGTATTACTTCTACAATCCTTCTGAGGGCAAAGTGTTTGTCGCTCGAACTGGAGTTTTCCTAGAAAAGGATTTTATTTCTAAAGGAACCAGTGGGAGGAAAGTAGAGCTTGAAGAAATTCAAGAATCACAAAGCATCGATACACCTATGGAGGAATTAGAGCAGGAAACACAAGTGGTTGTGGAAGAGCAACCTGCTCAAGTAGAACAAGACCAGCGTAGGTCAAGTAGGATACGTCACCTACCTGAGAGATATGGATATCTCATAACAGATCAAGGTGATGTATTACTCATGGATCAAGATGAGCCTGTGACCTACCAAGAGGTCATAACTGGTCCCGAGTCTGAGAAGTGGCTAGAAGCCATGAAATCCGAAATAGATTCCATGTACACAAACCAAGTTTGGACCTTGGTAGAGCCTCTTGTAGGAGTTAATCCTATAGGATGCAAGTGGGTCTTCAAAAAGAAGACTGACATGGATGGTAAGGTACATACCTATAAAGCAAGACTGGTTGCAAAAGGATATAAACAAATTCATGGTGTTGACTATGATGAAACCTTTTCACCAGTTGCAATGCTTAAATCTGTTCGGATTTTACTTGCTATCGTTGCATATCATGATTATGAAATATGGCAGATGGATGTCAAAACTGCTTTCCTTAATGGAAATCTTCTTGAGGATGTGTACATGACACAGCCTGAAGGATTTGACATACCAGAAGAAGCCCAAAGGATATGTAAGCTACAAAGATCAATCTATGGATTGAAGCAAGCTTCTAGAAGCTGGAATCTTCGTTTTGATGAAACGGTAAAACAATATGGATTCATCAAGAACGAAGATGAGCCTTGTGTCTACAAGAAGGTTAGTGGGAGCATGATCATTTTCCTGGTATTATATGTAGATGACATATTACTCATTGGAAACGATGTCCCTACCCTACAACAAGTAAAGACTTGGTTGGGGAAATGCTTTTCTATGAAGGACCTAGGTGAAGCAGCCTATATATTAGGAATCAGAATCTATAGAGATAGATCACGAAAACTGCTTGGCCTAAGTCAGAGTACATACATAGACAAAGTGCTGAGACGCTTTAATATGCATGATTCCAAGAAAGGATTCATACCTATGCAACATGGCATGTGTCTGTCAAAAGCACAATCCCCTTCAACTAAGGAAGAAAGGGATCGCATGAATAAGATTCCATATGCATCTGCAATAGGATCTATCATGTATGCCATGTTATGTACTCGACCAGATGTCTCGTATGCTTTAAGTGCAACGAGTAGGTACCAATTTGATTTTGGTGATGCCCATTGGGTAGCTGTCAAGAATATCCTTAAGTACTTGAGAAGGACTAAGGACTCGTTCTTGATATATGGAGGTCAGGAAGAATTGGCTGTAATTGGTTACACCGATGCTAGCTTCCAGACAGATAAGGATGACTTTAGATCGCAATCTGGTTATGTGTTTTGCTTGAACGGTGGCGCTGTAAGCTGGAAAAGTTCAAAGCAAGATACAGTTGCTGATTCTACAACCGAGGCCGAGTATATTGCTGCCTCAAGTGCAGCAAAGGAAGTTGTTTGGATCAGAAGTTCCTTAGTGAACTTGACATAATTCCTAGCATAGTGGATCCCATTGCTCTCTATTATGATAACAATGGTGCTATCGCACAAGCTAAGGAACCTAGATCTCACCAACGATCCAAACACATACTTAGGCGTTATCATCTCATTCGAGAGATAATGGATATAGGAGATATGAAAATATGTAGAGTACCTACACTTGACAATATTGTTGACCCACTAACAAAGCCTCTTGCGCAGCAGAAGCATGATGGCCATACTAGATCAATGGGCATAAGGGGTATGCATGATTGGCTCTAGTGCTAATGGGAGATTGTTGGTGTAAGCCCTAGAGGCCAATACTTTTGGTACTTGTATCGAATTATTTATTAATAATAAAAGGCATTTTCTTTATTATGGTTGATTAATAAAGTCCCTGGAATAGATAGTCCGTTTAATGTATTAAGTGTGACTTAATCATGAGAGCACATTAAACATAAGGACACTATTCTTAAAGTATCCGTAGTCGAGCTTTAGTGTGAAGTGGGATAACATTAAAGCATTAAGACTATTATGTTTGTAGACTGATTATCACATCTCATGGATCATGGATAAAGAGTTATCAAGTCTTAAACATAGGTATGAATATTAGGAGTAATATTTATACCGGATTGACCCGCTATGAGAATACTATATAGAAAGTTATGCAAAGTGTCATAAGTTATTCTCATGGTGATAATAGTGTATACCACTCTTCGACCTAAAACCACTATGGATCCTAGATGTAGAGTCGAGTGCTTTATTGCTGATCCAACGTTGTCCGTAACTGGATAACCATAAAGACAGTTGATGGGTACTCCACAAAGCATGCTGAGGGACATGAGTGTCCTAGATGGAATTTGCCAATCCTGCGTAACAGGATAAATGTCTATGGGCCCAATATTGAACTGGACAAGGATGACACGGTCTATACCTTGTGTTTAATATAGACATAAGGGCAAAGGGGTAATTATACACATAATTATTATCACAAGAGGTTTTGTCAGATCACATGACATTTTCGTGTCTTGGATAGCAGTGATGTGTTGCTAGATACCGCTCACTGTTTATTATGTTAAATGCGTGATTTAATATAATTGCCAACGTCGCGAAAACCTACAGGGTCACACACAAAGGACGGATTGATGAGAAATAGAGTAACTAAGGAACACCGTAAGGTACGGTGCACTTAAGTGGGAGACGAAATATGGTAAGGTACCAAATACTTAAGTGATTTTGGTATATTATGAGATATGGGCCAAAATACACTTAAGTGGGCTTTTTAGCTTGAAGCCCACACAAGTGGTTCTATAAATAGAACCCCTTGGGTAGAAGCATTGTCACTCCACTCAAACTCAAACTCAAGTGAAGACTTGGAGTTTGGTTTCCCCCTCTCTCTCACTCAAAGCCTTCATTCATAACAGCTAGCACTGCGATTGAAGGAATCCGTTCGTGTGGACTGAGTAGAGACGTTGTCATCGTTCAACGTTCGTGATCACTCTGTGGATCTGTATCAAAGGTTTTGATCATTATCAGAGATCTGCACCAAAGGTTTGAATCGCCACAAGAGGTAACGATTCTATCACTGATCATGCCCATTCGTAAGGATCATTAAAGGAGAAATTTCAAATTCCGTTGCGCCTTGGATGGCAATTCTCCTTCATTTAGAACGTGATCTAAACAATCGTTCATTAAAAGACACCAACCAACGGTAGTTCCCCGAACTACAAATGCTCTAAGTTCCTTATTGCACCATAAGGATACGTAGGCACGAGATCGCGAGATCTTGGCAAACACACTAATAAAAAAACCTCTCATTTCCCCATTTCTGAGGTTTCCATCCATCTCTCTTTTCAATATTTTATTCACTCGAAGAAAACAAACAACATAAGCTAACATTCAAATCACAAATTAAACTAAAAGGTTCCCATTGAGTACAACGAACGTGAGGGGTGCTAATACCTTCCCTTGTGTAATCAACTCCCGAACCCGGATATGGTTGCGACGTTCATTATTCTATTTTCTAAAGGTTTTATTTTTATTTTCCTATTCCTTTATTGATATTTTCCCATTCCTCACCTTGGACCCAATTGTCCCACTTCAAGTTTTAGTTGGCAGTGGACAAGAGTTTTTATGTTCTCACATTTTGTCATGGGGTGTCAATTGTTTTACGAGGCCTTTCATTCTCCATTGGTCTTTTCATTTTGGGTTTGCATGGTGCAGATGTTGTGCTAGGGGCCCAACGGTTAAAGAGGCTAGTTCTTGTTTTAATGAATTAAAATCTCCTAATTATGACTTCCTTTCATGGTAATTATTGTGTTGAATTGAAGGCAGTTTCACCCACTTCTCTCGTGGGCCTCCATCAATTTCAGCGGCTTACTAGACTAGACCCTGAGGCCCAACTAGTTTCCCTCCATGTCACCAATCCAAAGGAAACACTTATCCAACCCATATCCCACTGCCCATATTCATGATTAGATACACAAAAACTTGACCCTGCATAAACTTCTCCTTTCACTAAATACTCTCACCTTCTCTCTGAACCCTCCACACTTCCCTCACCTAGACCAATTGACCAACAATTCCTCTTTTGTCACAATCCACATAGGTCAATGTTCAACCTTATCGATACCCCCACTCATAAAAGCTTGAAATCGAATCTCAGGTGGCAAAATTCCCGCAAATAGGGTGGATACAACCTAGCATAAGCCCTTTTTCTTCTCCGGTTCTTCTCCTTAAGACAAATGATGGATCTTGGCGTATGTGTGTCAATTATCGGGTTTTGAATGCTATTATTGTCCCTAGTCGTTTTCCCTTGCAGACCATTGACGAATTGGGAAAGGTTGAGGTGTTTTTAAAGTTCGACCTCACTTCGGGTTCTCACCAAATATGTTTAGCTTCTGACGATGTTCACAAAACAACTTTTCGCATATAAGAGGGGCATTATGAATATTATGTTATGTCGTTCGGTTTGTGTAATGCTCCAACATCTTTCCAAGCTACTATGAATGATATTTTTTGTGTGCTGCTTTGCAAGTTCGACATTGTTTTCTTCGATGACAGTCTTGTTTTCAGTACCACTATGGACGCCCACCTTAATCACTTGACATATGTATTTGCTATTTTAGATAAGCATCAATTCCATTTGAAACCAGCAAAATGTTCTTTTTGTCAAAGTCATATTGCCTATTTGGGTCATATGGTTGTTGAGGGTACCGTGGCACCTTATCCTCTTAAGATACAAGGAGTAGGTGATTGGCCACCTCCTAAATCACTCAAGAGCTTGCACGGTCTTCTGGGTTTATCAGGTTTTTACCACTGATTCGTTTGTGGGTATGCTACATTAGCTAATGCTTTAACTTCCTTATTGAAAAAGAATCATTTTGAGTGGTCCACATTTGCACAACAAACTTTTGATAAGTTGAAAGTTTCTTTAATTATAGCTCTAGTCATTGCCTTGTCGAATTTTTCTCTTTCATTTATTATGCAAACTGATGCCTTTTGGCATGCTATGGGGGTTGCTATACTATAGAATGATCATCCTATTGTTTATTTCGGCAAGTTATTTAATCCTCGTCTTTCTAAGGTCTCCACTTACGTATGTGAGATTCATGTTATAACTTGTGTTGTGAAGCGTTGGAGTCAATAATTATAGTGACATTATTTTTTTACTCAAACTGATTATCATAGCCTGAAAGAACTACTTACCCAAGTGATTCAAAGTCTGAAGCAATAATTCTACTTGTCTAAGTTGTTGGGTTACCAATATGATATTCAATACAAGCTCGGGAAGAAAAATACGGTTGCTAATGCTCTATCATGTTGTTATGAGGCTCCATTCACTGAGTTTTATGTGCTTTCCACGCCTTAGTTTCTGTTTATTAATGATTTACGGATAGAGTTGGGCTTGGATGTTGATTATCAAGCTTGGTGCCAACAGGCTAAATCTGACCATTCACTTGCCCCTAGCTATTTTGTGTCCAATAGGTTATTGTTGCACAAAGGGTGCATTTGGCTCCCTTCTTTGTCTCGTTACAAGACATTATTGCTCAAAGAATATCACGAAATGCCAATCGGAGGCCATGCCAGTGTAGTTAAAACACTAAAACGTCTTTCTATAAAATTTTGTTGGCTTGTTATGCGCTAAGATATCAAGCAATTTATGAGTGCTTAAGTTACCTGCCACCAAACAAAATAATTGACCAACAAGCTAGGGGGATTGCTTTATCCACTCCCTATTCTGGTGTGAATTTTGGAGGATATTTCGTTAGACTTCGTCATAGGATTACCCGCTTCTAATGGGTTCACTATTCTGCTCATTTTTGTGGATTGTTTATCTAAATATGTGTATTTAGGAGCCTTTCCCACTCACTTTGCCGCTTATAAAGTGGTTGACCTCTTTGTTAACATTGTTTGCAAATTGCATGGCTTACCTAGGAGTATTGTCTCTGATAGAGATCCTGTTCTCGTCAGCAAATTTTGGTCTGAGTTGTTTAAGTTTAGTGGCACGTTGCTTCGTATGAGCTCATCCTATCATCCCCAAACATATGGACAAACATAGGTTACATATCGCACAATTGAGCAGTATTTAAGAGCTTTTGTTCATCAAAAAACCCCTCTTTGGCATTATTTTCTCCCTTGGGCTGAGTATCATTACAATACTTCCTTTCACTTATCTGCTGGTATGACACCTTACCATGTGGTTTATGGTAAGCTTCATCCCTCTATCCCTTCTTATGTGACTGGCACTACCGAATTAGCTGCTTCTGATGACATGTTGAGTTCAAGAGAGGTTGTCTTGGATTTACTCAAGAAGAATTTAACTAAGGCTCAAACTCGGATGAAATAATTTGCATAGTAAATGTCGAGGGGTTGATTCATGGGTTTATGTCAAGTTGCAACCCTTTCGACATATTTCCCTCTCGGGTATTAAGTATAATAAGTTGCACAAAAGGTATTATGGTCATTTTCGTATGGTGGCTCGCATTGGATCAATAGCTTATAAACTAGAACTCCCTTCACACTCAAATATTCATGATGTTTTCCATTGCTCTCTTTTGAAGTCGTATTTTGATCCTTCCCCTATTGAGAGTTGACAGCTTCCGACAGATTCTTTAGGCAATCATCCTTTGCTCTCTCCTTTAGCCATTCTGGACTCTAGGATTTATACAGTTAATGGTTGTTCTCAGCAACATGTATTCGTGCAGTGAACTGGTCTTCCACCAGAGGAAGCATCCCGAGAAGCTTTCCAAATTATACAAGAGGTTTACAACCTTGAGGACAAGGTTGACCTTGATGGGGTAGTTATTGAAACAACTATGGACCAGAGAGGTGGAGTTAGCAACTTGAATCCCATTATTACTCATGTTTCTAGGCCCTTTAAAAATAGAAGAATTCCTGTCAAGTTTCAGGATCATGTACTCTTCAAATGATACCTTGTTTTATTCCATTAAGTTCTAAAAACTGGTGACTCAGCTAGGTTGTTACAGTTTGCTGAGCTATGATATCTAGGCTAGATTCTATTATATCAAATTTGGAATATTTTGCTATTTAAGTTGTATGTAGCTCTTGGAGTAGATTATGAATGAATGATCATTAAAATTCTCTTTTCCTAACTTTCCATTTGCTTTAGGAGGTTTACTCCTACCTTACAAAAACTAAGTATTATCATAACACCTACATGTAAGACCCCAATTTTGACCCTAAGATCCCTCATGGCATCATAACATTGCATTTGCAAAGCCTCAGGGATCATAAGCATCTTGGCTCCTTACCTTTGGGTGGGATCCCTTCTTGTGAGTGGTTTGAAATCACCAAGCATGCTTGAATTGTATATTATTGCTTTTCTTATTTTTGTTTACTAACCAAAAGCACAAAAATATGTCACAAAACATCTTTTGTTTATAGCTTGAGCAATCACAAGGTCAAAAGTTTCAAGGAGATCATTGGTGCAAAGATATGGCCAAAAGAAGAGGAGAGCAAGCATGGTAATGGTTCCCAAAGCTCTCATCCATCAAATATGCCTCCCTAGCATCTCAATTCATCATTTTGATCAAAACAAGTCAAAGGGTTTGAGGCTTGACTCTTTGATGCATATCTGAATAAAATCAAGGGGAGTTCTTTATTTCATCATTTCATGCATATCTGAATTTATTTGAGTGTCCTCAATCATCAATTCGTCAAGATATGAGTTGTGGACTTGAGAAGTTGATCAGTCAATTCATCTGACTATTTTGAAATGCACTAAGACCTAACTTTTTATGTGTTGGTCAAATGGAGATGATCCCAAAAGAAACAATGTTCTTAAGGACAATATTAACAACTTTCATGTTCATAAAAAATTGATTTGAAGCTTGGAAGGTCATCTCCCATTCCAATACATTATAGGTCATTTTGATTGAAACCCTAATTTTAGGTCAACTTCCCAAGAATATAACTCATTCATTTTTTATGATTTTGAGGTGGGATCAAATGCATTGGAAAGCTTAAGATGTCTACTTAAAATTTTATGTTGAATAAAATTTCAAAATCTCAAAGGAAATACATGTGATAATGCAAAACATTATAGGTCACTTTGTACCAAATGCATTGAAAGTCAAAAAAGTCCAACTTCAAGTGCCCATAACTCTTTCATCAAAAATCCAAATGATGCAAAATTTAAGTCCATTTTGATTGACTTGAAGAGATCTACAACTCTTAAGTTGGAGGCTTTTTCATTTGAGGCTTGCATCATCAAAACAGAAGGACTTGAACATTGTCCAAATTTGGAAACTTTGCCTTTGCTTGTTTTGCACCTTACACTTTAAACTCAAAATTCACTAATTTCCACACTTCAAATGGATTTTTTCCCAACATAACAATTTTTCCTTACATCAAAACCTTTCCAACCATTACTTACGTGCTCATGTTTGGATTTGGAAATTGGCATTTTCGAAGAGGAGAAGTTTTAGGCATGATTATGCATAACATGTTGAAACTCATTATACAAGCTTGTGCATTGCCAAATCCACGACCATTTCAGCTCAATTATGCTTCAGAGTGCATTTGGCATTGAATTTGGGCCTTTTGAATGATCATGCAAGCCCATGCAATGAATATCCAATTCCATGCGCACGGCTTTGATCACACTTGCCTTGCCTCTCCATCTATAAATAAGAGCCTCACTCCATTCAAAATTGATCCATGAATCAACCTGAAATGCTGCTGAACTGAAAACCTAACCTCTTACCAAAGGAGCTATTTCACTTTTCTTCAAATTTTTAAGATCTAAAATTCAACTAAATCTGGTTAAATCTTTGGATCTAAAGCTCCTAGACCTTCATCCTTTAGTCCATTGCACTTCTGTTTTGCCAAAGGAAGCAAGGAAAAGAGCTCAGATCTTCGCAATCCAAGGTTGTTCTCCAACTGGTTTTCTCTTCGAAACTCATTACTCTTTGATCTATTTGTCTGGCCAATGTGTTTTCTGAAGTCCTCACTTGAGAGGCAAGCTAGTGGTAGCTTCAATTTCGTGTTTTATTGAACTGCATTTTTTATACCTGAAGCTTCCAGCTCAAATTTCTTACTCCATAGGAATTTTGCGTGTGATTCAAGGTTACAGGGGTGATGTACATCACCCCAACTTCATTTTGATATATGGATCGTGGATTTTGGTTGAGGTTTATGAACCTGCAACTCTGGCCGGAGTTCATGTGCTCGCCGGAGAAGACGGTGGTGTACACCACCATCCGTTCACCAGTTTAAATCCAGACCGTTTGATCATGTTTCCAGATTGAATCGTGTCCTTTAGATCTTATGACTTTCAATAATGTTGGATGTTTCTCAGTTGACTCATGCCTTCCATGCGAGCGCATCTCACATCCGTCTGATCAGCCACGTCAATTAATGAGGCTTGATCAGACGCTTGTGGTTTTTTCTGATTTTTGTAATTTCCATTTTATTTCATTAAACTTCAAAAAATCATATCTCTCTCATTTTAAATCCAAAAAATATGGCACCAATTGCATTCTTCTCCAAATAATTTCTAGTTTCTAATTTTGATTTTTAATATTTTTTATTTTGTCATTTGATATTTTTTATGAATTTTCTCTTTTCTGTTTTATTTTAATTCATTTTAAATAGTTTTTGATATTCAAAAAATACAAAAATATTTTCCTAACCTATTTGAATGATGATGGATCTATGAAAAATATTCTCATCAATTTTTTAATTGATTTGAGATTTATTTGAGATTTTAGTTCAATTAGGTTATTTTATTCATTTTTAATTGATTAAAAAATAGTTTCTGACTTTTAAAAATGCTGAATTTTTTTGTCAAACTTTGTTTGACCTTGTTGAGCTTGGGATAAATCACTTGGATCTTTCAAGGTTGATTTGAAGTGATTTTGAAGTTTGACCTTTCTTTTATTTTTAATTCAAGTTTATTTTAATATTAAAAATGCCAAAAATATTTTGTTTATTGTTTGACTTCCAATCTTCATCCCATTTCTGGTTTCTCATTGTTTGACTTTGACTTTCAAT
Source organism: Lathyrus oleraceus (assembly GCF_024323335.1). Lineage (NCBI taxonomy): Eukaryota > Viridiplantae > Streptophyta > Magnoliopsida > Fabales > Fabaceae > Lathyrus > Lathyrus oleraceus. Next base: position 323,897,033 of record NC_066581.1, read on the forward strand.
GTCATTTGGTTAACACACATGGATTGGTACATTTTATTTCACCTTATGCACTTTATTCTTTCCATTTCCTTTTCCATTATTTGTCTCTTTCTTCTTCTTCTTCTTTTTCTTTTTTTATCAATGAGTTGAAGGTTGATAAGTTAGCTTTGATTGGGGAGACTTAACCTTCCTTGATTCAAATCTAATTCATCTTGATCGATTGATCAAGTGAATGGCTTTGCATTAAGGATATGTTGTTTCCTAAATTATGCAAAAGACTTAAACCAATACAAGATCAATTCTCTTCTTCTTTTTGGCGTGGCAAGTTGTTGGAACTTGGTTCACTAATCAAGACTTCTAACTTGTGTTGTTGCCTACATTATTATTGACCGGCCTTAGATAGTTGTGACTTCTACATAAGTCCAATTACGATTGCTTAACATAGCGCTAAATTTGCCTTATGGCACACTAACTACTAACACTAATCATTAACCATTAACATTTACTTTTTGCACTTTACTTTTATGCAATTTACTATTCTTGTACATATTATTCATTTGCTTTTTCCTTTGCTCACTTGAGCACATGTTTATGTTAATGCCATTTGCCTTTTGCTCACTTGAGCACATAATTGTGTATATATCTTTTGTGCTTGTGTTTGTCTGTTTGTTGTGAACCAAATGCAAAGAAGTGGACAAATGGACTTAGTTTCTAGGACATTCCCTATGCAAAAATTGGAGTAAAAGGACCTTAATGTTGAAGATGATCATGAAGGACCCAACCTCTAAACTCACTTTTGTCCATTCTTGATTTGCTCCATAAAACTCTTTGATGTGTGTGCTTTTGTGCTAGGGATTCCACCTTGATTCAAATTTGAGGAACCATTGCCATGAGCTTCTAAGAGAAAGAGTTACAAGATGCCTTGAAGAGCCTTCCAAGAGTTCCTTTGATTAATGATTGCTTGAGTTCATGTCTATGTGATTGCTTATTCCAAAGGATGGGAGCTACTTGGATCATTCATATGATCTCAAGGGAGGAACTCCTTTTGTGGTTTTGTTCTTATCCCTCACCTTTTTGCATTGCTTAGGATCTTAGCCACTCTTCTTCATCCCTCCACTCTAACCCAAGCCAAAACTTTTTTGTGCAAACATTTAACAATTGTTTTCAAACATTAGAAACCTAAGCCTTATGCTTTTGATTTTCAAACTTTCTTTTTATAACACTTATTTTGAATTGAACTTCTAAGTCAACTTTGACCAAATTTTGTACATACTTTTCATTGGTAAATATAACCCATTCAAATGCTTTTGTGGTTTCAATGGCCACTTTCTTAATCAAATTTTTTTCATAACCTTTAGCTATTAGGTTTGAGTTATCCTTGAGGTAAATGTAATACTCACCTATATCCTTAGTGATGGACAATGAGTCTTCCATGTTTATTATAGGGTTAACCCCTCACTAGCATGTTGAAGCTATCCTCACATGGTGGATTTGTGGTTGTTGGTTGAGTTTTCTCCCTTGGATAACAAAAGACCTTAAGGCTTTTGGACCAATCAATTCACTAACTCATTTTGAGATTTTTACCCCGAACTACGAGGTTTTGATCCTACCTTTCTTAAGATGGTACGTAGGCAATGGGTTTATCCATCCAAACACAAATGTAAATAAACTTGTATATTCTCTTCTCATCTCTTCAATCATGTTTGCACAAACAATTTTTTCACAAAAAACAACAACCTTACAACAAATGTGAAAAGGGCTCCCTAGGAGTACCTAGGATGTTTTGGGTGCCTAACACCTTCCCATTGCATAACCAATCCCCTTACCCAGATCTCTGACTCTCTTTTACTAGTTTTTAATTCGGTAAAACTTTTAGGTTTTTGTTCGCTTTCTAACCATTCCTTTGGATAAATAGAAGTGTGGTGGCGACTCGACTTGTATGATTTATCTTGGATTTGGCCAATATCTCTAATGGTAACGAATACCCCGCTACAGAAAAGTGGCGACTCTGTTGGGGACTAGATGAATCTTAGTGGGTTTTGCCTACTTTTCATATTTTGTTGTATTATATTGTATTATTTTGTGACATATTTTTGTGCAATTTGGGATTACTGTATTGTATGTAATGATTGAATTGCTTGAATATTAATTCCTTGTATGGTTCGTGATCTTTGTGAGATGAGTTCTATACCCGAACTCGAGTGCACTTAGGATAGGGGAATGGCGTAGTCTTGTTGACTTGTGTGGAGTTATTCCTTAGCAAGTTGACTTGCAAGTCCATTCACTTGGTGGAGGTCATGTTGGGATCAATAATGTCACACAAGTAGTTGTGGTTAGACATTACTCTTTCCAATATAGACCTTAGAAGCCAAGGACCTTAGTTTACCAAACCCATCTTGGCCTATTCTTAGGATGTAGTGCGGAAATCGTTCAAGTGTAAGATTTGATACGATTGTTACGCGATACTACACTCATAAGAGTCTCTCTTGAGAATATTTTTGGAATACGAGTAGTCGTTTCTCTGACAATATCCGAAAGATGGGATGATGACTATGGGAACCTCTTGTAGAACATGTTTGGCAGGTTTAAACCCTAGTACACTCCCTTTGGATGGTTTTTAACCGAGACTCCATGCTCATAACTCGCAACAAACCCTTGATTCGTGGTTGATCCGTTCACGTGTCCTTAATATCAATGGAACTTGGGTGTTGATAGGGTGTAAACCATAATCCACCAAAATGGATGATTGATATTAAGGGTAACATGATCCATCCTGTGACCTTTGTTTGGTGTGCTTTGCTTGACCTTTAAGTGTGATTGTTGCATCCATGCATTCATGCACCCATTTGCATCCATATCATCGAACTAATAAGAAATTTTTAAGGAACTTAAGAGGTCTATTTGCAAATTTTTCAGACATGGAAAGACAAAGAAGGAATACAAAGAAGTACAGTTTCAGACAACTAGATTTGAAAGAGTTAAGGAATCTGACATCCTACGTACTAGATCCCTTGGGTTTCAAGGCTCGTTTTGGGAAGCTTCTTCCTCTTCTGACTACTCAGGTGGATGAAGGGTTGATGAGTGTGTTGGTACAGTTTTATGATCCTTTGTACCATTGCTTCACATTTCCGGATTTTCAGCTTTTGCCCACGCTCGAGGAGTATGCTTATCTTGTGGGTATACCAATTCTAGACCAGTTGTTGTTCAGTGGCTTGGAAAGTATTCCCACTTCTCAAGAGATAGCTGACATATTGCATATAGATGAATCTCTGGTTGGTGCTCATATGACTACCAAAGGTGGAATTCAAGGTCTCCCTTCTGAGTTCCTCATTGCTCAAGCTACTATGTATGGGAAGGCCATGAGTGAGGACGCCTTTGAGGCCATATTTGTACTTCTCGTCTATGGGTTAGTGTTGTTCCCCAACATCGACAAGTTTGTGGATGTGAACGCTATTAGGATCTTCTCTACTCTTAATCCTGTTCCGACTCTGTTGGGTGACACTTATTTTTCTTTGCATATGAGGAATGCAAAGGGTGGTAGTGCCATAGTGTGATGTTTGCCTCTGTTGTATAAGTGGTTTATTTCTCACTTGCCATAGACGGTCGCCTTCAAGGAGAACAAGGGATGTCTACGGTGGTCCACGAGACTCATGTCTCTCACTAATGATGATATCTCTTGGTACAACCGTGTGTATGATGGTGTGCAGATTATTGATTCTTGTGGTGAATTCTCTAATGTACCTCTTCTTGGTACATGTGGTGGGATTAACTACAACCCCGTTTTAGCACGTCGTCAGCTTGGGTTCCCCCTAAAGGATAAACCCAATAACATTCTGTTAGAAGGTGTGTTCTTTCAAGAGGGTAAAGATCCCCAAGGCTTAAAAGCTAGGATGGTCCGCGCTTGGCACAAGATTCATAGGAAAGGAAGGAATGAGTTGGGTCCGAAGAACTGTATTGCTTTGGAGCCTTACACTGCTTGGGTTAGAAAGAGAGCGTCTGAGTATCTCATGCCTTACGAGTATCCGAGACCTACACCTTTGGTTATGGTTGGGCCTTCAACCCTCCTTAACCAAGGAATAGAGGAGTTGAGAGATGAGGACCGTTCACGTGCCTGGATCCGTGAACAAGAAGAGTTGCTTCAGCAGATCAAGGAGAAGGATGCTTTGATTGAGTTCCTCGAGCATCAGGTTATTGATGATCCTAATGATGCATGGACTTCTCTACTTCCTCAGCCTTCCAAGTTCTGGAAGAGGAAGTACGATCGACTCGCCAAGGAGAAGGCAGATATGGAGGCAGCCTATGAGGAGGAGGTGAAAAGGCTTCGTGCATCTTATCTTCCTGTGTCCCGAGCTTTAGATGATTGTTTCTAGGGATCCATATGATGATTATTTTCCTTCTCTCTTGTATGTGGTTATCAGTGATGTACTTCTTTGATGTAAAACTATTTTCTAGATATTAGTGACAAGATACTTTCATATATGATAAATGTTTAATACTTCCAAATATTTGCAAATAGAACTCTAAAATTCCTCTGAAATAAAAACAAATCATATGCACAAGCATTGCATGCATCATGTGCATAAGCAGGTTTTGTTCCCAGCTTCTTGTCCTATGGTTTAACTCTGTGTTCTTCATTTATTTTGAAGACAAGCTGACTCACCGGTACTACACCAGAGCCAATTCTTCAAGACTGATGGATCATTTGGAACAAGAGAACCGCGAGCTAAAGGAGGGGGTAGCCAGGTTGACTACCTTGATGGAGTCATTCTTGGCCGTTCAGAGCCAATCTTCTCCAACGCCATCAACTCCTCCTCAGAGGACGGTCATTTCTGAGATCGTGACCTCTATTGTGCCTGCTACAACGGCTCATTTTGCACCATCAATGCCAGCTGGGTTCCCCTGGGGAATGCCCCCCAACTTTGTACCAGAGGGTTTCGCCCCTACTCTTGCTTCTCTACCGGCATCTAGCCCGGTCCTTTCAGTGCCACCGCCCGTTGTGCACACGTTACCAAGGGTCGAAGATACCATCTACCACTCTGAGCCATCTGAGGGCCCAGATGTTTATGAAAAAATGGATGATATGAAGGACCAATTCCTTGAGCTTCGCAAGGAACTGAAAACTTGGAGGGGGAAAGACCTCTTTGGTAAAAGTGCTGCTGAGTTGTGCCTTGTGCCCAACGTGAAGATTCCTAGTAAATTCAAAGTGCCTGACTTTGAGAAGTATAAGGGAAACACATGCCCACTCAGCCATCTTGTGATGTATGCTCGCAAGATGTCAACGCAAACTGACAATGACCAACTGCTCATCCATTATTTCCAGGACAGTCTGTCCGGTGCCGCTCTCCGGTGGTACATGGGTTTGGAGAGTTTGAATATCCGATCTTTCAACGATCTTGGCGAGGCCTTCGTCAAGCAATATAAATACAATGTGGATACGGCTCCTGATAGGGACCAGTTGAGGGCAATGTCACAAAAGGATAAAGAGACCTTCAAAGAATACGCCCAGAGGTGACGCGAATTGGCAGCTCAGATAGTACCTCCCCTAGAGGAAAAAGAGATGACCAAGATCTTCCTGAAGACCTTGAGCTCGTTTTATTACGAGAGGATGATAGTCAGTGCTCCCTCAAACTTCACCGAGATGGTGAACATGGGGATGAGATTGGAAGAAGGAGTCCGTGAAGAACGCTTAACCCGAGACGAAGGCTCTTCGGCAAAGAGATATGGAAGCTTTGCGAAGAAGAAAGAGGGAGAGGCACATGTCGTGTCTTCCCATGTCAAAAGAAGACCCTCTATGAAGAGGAAGATTGCTCGCCCGGTCAACAATCAGCATCAGGTGGCTCATATAGCACCTGTTTTCAGGGAAGCTCAACATTATCGGCAACCGCAAACTCAGCAATATCAACAACAACAACGTCAACAACAGAAGGCCTACCAGCCTCGAAATAACAACAACAATGCCAGTACCAGCCATGAGAGGAAGAGGGTCACCTTTGATCCAATTCCGATGACTTATGTTGAACTCTATCCGTCGTTGATCGATAGAAAGTTGATCACGCCGTGAGACCCTCCCGTTGTACCTGCCAATCCCTAGTGGTGGTACAAGCCCGAACTTCATTGCGTGTATCATTCCGGTGCTCCCGGACACGACGTAGAGAATTGTTATCCCTTGAAGACCAAGGTGCAAGACCTTGTGAGAAGTGGGATTTTATATTTTGAGGATGTCGGTCCAAATGTGAAGAAGAATCCATTGCCCGAGCATGGGAAGTCTGTCAATATGGTCCAGGGCTTCCCTGGCAAGTACAAGGTGAAATATGTCAATCATATCCGACAAGCGCTGGTTGAGATGCATAGATTGTTGTGTGACTATAACCATTATGAGCATGACCATGATAGATGTCGAGTATGCTCTGTTAATCAGAGAGGTTATCGCTAGGTGCGCAAAGATGTGCAAGAGATGTTGGACAAAGGAGTCATTGAGATCCTTCAGAATAGAAATGTTGATGAAGATGAGCCCGAAGTTAATGTGATTTCTCCGGTATTCCGGATACCTGAGCCTGTTATCATCAAGTATGATGGTAGTAAGCAAAAGGCTTCTCCTACTCTCGTCATCAAACCAGCCGGACCTGTACCGTACTCCTCCGAGAAAGCGGTTCCCTATCGCTACAATGTTGTGGCAGTGGAAAATGGGAAAGAGGTGTCCCTGCCCTCCTCATCTGTTGTTAACATTGTCGATGTCAGCGGTTTGACCCATAGCGGTCGTGTATTTTCAGCTCCGTTGAAGCCTCAAGCTGATGTTCGGAGAAGCATTGATGCTGATTTTGTTGAGCGCCCGATTGGGAATGCTGTGAGCATCCCGAATCCGGCACTTGTTGTTAAGCCCTCATCTACATTGAGAACTCCTGCTTCTGCTGGCCCGAGTGGCAATACGAAAGAAGACTATGATGAGATACTGAGGCTCATCAAGAGAAGCGAATACAACGTTATAGACCAGCTTCTACACACGCCATCCAAAATATCTGTGTTATCATTGCGCTTGAATTCAGAACCACACCGAGAAGCTCTGCAGAAGGTGTTGGATGTGGAGTATGTGGATCATGACGTCACGATATAACAGTTTGATAGCATCGTTGCAAACATTACCGCTTGTAACAACTTGAGTTTTTGTGACTCTGATCTCCCCGAGGAGGGAAGAGACCACAACTTGGCTTTACACATATCTATAAGTTGCAAAGATGACGCCATGTCCAATGTTCTAGTGGACACTGGGTCATCATTGAATGTTTTGCCAAAATCCACTCTCACGAAACTGTCATATCAAGGGCCTCCCATGAGGCAGAGTGGAGTAGTTGTGAAGGCTTTCGATGGGTCTCGCAAAACTGTGATTGGCGAAGTTGATCTCCCAGTCAAAATTGGACCAAGTGATTTCCAGATTACCTTCCAGGTTATGGACATTCACCCATCGTATAGCTGTCTCTTAGGCAGACCATGGATTCACAAGGCTGGTGCCGTGACATCCACCCTACACCAGAAACTGAAATTTGTAAAGAATAAGAAGCTGGTGGTGGTAGGGGGAGAAAAGGCTCTCCTGGTTAGCCATTTGTCTTCCTTCTCTTATATAGATGCTGAGGATGAAGTTGGAACTCCGTTCCAAGCTTTATCCATTGCTAAGCCTATTAAGAAGGGAACTTCTTCATTTGCTTCCTACAAAGATGCAAAGTTGGCCATTGAGCATGGCGCAACTGCTGGTTTGGGGCAAATGATTGAGTTAAAAGACAACAAGTCCCATATTGGCATAGGTTATTCTTCTGGGGTTTCCAATACGCAAGGGTTGTTCAAGAGTGGAGGTTTCATCCACACCAGTCAAGACGATGAGGCTGCTGCCATTTTGGAAGAGGACAAAGAGGATTCTAGCAACTTCGTCATCCCTGGGGGGATCTGCAATAATTGGGTCGCTGTGGATATTCCAACAGTTATCCATAAGTCAAAGTAATGTTCGATGTGTTTAAAAGCCCTTCTCCCGTGCCAAAGGGAGAAGTGATGACATTGTTGGCGCATAAATACAATGATATTTTCATTCAATAGATTCATGTTAAATGTTTATTTTTCCAATTATTTTCCCTTTTCGCTTTTGCATGAAATTGGTGATCACATAAAACCCTAAAAATAGAATAAAATCAATCTTTTCATCTGCATAATGATTTGCCTTGTTTGAATTCTAAAGCTCTTTATATCCAAAATCATTATGTAGGTTAATCAAACCCATTGAATATAATGACCCAACACCATCTCCCAACTTTGAATTCCCTGTATTTGAGGCGGAAGAAGATGATGTTGAAGAGATTCCTGACGAGATTACCCGTCTACTTGAGCATGAAGAGAAGATCATTCAGCCGCATCTTGAGAATCGGGAAACAGTCAACTTGGGGTCTGAGGATTGTGTGTGAGAAGTGAAGATTGGGGCACTCCTAGAAGAGTCTGTTAAGAAGGGGTTGATTGAGTTGCTACGAGAATATGTCGATGTCTTTGCCTGGTCATATGAAGACATGCCTGGTCTAGATACTGATATTGTGCAACATTTCTTACCTTTGAAGCCTGAGTGCGTGCCTGTGAAGCAGAAGCTCAGAAGAACCCATCCTGATATGGCAGTAAAAATCAAAGAGGAAGTTCAGAAGCAAATTGATGCGGGGTTTCTGGTGACTTCTACATATCCTCAATGGGTGGCCAATATTGTGCTCGTGCCTAAGAAAGATGGAAAAGTCCGTATGTGTGTGGACTATAGAGACTTGAATAAAGCCAGTCCGAAAGATGATTTCCCTCTACCACACATTGATATGTTGGTAGATAATACAGCTAAATTCAATATCTTCTCATTTATGGACGGATTTTCCGGATATAATCAGATTAAAATGGCACCCGAGGATATGGAGAAGACAACATTCATCACACCTTGGGGAACATTCTATTATCGAGTGTTGCCCTTCGGTTTGAAGAACGCCGGAGCCACGTATCAACGAGCTATGACCACCTTGTTTCATGATATGATGCATAAGGAGATCGAGGTATATGTTGATGATATGATTGCTAAGTCAAGAACGGAAGTTGAGCATGTAGGGCACCTCTTGAAGCTTTTTCAGCGTTTGAGAAAGTACAAGCTTCGCCTGAATCCCAACAAGTGTACATTTGGAGTCCGTTCCGGTAAGTTATTGGGCTTTATTGTCAGTGAAAGAGGTATTGAAGTTGATCCTGCCAAGGTCAAAGCAATACAAGAGATGCCTGCGCCCAAGACTGAGAAGCAAGTCCGAGGTTTTCTTGGCCGCTTGAATTACATTTCCAGATTCATATCCCACATGACTGCCACATGTGCACCGATATTCAAGCTCCTCCGGAAATATCAGTCCCATGATTGGACCGAGGATTGCCAGAAGGCTTTTGACAGTATTAAAGAGTATCTGTCTGAGCCTCCGATCCTGTCTCCGCCTATGGAAGGAAGACCATTGATTATGTATCTGACTGTTCTTGAAGACTCGATGGGTTGTGTTCTCGGTCAGCAAGACGGATCAGGAAGGAAAGAGTATGCTATTTACTACTTGAGTAAGAAGTTCACTGATTGTGAGTTTCGATACTCGATGCTTGAGAAGACATGCTGTGCTTTGGCTTGGGCTGCTAAGCACTTACGCCAGTATATGCTAAATCATACGACTTGGTTGATATCTAGAATGGATCCAATCAAATATATCTTCGAGAAGCCTGCTTTAACAGGGAGGATTGCCCGTTGGCAGATGTTGTTGTCTGAGTATGATATTGAGTATCGAGCTCAAAAGGCTTTTAAAGGTAGTATCTTGGCTGACCACTTGGCACATCAGCCAATTGAGGATTATCAGTCAGTTCAGTATGACTTCCCGGATGAGGAGATTCTGTATTTGAAAATGAAAGATTGTGATGAGCCTACGCTCGATGAAGGGCCAGAGCCTGGTTCCAAATGGAGTATGGTATTTGATGGCGCTGTAAATCAATATGGAAATGGTATTGGGGCAGTGATTATTACTCCTCAGGGCACACATTTTCCTTTTACAGCAAGGCTAACTTTCAAATGCACGAATAATATGGCTGAGTATGAGGCCGGTATTATGATTGGAGGAGTGCATTGATCTAAGGATCAAACACCTTGATGTATATGGTGATTCGGCCCTCGTTGTTAATCAGATTAAGGGTGAATGGGAAACGAATCAACCTGGCCTCATTCCATATAGGGATTATGCGAGGAGGATTTCAACATTCTTTACTGAGGTTGACTTCCATCATATTCCTCGAGATGAGAATCGGATGGCGGATGCTCTTACTACGCTTGCTTCGATGATTGTGGTAAGACTTTGGAATGAAGTTCCCAACATCACTGTGATGCGCTTGGACAGACCGGCTCATGTATTTGCAGTAGAGGAAGTGGAGGATGATAAGCCATGGTACTATGACATCAAGTGTTTCCTTCAGATCCAGATTTACCCACCAGGGGCATCTGTGAAAGATAGGAAGACTTTGAGGAGATTGGCGGGCAGTTTCTACCTCAATGGTGATGTGCTTTATAAGAGAAATTTTGACATGGTGTTGCTCATATGCGTGGATAGACACGAAGCAGACCTGTTAATGACTGAGGTTCATGAGGGTTCGTTTGATACTCATTCCAATGGACATGCCATGGCCAGAAAGATGTTGAGAGCAGGCTACTATTGGTTGACAATGGAGTCTGACTGCTGCAAATACGTAAAGAAATGCCATAAGTGTCAGATTTATGCGGATAAGATTCATATTCCCCCAACACTTCTGAATGTAATTTCATCGCCATGGCCCTTCTCCATGTGAGGAATTGACATGATTGGCATGATAAAGCCAAAAGCGTCTAATGGACACATATCCATTCTCGTAGCAATTGATTACTTCACTAAGTGGGTTGAAGCGACATCATATGCTAATGTGACCAGGCAGGTGGCCGTGAAGTTTATCAAGAATCAACTCATATGCCGATATGGTGTGCCAGATAAGATCATTACTGATAATGGATCTAACTTGAATAACAAGATGATGAAAGAGTTATGTAGTGAGTTCAAGATCGCGCATCATAATTCTTCTCCTTATAGACCCAGGATGAATGGGGCTGTTGAAGCTGCTAACAAGAATATCAAGAAGATTATCCAGAAGATGGTTGTCACGTATAAAGATTGGCATGAGATGTTGTCGTTTTCTTTACATGGGTATCGTACATCTGTCCGCACTTCAACAAGGGCAACCCCTTTCTCTCTCGTTTATGGCATGGAGGTTGTGCTCCCAGTAGAGGTGGAGATCCCATCAATGAGAGTCTTGATGGAAGCCAAGTTGACTGATGCTGAATGGGTTCAGAGTCGTTATGACCGGTTGAATTTGATTGAAGAGAAGAGATTGACTGCCATGTGCCACAGTCAGTTATATCAGCAAAGGATGAAGAAAGCCTTTGATAAGAAGGTCAAGCCTCGTGTGTTCCGAGAAGGTGACCTTGTGCTCAAGAAAGTCTTGTCTTTCGCGCCCGATTCCAGGGGCAAGTGGACTCAAAACTATGAAGGTCCATATGTTGTTAAGAGAGCCTTTTCAGGCGGTGCTTTGATACTCACAACTATGGATGGGGAGGATTTCACTCGTCCTCTGAATTCAGATGCAGTCAAGAAATACTTCGCCTAAAATAAAAACAGAATAGCTCGCTAAGTTGAAAACCCGAAAGGGAGGCTTAGGCAAAAATGAGCGTCTCGGTGGATTGAAAACCTGAAAGGGCGATCCAGGCAAAAGTTAGAGACATAAAAATGAATATATGAGTTCTGCTAGATTGGGTACCTCACCGTGGGGCAATCTAGGCAAAAAATAGGGATTTGGCAAGTAATTGCATCCTGACAAGACTTTGTTCTATAACTGTCATCCGTCAGAGATTCTCGATCATTCATCATCAACCAAAGCTTCAAATACATCGGATTCAGAATTGGTGGAGAAATGGTCATTATGTTCAATGTAGCCCTTTTCCAATATACATCACCAATCTCAAATTTGTAAAGATCTATGGAGTCTTGCCATTTGCAGACTACCATTCCATCAAATAAATTTGAGCCTTTATCCAGTTATTTGCACTCTTATTTGTTTCTATTCAACAAGTGTTTTGCATCTTTTAATTGAAAAAATATATCATTGTTTTAAAAAATCAAACTTTTCATAATTTGTTTTTAAACAAAGTGAACATTCACAATGACATAGGGATACTGTGAATGCCTGCAGTGCTCTCCCAAGGATGGTAAGATTCTCAGCAGGGTAGGACATGTTTTCATATCCCAGGCATGCTTGTATCCTCTGCCTCCGGAGACTTTTGTGGTTTTCCTACCAAACAGAGTGTTGGTAAGATGTTCATCTTTTCCCTTCAGCAGGATAGTGATCTTTCCTCCTCAACAGATGTGGTCTCACTATTTGAGACAGTATTTGATGACCCTTTGGATAACTTCCCAGTAGAGTTGCCCATATGTCGGAGTTCATCTATGCAACGACTTTGCCCCAATAGGGACGACTGGCGCTCCTACCCTGCAGAGATCTTTGTTGGCCTGGTTCTCTCTCTTGAGATGTAGTACTTGATGTTTGTGTACTTATTCTTTGGACCTGTTTGTGTTAGAAATGTCTGTTTGTTAGCATTCATCATACATAAACTATGTATGTGTGCATATAATTTTCAAACATTTGAATATTCATATCGCATTCTTTGCCATATATCTTTGCTTGCGATCCCCTGCTAGTTGGTAATACATTTCCCCAAGCAGATGTTTGAGTCTGATCTCTCCATATAGAGTCAGCCCCTTAAGCAGAAAGTGTTTATCTTTCTTTCCATATTCCCCACCGAGTTATATCCTCGTGGATGATGGTTGTTTATGTTTCTTCCCAACACATATATTGGGATGGGAGTCCCCATTGAGTTATATCCTCACTGGGACGAGTCCTGATTCAGCTTGCCTCTTTAGTTTGATCCTAGATTGGCTTCTTGCGTCTGTTTCATGCGCTTCCCTGTGGTATAAATGAATAAATTGCTCAAAAAATCAGTAATCATTCATTTTATCCTCGACGGAGTCTGTGGTTTTCTACCCTTATACCGGTAGTTATAAATCCTATTTCATCCCCTTGCAGAGTTAACCTCTTGTTCATCCTAATCGATGACGGTTACTTTTCCGTGGTTTTCTACCCAGTATCCGGTAGATGTAATCCCCTCATTGACGGTCATCATTATCCAATATTCGGTAATGATAAGTTCTTCACTCCCAGTGATTTATCTCTTGGATAATTGCTCTAGTCAGGCAATTTATCCCCAGCAAGTCATCTTTCATATACCGATTGCTGGTAATGTTTGTTGCTCCCCTTGAATGGTCATCATTATATACCTAATTTCGGCATCCCGATGCCTTTCTTTGTCGGTCGATCTATCCTTTATTAACCCAGTAACCGGTTGTGGATAATCTTCCATGCGAGTATATTATCTACGTTCTAACGGTAATAGATAATATATCTCATGCACTCTTTGGTTAAAGCCTTTTGTTCTTCCCCAGTTGAATAAGATTTGTATCCCTTTTTGGAATCGAATGTCCATCCCTTAATCGAGTTTGCTTTTAGCCCTCTTTTGGATGATGAGTGTCTTGGGAATATTCCCCAATTCACGTTTTGATTGGTCACCTATTATATGCCCAGTAACCGACATCCCTGGTGTTCCTTCCTTCTGCTCCCTATTATGACCTTGTGTCCCCTTGCGGAGTCAGATTCTCCTGAGCCAAAGTGTACCTTTTTTAGGTATACCTCATATGATTTCGGACGTTTGATATCTCTCACCCTTGTACCGGTCTTAGATATTCATCCTCCCGGAGCATGTTTTCTCTCACCTTTATACCGGTGTTCAGATCGCATGTCTCTTTGAGCTTATTACCCAGTAACCGGTAATACCTCATTTGTTATTTCCCACCTGAGTCCGGATTTTTATCCGAAGTATCCGTTGTGGATAATTTCTGCTGTATTGGCATATTCCCCAATACGTGCATCTTTGAGCCGGCTCGAGTCTTTCCATTGATGTATTTCACTGGATTTCCTTCGTGCCTCTCAGCAAGTTCAAGTCGTGACCTGCTCACGCGTTTTTATCCCTTTACTCCCCGGTAGAGTCTTTGTCCCACTGAGTTTATTACTTATATGGATTGTCAGTTTCTCCTGATCTTTTCCTTTGTGGACACATCCCCCCACAAAGTATTACCGTTTGCATACATACATTCACATCATGAGGTCTCTTAGGGACCAAAATTCGTCTCTTTATTATTATTTAAGCCCATTCTACCTCGTCGAGGCGAAGATTTTAACCTTCACTTCTCCGGCTAGAATGACCTTAAATAGGGGCATCTGTAAGACCCCAATTTTGACCCTAAGATCCCTCATGGCATCATAACATTACATTTGCAAAGCCTCAAGGATCATAAGCATCTTGGCTCCTTAACTTTGGGTGGGATCCCTTCTTGTGAGTGGTTTGAAGTCACCAAGCATGCTTGAATTGTATATTATTGCTTTTATTATTTTTGTTTACTAACCAAAAGCACAAAAATATGTCACAAAACATCTTTTGTTTATAGCTTGAGCAATCACAAGGTCAAAAGTTTCAAGGAGATCATTGGTGCAAAGATATGGCCAAAAGAAGAGGAAAGCAAGCATGGTAATGGTTCCCAAAGCTCTCATCCATCAAATATGCCTCCCTAGCATCTCAATTCATCATTTTGATCAAAACAAGTCAAAGGGTTTGAGGCTTGACTCCCAAGGAAACCCTAATTCATCTGTGTACCACAATGCCTTGCTCTTGAAGCAACCTCAGCCCATGGTCAAATACAATCAAGGGGAGTTCTTTATTTCATCATTTCATGCATATCTGAATTTATTTGAGTGTCCTCAATCATCAATTCATCAAGATATGAGTTGTGGACTTGAGAAGTTGATCAGTCAATTCATCTGACTATTTTGAAATACACTAAGACCTAACTTTTTATGTGTTGGTCAAATGGAGATGATCCCAAAAGAAACAATGTTCTTAAGGACAATATGAACAACTTTCATGTTCATAAAAAATTGATTTGAAGCTTGTAAGGTCATCTCCCATTCCAATACATTATAGGTCATTTTGACTAAAACCCTAATTTTAGGTCAACTTCCCAAGAACATAACTCATTCATTTTTTACAATTTTGAGGTAGGATCAAATGCATTGGAAAGCTTAAGATGTCTAATTAAAATTTTATGTTGAACAAAATTTCAAAATCTCAAAGGAAATACATGTGATAATGCAAAACATTATAGGTCACTTTGGACCAAATGCATTGAAAGTCAAAAAAGTCCAACTTCAAGTGCCCATAACTCTTTCATCAAAAATCCAAATGATGCAAACTTTAAGTCCATTTTGATTGCCTTGAAGAGACCTACAACTCTGATGTTGGAGGTTTTTTCATTTGAGGCTTGCATCATCAAAACAGAAGGACTTGAACATTGTCCAAATTTGGAAACTTTGCCTTTGCTTATTTTGCACCTTACACTTTAAACTCAAAATTCACTAATTTCCACACTTCAAATGGATTTTTTCCCAACATAACAATTGTTCCTTACATCAAAACCTTTCCAACCATTACTCACATGCTCATGTTTAGATTTGGCAATTGGTATTTTCGAAGAGGAGAAGTTTTAGACATGATTATGCATAACATGTTGAAACTCATTATACAAGCTTGTGCATTGCCAAATCCACGACCATTTCAGCTCAATTATGCTTCAGAGTGCATTTGGCATTGAATTTGGGCCTTTTGAATGATCATGCAAGCCCATGCAATGAATATCCAATTCCATGCGCACGACTTTGATCACACTTGCCTTGCCTCTCCATCTATAAATAAGAGCCTCACTCCATTCAAAACTGATCCATGAATCAACCTGAAATGCTGCTGAACTAAAAACCTAACCTCTTACCAAAGGAGCTATTTCACTTTTCTTCAAATTTTTAAGATCTAAAATTCAACTAAATCTGGTTGAATCTTTGGATCTAAAGCTCCTAGACCTTCATCCTTTAGTCCATTGCACTTCTGTTTTGCTAAAGGAAGAATGGAAAAGAGCTCAGATCTTCGCAATCCAAGGTTGTTCTCCAACTGGTTTTCTCTTCGAAACTCATTACTCTTTGATCTATTTGTCTGGCCAATGTGTTTTCTGAAGTCCTCACTTGAGAGGCAAGCTAGTGGTAGCTTCAATTTCGTGTTTTATTGAACTGCATTTTTTATACCTGAATCTTCCAGCTCAAATTTCTTACTCCATAGGAATTTTGAGTGTGATTCAAGGTTACAGGGGTGATGTATATCACCCCAACTTCATTTTGAATATGGATTATGGATTTTGGTTGAGGTTTATGAACCTGCAACTCTGGCCGGAGTTCATGTGCTCGCCGGAGAAGACGGTGGTGTACACCACCGTCCGTTCACCAGTTTAAATCCAGACCGTTTGATCATGTTTCCAGATTGAATCGTGTCCTTTAGATCTTATGACTTTCAATAATGTTGGATGTTTCTCAGTTGACTCATGCCTTCCATGCGCGCGCATCTCACATCCGTCTGATCAGCCACGTCAATTAATGAGGCTTGATCAGACGCTTGTGGTTTTTTCTGATTTTTGTAATTTCCATTTTATTTCATTAAACTTCAAAAAATCATATCTCTCTCATTTTAAATCCAAAAAATATGGCACCAATTGCATTCTTCTCCAAATAATTTCTAGTTTCTAATTTTGATTTTTAATATTTTTTATTTTGTCATTTGATATTTTTTATGAATTTTCTCTTTTCTGTTTTATTTTAATTCATTTTAAATAGTTTTTGATATTCAAAAAATACAAAAATATTTTCCTAACCTATTTGAATGATGATGGATCTATGAAAAATATTCTCATCAATTTTTTAATTGATTTGAGATTTATTTGAGATTTTAGTTCAATTAGATTATTTTATTCATTTTTAATTGATTAAAAAATAGTTTCTGACTTTTAAAAATGCTGAATTTTTTTGTCAAACTTTGTTTGACCTTGTTGAGCTTGGGATAAATCACTTGGACCTTTCAAGGTTGATTTGAAGTGATTTTGAAGTTTGACATTTCTTTTATTTTTAATTCAAGTTTATTTTAATATTAAAAATATCAAAAATATTTTGTTTATTGTTTGACTTCCAATCTTCATCCCATTTCTGGTTTCTCATTGTTTGACTTTGACTTTCAATGTCATTTGGTCAACACACATGGATTGGTACATTTTATTTCACCTTATGCACTTTATTCTTTCCATTTCCTTTTCCATTATTTGTCTCTTTCTTCTTCTTCTTCTTTTTCTTTTTTTATCAATGAGTTGAAGGTTGATAAGTTAACATTGATTGGGGAGACTTAACCTTCCTTGATTCAAATCTAATTCATCTTGATCAATTGATCAAGTGAATGGCTTTGCATTAAGGATAGGTTGTTTCCTAAATTATGCAAAAGACTTAAACCAATACAAGATCAATTATCTTCTTCTTTTTGGCGTGGCAAGTTGTTGGAACTTGGTTCACTAATCAAGACTTCTAACTTGTGTTGTTGCCTACATTATTATTGACCGGCCTCAGATAGTTGTGACTTCTACATAAGTCCAATTACGATTGCTTAACATAGCGCTAAATTTGCCTTATGGCACACTAACTACTAACACTAATCATTAACCATTAACATTTACTTTTTGCACTTTACTTTTATGCAATTTACTATTCTTGTACATATTATTCATTTGCTTTTTCCTTTGCTCACTTGAGCACATGTTTATGTTAATTCCATTTGCCTTTTGCTCACTTGAGCACATAATTGTGTATATATCTTTTGTGCTTGTGTTTGTCTGTTTGTTGTGAACCAAATGCAAAGAAGTGGACAAATGGACTTAGTTTCTAGGACATTCCCTATGCAAAAATTGGAGTAAAAGGACCTTAATGTTGAAGATGATCATGAAGGACCCAACCTCTAAACTCACTCTTGTCCATTCTTGATTTGCTCCATAAAACTCTTTGATGTGTGTGCTTTTGTGCTAGGGATTCCACCTTGATTCAAATTTGAGGAACCATTGCCATGAGCTTCTAAGAGAAAGAGTTACAAGATGCCTTGAAGAGCCGTCCAAGAGTTCCTTTGATTGATGATTGCTTGAGTTCATGTCTATGTGATTGCTTATTCCAAAGGATGAGAGATACTTGGATCATCCATATGATCTCAAGGGAGGAACTCCTTTTGTGGTTTTGTTCTTATCCCTCACCTTTTTGCATTGCTTAGGATCTTAGCCATTCTTCTTCTTCCCTCCACTCTAACCTAAGCCAAAACTTTTTTGTGCAAACATTTAACAATTGTTTTCAAACATTAGAAACCTAAGCCTTATACTTTTGATTTTCAAACTTTCTTTTCATAACACTTATTTTGAATTGAACTTCTAAGTCAACTTTGACCAAATTTTGTACATGCTTTTCATTGGTAAATATAACCCATTCAAATGCTTTTGTGGTTTCAATGGCCACTTTCTTAATCAAATTTTTTTCATAACCTTTAGCTATTAGGTTTGAGTTATCCTTGAGGTAGATGTAATACTCACCTATATCCTTAGTGATGGACAATGAGTCTTCCATGTTTATTATAGGGTTAACCCTTCACTAGCATGTTGAAGCTATCCTCACATGGCGGATTTGTGGTTGTTGGTTGAGTTTTCTCCCTTGGATAACAAAAGACCTTAAGGCTTTTGGACCAATCAATTCACCAACTCATTTTGAGATTTTTACCCCGAACTACGAGGTTTTGATCCTACCTTTCTTAAGATGGTACGTAGGCAATGGGTTTATCCATCCAAACACAAATGTAAATAAACTTGTATATTCTCTTCTCATCTCTTCAATCATGTTTGCACAAACAATTTTTTCACAAAAAACAACAACCTTACAACAAATGTGAAAAGGGCTCCCTAGGAGTACCTAGGATGTTTTGGGTGCCTAACACCTTCCCATTGTATAACCAACCCCCTTACCCAGATCTTTGACTCTCTTTTACTAGTTTTTGATTCGATAAAACTTTTAGGTTTTTGTTCGCTTTCTAACCATTCCTTTGGATAAATAGAAGTGCGGTGGCGACTCGACTTGTATGATTTATATTGGATTTGGCCAATATCTCTAATGGTAACGAATACCCCGCTACACTACAAAGAAACAAAGATAAAAACAAATATCCAAATCCAAAATGAAACAAAACAAAAAAAGGAATCCCTAAGTCAATACCACACGTGGAATTCTCCTAAAGAAACTAATAACACTTATGACATAATGATAAAATCATTACTATAACAACAAACATTGTGTAACAAGGATTTACTATGGATCAAAAAAATCAGTTTGAACCCTAAACCCAAAAATTAAACCTCTAATCCATCTCACTAAAGTTAAATGGTTATTGTAACTATTGAACTATTACCCGAATCAAACACTAAGTCTATGTAACTAATGAACCCTAAATGCCTAAATCTTCATATTGTTGCGATTGAGAAAATGGTAGAAAAATATGAGATTTGTATAAGTTTTTTTAAAAAAATAAGGTTCAAGTATTGGGATAAGCCCTAAATGTATATTAAATAAGAGATAAATAATGAGAATGTAACCTTAACATGGAAAACAGTCGATGAGCAGTGGATTGTGGTAATGAGCAATAAACAAAGATTGGAAGCAGTAGTCACAAAATCTTGAATGCTCAAATGGGAAGCAGTAATAACAGAATTCCAAGCAGTAGAAACAACAACCAAAATATAAGAGATGGAAGAGGAAATAAAAAAATAGCCATTAAATATTACCATGTTCTTAGCCATCCAAATGTAGTTGAAAATGTGAATGATTGCCACTTTAGTGATAATCTTGCATTGATCTAACCCGAATTTTCCATAAATACGCCAGATTTTTGGCCAACCATGAATGGAGGAAATGACATTAAGTGTAATCCTAAACCAACTCCAAATCTTTGTTTCATACTCACACTCAAAGAATAAGTGGGTTTCCATTTCCTCTGCCATATTGCAAAGATCGCATCAATAAGGGAAAGATAAACTTCTTATTTTCCATTTATCATCCGTAGGTAACATATTATGCAGAAGCTGCCACACCATACAAGATTTTGAAGGTAGAATCGACATGGATCAAATCAAACTCCACCTCTCCTTTAGATACCTCTATTCCGCTTTGAATTGAAAGAAACCTTTAAAGGTAAATCACCAGCAGGGGAGAGATTCCAGATTCTCTTGTCCGGTCTAAGGTCGAAAGGGATATGACAATTAGTAATACGCACTTAGAGAGAGAGAGAGGGTGGAACATTTAGAGAAATACCACTTGCCATTGACAATGATCTTGTTGACATTGTGATCACCAATAAAATTCAGATCCTCGAAGTCGTGATATAGCGGGGCACCACACCAATGATTGAACCAAAGGATGATTGAATTTTCGTTATCGAGACACCAATAAGAGTTCTCAATTACATAATTCATATAATTATTATATTTTAATATGGAAGATGAATGTTCAAACATGGAGCTCTACAATAATATCCAAACATTCGAGAAAGAGAAAGTCTAAACCTAATCAAAATCTTCCATTTTTATCATGAAATTTTTTAAAAAGGGGAACAATTTAACATTGGATCAAATGTCTGAAGTTGATTTATGAAAAAAGTTTGTATTTATTGGGAGAGATGCTCGACTTTGCAATTAATTTGAATTTAATGTGGGAAAAAGACTTGATGTTGGATCAAGTGTTTATTTTTATTCTTTTATGAAAGTAGTTGATTTTAATCTTGAGTTAACAATCAACTAACATAATAAAAATAAATGAAAGCGGTAAACTTATTACACATTACAAGAAAGGGGATACAATTTGTCGAATGAGGATATTGTACATCAATTAATAATATAATGTCAATAAAAAACTATAAATAGACAATAATTTCATTGTAAGAAGTGTAACACCCCTTTTTCTACCCCAAAATACTTAACATATAATCAGAGTAAATAAGCACACATATAACAAAAGGGCGTCACATCGACGTTTTCAAAAACTAAAAGCTTTCAAAAACCAAACATCATTCCTCATCAATACACAATACACCTGGTCATTTAAAATAACACATTTCACTTCTCATGAATATTCAAGAATATGCGTTCGCAGCGGAAAAGAATGAATACTCATGCATTTCATAAAATGATCCATGTCCCATACCATGATCATCTCTCAATCATCTCCTCAAGATAAAATAAAACCATAACCAGAATATTTGGCACTATGGCCTCTCAACAGCAATTGCAATTAAGCATGTTCACAAGTAATAACATAATACTTATCCAAATAGGATACGAGTTCAATACTACTAAGCTACCCAGTGTTACATGACCAGAGCATTGACTCATTACCTAGTCTTCAAACTAAAATACGGAAGCTCTCCGGCTAAATCTCGAATGAGCTACCTTCCACTTACTTCAGCGATACTACTCCTGAGTATCTGCGCAATACCCATGTAAAGGTAACATTCAAACAGAAAGGGTGAGAATTCAAATCATTATGAAGAAGTATAATCAAGCACAATGACTAAATCAACAATTAAAGGAATTCATCACACTTTGTATAACTATGTAAATAATATTCATCAACATTTATTTCACATGTTTCAAATATCCATCAAACTCAAGGAGTACAATATTAAAATCCAATACTATATTCCCCAAAATACATATAATTACAATTATCATATAAGCACATATTTTTCCAAGTTATGTATCCAAACATCACCAAATTCACTTACCATATCTCATACACACATCACAATCACATCAAGTTATGTGCTCAAACATCACCAAATTCAATTACCATATCTCATACACACATCACAATCACAACAATGCATACACTCAATTATCACATGACTCTAATGTGACTCAATGCAAGACATGTGACTCTATGCATGCGGTACCTCAATGTGAACCCAATGTTTCACCGCTTTCCGATTCAATATCTAGAATCCAAGCCACGCTTCCGATCCGGACAAGATCAAAGCCACTACCACGCCTATTTCCAATTAAGGATCAACGTGTGCTACATCTACCACGCCTATTTCCAATTAAGGATCAACGTGTGCTACATCTACCACGCCTATTTCCAATTAAGGATCAACGTGTGCTACATCTACCACGCCTATTTCCAATTAAGGATCAACGTGTGCTACATCTACCACGCCTATTTCCAATTAAGGATCAACGTATGCTACCATGTGAACCCACAGTTTCACCGCTTCCACCATGAAGCCGACCATGCCATGAATGAATGTACAAATACCAACAATATATGCAATTAAGATCATCTCCACCATCTTAACATTCCACATATCACCATAATTCAACTCTATGAATTATCCACCAATGGTACATATACACATTCATAACAAATACACCATTCACATAATATGCAATTAAGATCATCTCTACCATCTTAACATTCATAACAAATACATCATTCACATAATATCTATTAGAGTCACCTTTCTAATGCTTTAAACCCCAACCCAAAATGATTCACGAGTTGAAAGTTATGAATAAAACCGTGCACGAAGGCGTTACTAAAAAGTTGTTGTTTTCTAAATTTTCCAACATAATTTTCATCTTCTTCAACCCCAAAAACGTCCATGAAATAATCTCCAAAATTATTTTATTCCTAAAACAAAGTTATAGCCTTCTGTTTCAGATATCCAATGCTTCAAACGACACTCGATTTGGACTTACGGATCAAAAGTTATGACCAAAACGATTCCGACCGAAAAACATAAAAAAAGGCTCGCGATTGCGACGGACAGAATGCATAATTTTCTGCGGTTTTCATCGTTGGAGGACTTTCGGACCTCCGATTTCGATTCCGTAAAAAACCAAACGTTCAGAAAATTATAACTCATACAATACTCTAAGTATATAACGTTAATTTGCAGTTTTAACACAATCAAATCACCACAAATCAAGAATACTCATCAAAACCTAATAATTTCCACAACCATATAAAATTAGGGATTTTAACCTAAACATACTTCTACCCATTGACCCAATCATACTAACCCATAATAATAAGGATTCCCCCCTTACCTCTTCAATTTTCTAGAAACCCTAGCTCTTCTCTTTACTTTTCCTATCCTCTTTCTCTATTACCTTCAAATGATCAAATGAATCATGATTCTCACTCTCCTCCCCTCTTATATACTAGTATTCTATTTAGGTTTAAAGCATGATACTTCTAATTTAATTAATAGGCCCAATAAGACATAATATTTAAATATCTCTAATTAGTTCAATTAAATTAAACTAACCCCACATACGCACTAAGTTAATTAATACGATTATTTAATTATATCTCATATCAACTAAATAATTAATTAACACACCAAAATTAATTAATATAATCAATTATTTACTATCTAACAACCAATTAATTAATTAACACTCCATATAATTAAAATAAAATATAATAATAATAGTATAATAAATAAATACTAAAATTGGGTTGTTACAAGAAGGCCCAAGAGAAAGCCAAGGGACCAAGAATAAATCGAAGTTTTGAACTACTAAGTTTAACGCTATGTTAGGCAATCATAAAGTGATTAATGTGGGAATTATTCTATCTAAGTTCAGTCAATAAAATTTATGCGTTTAAGTAGTTTATGATGTTAAATTGAATTTTTAAAATTTTGAAATTGCAACGCATATGAAAATCCAACAACTCGATGATTTAAACGATGTTTTTTAAAGGTATAAAACGACAATTAAGCTACTGAATTTAGCGTTATGTTAAGCAATCATAAAGTAATTTATGTAGGTATCACTCTATCCGAGGTCAGTCAATAAATTTTTTAGGTTTAAGCAGTTTCTAAAGTTAAATTGAATTTTTAACTCCGAATTGTAACACATTTGAAAAATACAACAACTTGATGATTTAAATGACATTTTTTTAAAGGTAAAAGAAAACGACAATCAAACTAATGAGTTTAATATTATGTTAAGCAATCGTTAAGTAATTCATGTAGAAATAACTGTAGCTGAGGTTGGTCAATAAACTTTATGCGTTTAAGTAGCGTATGAAATTAAATTGAATTTTTAACTCCGAAATTGCAACATATCTGAAAATCGACGAGATAAGAAATCAAAATTTTTATTTAAGAAATTAAAATAAAAAACTAAAATAATAAATAATAATAATAATAAATAATTATTATTATTATTATAATAAATAATAATAATAATAATTAATAACAATAATTAATCAATAATAGTAATAATAAATATTAATAATAATGACAATAATAATAATAGTTAATCAATAAATATTACCAATAATAGTAATAATAATAATCAATGAATATTAATAAAAAAAAGGATTGATAAATGTAATAATAACAATAATAATCAACAAAAAAATAGCAATAATAATCATAATGATGATAATAATCAATAATAAAAATAATTATAATAATGATAATTAGTAATAAGGATAATTAATAATAATAGTAAATAAATAAAATAAAACAAAACTAAATAAGAGAGAAAGAAAGGATCGTTGGTCCTTTTATTGTTTTTCTTCACTTTATAAATTTCTTTTATTTCTTTTTTATATTGTTAACATGGACCAATACCAACATGGCATGTGGTAAGGGGGAATAAAGTCAAAATTATAACTTTCTCTTCTTTATCCCATAAGCTCGGCCAGTGAACAACAACGACAACTTAAAAATTGAATTCCCCCCCTAAAAAAAGAACAAGTAACAACACCACAACTTCAATAAACATAAATAATAGTCATGAACAAACAATCTCTCTCTCTCTCTCTCTCTCTCTCTCTAACATATAGTTTTGCTGGTGAAGATGATGAGAATGTTGTTTTGTTGTTTGGAGAAAGTGAGTTTTTGTTATGAGTTTGAATAAAGAGTCCCCTTTATGAGATGATAATGAGGTTGCTTCGTGGTAAGCTTTTTTCTTCTGGAGGTTGATGTGTTATTGTTGTGATAATCGTGATTTGTAGGATATGAAGCTTTTGAGAAATAAAATGGTATGGTAAGGAGATGATATAAGATGTGTAGAAAAGAGGAAGAAGTGGTATACTATTGAGTTTTTTATGGTGGTTTTATGGTCTGAAAGTGTTGTGTATGGGGGTCCAAGGTTGCAGTGATGTTGTATGGTTTATCAATGTTGAGTAATGAAGCAAGGTTGGTGTTGTAAGAAGTTAATGGTTGGAACTTGTGAATATGACTTTTTGAAGTTTCTATGTGTAGTAAGAGAGATGGTCTTGTGTTTTTCGAGTGAAGAATAATGGTGTAGTTTATGAGGGGCTATGTGTATGAAGGAAGGTTGGTGATGGGATGAATAGGAGAAAATGATGTTGTTGTGTAGTTGTGGCCTTTTTTGAGTTGCAGGGGAAGTTTGTATGAATATGAGAGGAATGTTCATAGTATCACTAGGTGAAAGAAAAAGAAGGAGATTTTGTGGTTTTAATTATGAGAGAGAATATGTGATTGGGTGATATTTGTGTAGCTCATGAAAAAATGATGAGAGGTATGTGACAGATTAGAGATATATGGAAAAGGAAAAATGGTTTACTAGAGAATAAAGTTATGCCTTCTTCCACGTTTTATTCTTTTTTTGTTTTGTTCATCAATATGAGAATGGGAGAGTTATCGGGAACATCATAACATATGTGCCATTGTTTATGTGGATTGGCTAAGTCTTTTATTTATTTATATATTTAATAAACCAAATAAAGCTTGTAATGAGTAAAAGTAGTGAAAACAAATAGTTTTAAAAACTAAATCAAATAAAAATAAACTAATCAAAATAATCAAAGTTGAATCGAAACGAAAACGTAGAAAATTCTAATTAATTCTGATGATTATTTTGAATAGAAAACAAAAATAATCAGATAAAAAATAAATAAATATCCGTCGCAAAAATGTTATATAAATTAAACTACATGACAAAAATGATCAGTACGATATAAAATTCTCAGAAAGATACCGGTTTTAATCAAATTTTGAAATAAAAAATGAGCGGTTAAAAGGCACAGGTTGATCAAAATGCGATCGAAAAAGTAGTCGAAAAAATTAAAAAGGAGTACGTCAGGTTAAACTACGCGAACTGTAAATTAATAATATTGTCGTTGCAAGCTCGATTTTGAAATTTTTTGCCCGCTAATTCTGTGTATATTTGAAAATTAAACCGACCGGTATGTCTCTAGATCCGGAAATTTATTCCGGTTGATATTTTAAGCGTTATGTAAAGCAAAATGCATGGCGTGATGAGTAGAAAACACATATGTCTTATGAATGTATTGATTTGTTGATTGAGAAATTGTGAATAGATAATCAGATGCAAATGAATCACTCTTGGATCATTTGCTTCTAATTCTCAATCACATTCAAAATCCTACAAAGATTCAGATGACGATAATACTCTTGACTATCATTCAAGACTTTGGATTTAAAAGTCTATTGTCTTGAATGTTTTGTAGTCTTAGGTTTTGGACCTTTCAGAACCCTGTAACCTGATGTCTTATGTTCTACCTTCTTCAGAACCTTTGAATTTAAGGTTTCAAGTTCTGATTCTTTTAGAACCTTTGACTTTAGAATCATTGGTTATGATTTCTTCAGGACCTTTAATCTTGGGATCTTCGGTTCTGATTTCTTCAGAACCTCTGACTCTGCAATTATAGGTTACGATTGGTCTGAACTACTTGTTTTACTAGCAGACACAAAATGAGAGTATAACCATTTTTTAGCAAAGCTTGAAGAAGAAGAGTCTGAAGGTCTCATCAAGGTTTCAGTTCTAGGATTAAAAGTTTTTTTTAGGATGACTAAGAACTTCTTCTTTACTTCTACTTACACCATAAATCATGGATGCAAATTTAGTTTTGTTAAAGCCATATATGACAAACTCTTGAAAAGCCAATTCATACTCATTAAGAGGTTTGTCAGACATATCCTTTATTAAAACAATATCTTTCAAGTTTTTCAATCTTGTTTTTAGAGATGTTTAGTTCATATCTTATGAGACCATATTGCTTCTTTATAATGTTCATATGTCTGGATTTCTGCTGACATCTATCATAAGATCTTGACATATAGTAATTAATTCAGATATAAAGAGTTTAGAAAATACCTATTTTGTATCCTTTGAATCTGATTCAGGACCAACTTCTGATTCTGAGTCTAAGAATATTGAAGCTACCAAAGCTAGGTTGGTATCTTCTTTACTCTTGTCAACTTTTTCTTTATCATCAAGTTCATCCCATGTTACCATGGAACTTTTCTTGAATATACTTCTGAAGTTGTTCTTATGGAAGTTTTCCTTTTTAGCTTTGTCCTTCTGAAGATAAGGACAATAAGAAATGAAATGATCAGGCTTCTGGGAGTTGAAGCAACCTTTCTGATCATCCTTGTTATCTCTAGAGCTTGCTCCTCTAAAACTAAATCTTCTACCAAAAAACCCATTGTTCTTGTTGGCAAGATACTTAAATCTTTTTATGATGAAAGTCGTTTCATCATCACCAAAATCTTTATCAAAATCTTCATCAGAACCTTAATCATGAGTGGCTTATTTATGCTCCCAAGTCTGAGAAGATTTCTTAGTCCTCCAAACAGATTTCAAAGCCAGGGACTTTGATTTCTTGATTGGTTATTCATATCCATTGGGTTCTAACTAATGATTTTGGAGATTACTTACCAGACTTTAAACACTAATATTGTTTAGGTCTTTAGCTTCCTAAGTAGTTGCCACATTTGGTTTATATATAATAGGAAGACTGTTAAGAATCTTCTTGACATGATTAGATGTGGTATACCTTTATTTTAAAACTTGAAGCCCATACACAAGTATTTGAAACCTTGAGAACATAGTTTCAATGTTCTGATCTTTTTTCATTCTAAATAACTCATATTGCTAAATTAAAAGATTTTCTTTGGCTTATTGAACTTGTTAGTTTCCTTCATAGGTAGCACATAAAGATTTGAAAATAGTTTTGGCAATGGATTTGTCAATAATCTTTATGTACTCAGAATGAGGAAAAGCATATACAAGAATTTCTCTCACTTTGTGGTGTTTTCTGTAGATCTTCTTCTGAGCAGGTGCGAGAGATTTCCTATCAGAGACCATACCAACACTATTGACTTGAATATCAATGCTATCTTCTAAGATATCCCATAACTCATCATAAAGACCTATGATATGAGTGTACATCTTGCTTTTCCACCATTCAAACTCAGCGGAATCTCCACTAAAAGTTGGTGGTCTAGCTGTATAATTATTTTTATCAGAGTTACTGTAATCATGATTGGCCATACCAAATGGATTAATGGGACCTCCAACAACCATAAAAACAAATGTGTTTTTCTCATAAACTTTTCTGCACCATTGTTAAGTGTTCAACATAGACATTTCTTTGATGCCAACTAAAGGTGAGAAAAACATAAGAAGGGGGAATGGTTGAATTTCATTGACTTTTTCTTCCTTTAAGCCTTGAGAGCTTTCACTTATGATGACTTTCAAACAGATTCTGAACACTTAGTTCAGAGTCTGACTTAGAAAGACTTGGTTAACTTCTGATTGAACTTAATCAAAGTCTGAATCCTTCATTTCAGAATCTAAATTAGAGTCACTTAGAGTCTAAACTCTTGTATATCTTTATCAGATTTTGAAACAGAATATGACTCAAATGTAAACAAATGATAGCATCAAAATAGTTTAGAAGTAAGTAAAGTAAAAGCACAAAACACAAGAATTTTATTCTAGTTCCTCTCACAACTTGAGAGTACTTCAGTCCCCTTATACTTCTAAGGGATTTCCACTATAACCAAATATGATTACAAATGATAAAGAATATAAGCAAGATATTTCCTTTGCTTACCCACATGAGTATAAGACTTCCTTGCTCAAACACACAAGTTTGAGACTTCCTTGCTCAAGCATACAAACTCAACACTTCCTTGCTCAAACACACAAATTTGAGACTTCCTTGCTCTAACACACAAGCTAAAGACTTCAAATGCTCAAGCATACAAGCAAGAGACTTCAGACTCTATAACAAGTTGTTTAAGAGATTTGGGTAATAACTTACACTTGATATACAATCAGAGGTCACTACGCCAAAAATGACTTTTAACAGCGCATCTTAGACAGCGCTTTTAAAAGAAAGCGCTATCTAAGGTTAAAATTAAAATAAAACACGAAAAATGTTCCAAGAAAATAATGAAAGCGCTTTTAAATATAGACCTTAGTCAGCGCTTTTGATAAAGCGCTGTCTAAAGTCTTTAAATTAAAAAAAAAAAATTAAAACCAAAAGCGCTGTCTAAGGGGGGGTTTAGAAAGCGCTTTTGGAAAGCGCTGTCTAAGGCATACCTTAGAAAGCGCTTTCCACAAAAGCGCTGTCTAAGGTCTAATTAAAATAAAATTTCAGACCACAAAAGCGCTTTCGTTCTCTGTTCTTTTGTTTTCCCTCTTCTTCACTCACCTCACAAACTTCCGCCATTTCCTCTTCCCCTCAATCTCCATCAGCCATAACCTTCTTCTCAACTCACACAACATCACGCAGACACTCCAAAACACGACATCCCCATATCACCCTATTTTCCTTCAACTTCCGAAAACCCTATTTTCCGCCTTCGAGGGTCCCTCCGCCGTCACCCAAACAATCGACCGCCGCACTCGCCTCTCACCTCCGAACCTCCGCCGTCACCCAAACAATCGAAGGTTGCCGCGCAAGGAGATCACTTGAATACGGTACGTTCTGCTCTAATGCTCTTCCTCTTCTTCCATCTTTTGAAGTTGAATACGGTACGTTCTGCTCTAATGCTAACATAATGCTAACTTGTTAGATGTTAGTCAATACGGTTAAATAATTAGCTTGGCTTAGAATAGAGTTAGTTTAGTTATGCTTATGATGTTATCACAGTTGATTTCCATTGTCAATTACAATAAGAAAAATTAATGAACTCAGTGGGATTTCTGTCATAGAATGAAGTTAGAATGTTGGAGTGTTCTTGGATTTGTCAATGATGCTAACTGAGCTATTGTGTTAGTTAGCTAGCTTACTAGTTATGCAATGCCACAACGCCTGCTTATTTGACTTTGGCTTGAACTGAAATGTTGGTGTTAAAAATGTGCTTGTTTGATTGTAATGCCATGAGTTCAAATAACTTGGATTGTTACTGCAATAGTTTCTTTCTTTTATACTTGTTGCACTTGTATGTTTTGCCTATGTTAATTGCTCTGCTTGAATGGACCCGTTGTTGTTTATTATAGCCTTGTATGTGTGCAATTAGATCCATGGCTGAACGTATGTGTATGGGTTGGTGTTAGCATATGGCTGCCCTGTTTGAATCTACACTCAATGCTTGTGGTTTGTCCATTGCCCTGTTGCAATCTTGATCAAATTTTTACTATCCACCACAACTGCCATTGTTAAGATGATTAATAGGGTTGTTACTGTAGGAAATGATTGTTAGCAATGCATTCATGCCCCCTTTTGAAATGGTGTTAATGGATTGCACGTGAATTGATGTATGCTGGTTGAAAAATATGTATTGCTTGGTCTTGTTATGTAAATTTGGTCTGCAACTGTCATAGAAGTAAAAGTATGTTATGTTAATGTGCACGAAGTTTGCCATGTAATGCTATGTACTAATGCTTTGGTGTACATGTTTCTTCATTGAAATTTATAATTATGATAATTATGGTTAACTGTTTGTTGAAAATGCTATGCTAATCGGTTAGTTGCTGGTGTTACAAATGCAATGTTTAATGATAGTTGGTGATTTGGGAGTTGTTAGTTTGTGTATGTATGTATATTGAATTGTGTATGTATATGTGTATGCAATTTGATTTTCTTTATACTTGCTTGGTATGCATGATGAATTTTGAAATGCATTGCATGTTGGGGCTGTCATGACTAGGCTTGGATTTAGATGTTCAATATTGTTCAAACTTCATGTTTCCTTAGTGATTATACTTGAAGATTGAATAGGTAGTTTTTTTTCTTTTTAACTGTGAAAGTGTTGTTCATCTCACTTTCATTCTAAAGGAACAAGATTTCTCCCATAAAATGATTGAACGAACTCTAATATAGTTATAGGTATACTTATAGGTATATTGTAATAGAAAAAGTTTGATTCTTGTAATATAAAAAATGAAAGTGATGAGGTAATAGAAAAAGTTGGATTCTTGTTAGGATATTCAAAGATACTACCTTAGTTATGTATTTTTGTCTGGATTAATTGTTTACTTTAATAAGTAGGAAAACCATGGATAAAACATGGATCTGTGCCGATCGAATGACCAAAGAGTACGAGAGTGGGGTTGCGGAATTCGTTAAGTATGCTGTTCAACACGCTGAAAACCCCAGACGAATGCATTGTCCTTGCTTGCGTTGTTGTTATATTGGTAAGGTTGACGCACATGGATTGAAATCGCATTTGCTGAGGCATGGAATTGATCAAAGTTATCAGTGTTGGATATTTCATGGTGAGAAAATTAACGAGAATGTTGAATCGAGTGGAAAAAGTAATACGACCTATGCTTCATACGACAAAGACACGGAAACATACGATTGTGATCGAGTTGAAGAGATTGTAGAAACACTGGAAGAAGATCTTCATGATTGTCCTGAAATGTTTGAGAGGATGGTAAGCGATGCAGAGAAACCGTTGTACAAAGGTTGCACTAAATTCTCAAGACTTTCTGCGGGCAATGGATGGTCGGATAAAAGTTTCACAGAGTTGTTGGCCCTTATGAGAGAAATGCTACCGGATGATAATGTTCTTCCTAATCGAACCTATGAGGCAAAAAAAATGTTGTGCTCTATTGGCATGAGCTATGATAAGATACATGCTTGTCCTAACGATTGCATTTTGTTTCGTAACGAATATGCAATGTTAACTGAGTGCCCTAAATGCGGTTTGTCTCGATATAAGAAAAGATTATCTCCCGCAAAAGTCTTATGGTATTTTCCGATAATTCCGAGATTTAGGCGCATGTTTCGTAGTGAAACCGATGCAAGACATCTTACTTGGCATGCAGATGAAAGAATTATTGATGGAATGTATCGGCATCCGGCTGATTCACCACAGTGGTCGAAGATTGATAATGATTATCCTGAGTTTGGATCAGAAGCAAGAAACCTTCGATTGGCATTATCTACTGATGGAATGAACCCACATGGTCTTCAAAGTATCTCACATACCACATGGCCTGTGATTCTTATGATTTATAACCTACCTCCGTGGCTATGTATGAAGCGTAAGTACATGATGTTATCTATGTTAATCTCTGGGCCTAAACAACCAGGGAATGACATAGACGTATACTTGACACCTCTGATCGAAGATTTAAAGATTTTGTGGGAGAACGGTGTGGAGGTTTATGATGGATATAGGAAAGAAAGTTTCAATTTGAGGGCGATGTTGTTTGGCACAATTAATGATTTTCCAGCATACGGGAATCTATCTGGGTATAGCATTAAAGGTCAACGTGCGTGTCCTGTTTGTGAAGACGGAACCGATACGATTCGATTGGAACTTTGCCAGAAGAATGTGTTTCTCGGTCATCGTAGATTCTTACATTCTAAACATCACTACCGTGGGTGGAGAAAAGCATTCAATGGAGACACCGAACATCGTAGAGCTCCACCTGCATTGTCAGGTGAACAAGTTTTTGAAAAGGTGAAAGATGTGTGTACTGAGTTTGGCAAGCCTTTTGCACATAAGATTGTGAAAGGTGGGTGGAAGAAAAGGTCGATATTTTTTGAATTGCCATATTGGAAGTCTTTGTACGTGAGACATTTTCTCGATGTTATGCATATTGAAAAAAACGTATTTGAAAGTGTTATCGGTACATTACTCAATATAAAAGGCAAGTCTAAGGATGGCCTTAAAGCAAGGGAGGACATGTTAAAAATGGGAATGAGAACTGAATTAGCACCCGTGAAGAAAGGAAGACGAACATATCTACCACCTGCTGCTTTTACTTTATCTAGAAAGGAGAAATTTTTTTTGTGTAAGTCTCTGAGTGAAGTTAAGGTTCCAGAAGGATACTCATCTGATATCAGAAGACTTGTTTCTATGAAAGACCTCAAGTTGAAGAATTTGAAGACACATGATTGCCATGTTATAATGGAACATTTTCTACCGATAGGTATACGTTCTATTTTGCCAGAAAAAGTAAGAAGTGCCATAGCTAAATTGTGTTTTTTCTTTAGGTCAATTTGTAGTAAGGTGATCGATCCCGAGATCTTACCAACACTACAAAAAGAGATTGTAATTACCTTGTGTGAGCTTGAAATGTATTTTCCTCCGTCTTTTTTTGACATAATGGTTCATTTAGTTGTTCATCTTGTGAAAGAGACACAGTTGTGTGGACCAGCTTATATGAGATGGATGTACCCTGCTGAACGGTATATGAAAATATTAAAAGGGTACGTGAAATCCCGAAGTCGACCAGAGGGTTGTATTGTTGAACGATACATTGTTGAAGAAGCTGTTGAGTTTTGTACTGAATATTTGTCTAACGTTCAATCGATTGGACTCCCCAGAGCTCAGATTTTCGACAAAATGGAAGGTAAAAAATTAATTGGGAATAAAATTGTGACAATATCAAGGGATGAACGGGATCAAGTTCATTTGTATGTTCTGCACAATAATAATGAGGTTGAGCCATATGTTGAAATGCACAAGGATGTACTCCGAAGGTTAAATCCGAACAGAAATGAAAATTGGATAGTTATAGAGCACAATCAAAGTTTCATACAATGGTTGAAGGATCATATTTATTTGAAGCGCTCTTCAGATCCTTCTTCGGTAACAGAAATGTTGAGATGTTTGGCATATGGTCCAAGCTTGCATGTGTTTTCTCATAGCGCATATTCAATTAATGGATACACATTTTATACCAAAGAACAAGATGATAAGAGTACTATGCAAAATAGTGGTATCACCGTGCTAGCTGAAGCAATGCATATATCAAGTATGAAGGACTTAAACCCCAAATATGCAAATTTGTCATATTTTGGAGTTATTGAGCACATTTGGGTATTTGATTACGAGAAGTTTCAGATTCCCATCTTTGGTTGCAAGTGGGTGAATAGTAGTGGCATACGAATGGATAAGTCTGGATTTTTGCAAGTTGATCTTACTAGGGTGGGGTACAAAGATGAACCTTTTATTCTAGCATCTCAAGCTAAACAAGTGTTCTATGTGAATGACCCGAAGAGTACAAAATGGTCTATAGTGCTTTTCTCTAACAAAGTGACTGATGATAGCGGTGTCGATCAATGTGATATTGATGTTGAGAATGAGTCATGCATTAGACGGAATGAGTTGAATAGAAATGATGAAGTTGAGGATCTTATACCGGATGAGTCATATATAAGAAACGATCATAATGAGGGAATTTGGATCAATTCATCCGTACGCATTGCTAAGAAACAAGTGATTAATATTCCAACAAAGAAAAGAAAGAGATGTTAGTGACTTAGGTAAATTATCCATGGTTTCTTCTTTTTTTTTTTTCAATTGTTTTGATTATAAGTTATATGTGATAATGCATGATTTCATTATATTTTTGTTTTCAATTGCTTTGATTATAAGTTATATCTGATAATGCATGATTTCTTTATTTTTTTGTTTTCAATTGCTTTGATTATAAGTTATATTTGATATTTGATGGTTTCCTTGGTTTATTACAGGTTAGACATGGCTGATGACCAACATGAGGAAGTTAGTAAAAAAGTATCCGCGGAAGAAGAAATTCGAAGAGGCATCACAGTAATGAGGAGGGTGGTCCAAGGAAGATCTCGAGGCATCATACTAGATATCTGTTGGAACAACCAGGGACAACTTATAGAACCTAATGGGCAGACCTTAACTAGTTTTATCGGTGCACTAGTAAGGAATGAAATTCCCATTACATGTGATGATTGGAGAAACAAAGAGCTGAATGAGTCCAAAGAAAAAATTTGGAGTGAGATAAAGGTACAATCATTTGGCCCTTAATTATACGGTATCAATTATGTTTTTTCAATTACCGATACTAACTATCAATCTGTATGTTTTTCTTAGCGATGTTTTAACATCGAAGAAGAAAGAAGAGGTTTTTGTATGAAATTGGCCGGAAAGCTTCTAAGAGGGTTTCAGACATTTTTATCATCCAAGTTCCTTAAGGATGCGGATGGTAATTTTGTGGATGCGGAGCTTCCTAAAAAATATGAAAGTTTGATATCGGCTGAAGAATGGGAAGCTTTCAAATCCAAAAGACAAGACCCGGTCTTTCAAAGAATAAGTGCTACAAATCGGGAAAGAGCATCAAGTCCCGCATATCCGTACCGAAAAGGACGTGTCGGATATGGACGCTTAGAACAATCCATGGTAAGTATTTATAAATTGCGATAACAAATTTGTTCATCATATATTAGTTTTATCTGATCAAATTGTATGACATAATGTGTAGCTGCAGAAGGAGGAAAGTTCAGAAACATCTCTTCCTGCACATGTTTTGTGGAAGGAAGCCCGTGTGGGCAAATCTGGAGTTCCTCAAGAAGAAGTTTTACACGTATACCAGAAATGTGTAAGTATAACATTTTTTCATTAATTGAATAACATTTTTATACACAAATATTTGACAAGTATACGGTATTCATCTGATTTTTCAGGAGGAGCTATCTCAGTCTTTATCTCCCGATGATACTAAGGGCATACTTAGTCGGGCATTAGATGTCCCTGAGTATTCTGGTCGGGTGAGGGGTAAGGGATTTGAAGTCACTCCGACCTCCCTGAGTATTAAAAAAGGAAAGGCTCCTAGTAATCGGGAGCTTCATGCAAGACTGGAAGCCATGCAAGCTGAGCTTGATGCATTGAGGAGAGAAAGAGAGGCTAGCGCCTCAACAGTATACAGAGATGCTTCGGACAAAAACAGTATCAACTGTACCTTTCAGCCGAACATTCCAGAGGTAATTACATATAATTGTCTTAAATTGAACTATTTGCTTAAATTATGTATTTGACATATATACACATTAACGATTTCTTGTTATTATTGGTTTTAGGGCATTTCCCATTGTCAGCTGTATTTGTCGTCACCATACTATCGGATGGTTGGCAAGGGAAAAGTGCATAACGTTAGCGGAGTATTACTCCACACTAGAGAGCTCCCTGCTGGATGTTTGAAGGTATCAGTTGATATTGCAGTTGAGCCAAATGCAGCATTACCATATCCTAGCGATGATTCGGATGCAACAACGGTGCACGAAGCAGTAGGTTCGTTTGTTGCATGGCCGACAAACCTCATATGCGTAGGATATGAGGTATGCTTAAAACTTATGTTAACTTTAATGTGTATATTCAAAGTTTAAAATTTATGCCCTTAATTTTACTTACATATTTTCCTTGGTTATGTTAAATAGACTCCCACAAAATCCAAATCAAAAGATAATGCGATTCCACGGCATACCGAGTCCACGGTTTCAAGAAAAGAGGTAATATACAATTATATGACATATATTCATGGAAGTTGTTACATTCTTAATTTGATCTAACTATTTATATGACATGTAGCTTCAAGAAAATGAGGTTAGCAATGCCTCCGCACAACAAAAAAAGGAGGTTAGCAACGCCTCCGCACGGGTAAAAAGTTCTGGTGCTAAGAAGACCGTAGCTAGGAAAAAACCTACCACCAAGTATAGGTCGTGCCTCAAGACATTTCTAGAGATGACCGATATACCGACCGGAGGTGTTCGGAATGTACATATGGAGGTAGGGATTTTCGGCTTTGATTACGACCAAATGATTGGTAATGAAGACTTCATGCAAGTTTTTGGTCATGAAGAAATCGGCGTCAACGTTGTCAATACATATATTAGGTAAATCCGGTCTACTTTGTTTTATTAATTAAACAACTTATGTTAATGATGTTTACTTTATGTTAATCCGGTTTACTTTATGTTTCAAAAGAGGTGTTAATGATGTTTTTATATTAGGTTTTTGTATGACAAATTGATGCGCCCCAATGATTTGGACGAGTCATTCGGATTCTTAGCACCCGCGACCGTCAACTTAGGTTTAATCTTAAATAGACCGGATACCGTGACGGAGTACCTTCTTCGGATCCTCAATGACAATAAAGATGCAGAGAAGTTGTTTTTTATACCGTTTAATACCGGGTTAGCATTTCATTCTAAATTCATCTATTATAATTATTTTCCAAGTTACCATCTAACATTTGCCTAATCATTACAGTGGATATTGGTTGTTGCTCGCAATCAATCCTATCCGAGAAATTGTGTATTATCTTGACTCGTTAGGAAATGATTGGACAACATACCCGGATATGAAGGTCCTAATTGACACGTAAGTGAGAATGTTCAAAATTTTTCTTAGTTTATGTGAATTGTTCTAATTGCTTCATTTTTATTTTATTAGCGTCCTACAAGCTTTTCGGGCCCAACGAGATATCCAAACCTCAAGGAGGGGCGCCAACTCCATTACATGGATTAAAGTGGCGGTATATTTTTAATTACCATATTTTTTATTATATTAGTGATGACACTTGATAAAACTTAGGATTTATAATCCATATTTTTTTTTCATATGTAGTGTCCTCAACAACGTAATCAAATAGATTGCGGGTATTTCATGTTGAGGTTTATGCGAGATACTCTTGCTTTGGGCCGATTAATGATTCCCACCGATGTATGTATTTCTAACTTATGAGTTATTTTTATATTTACACATATCTCATATAATTAAATAGTTGGAATTAATTCAAAATATGTTATATTATTATGTAGTACTTTGAGGAATTCAAGTGTGCATTTTATACAAAGGATCAAGTGGACGAAATCAAAGAGGAGTGGTGTCAATTCATGATAGAGCTCAATGTTTTTTCATAAATTTGTGTAATTAATGTGTACATTTGTAGTATATGTAATGACTTGTAAATGTGTACATAAATTTGTATATATTTTGATACATTTAAGGCAAAATTGGTTTGAATTGGTATATATATATATTTGTTAGCCAAAAATTGGTAGAAAAAAGGCCAAAATGGCATGTATAAAATTTGATAATTGTCTGTCAAAATCTGGTTGAAAACAGATAGAAATTCTGGTTTATAAACCTGGAAAAAATGTGGTTTAAAACAAAAGCTTCAAAAATTTTCGTATACCTAGACAGCGCTTTTGTAAAAAGCGCTGTCTAAGGGGGGGATTAGAAAGCGCTTTAGGCAAAAGCGTTGTCTAAGGGGGGGGGGGGGGGGGGGGGGGGGCTTAGACAGCGCTTTTTGAAAAGCGCTGTCTAAGGTATACCTAAAAAAATTAAAATAGGAGGGTCTTAGAAAGCGCTTTAGGCAAAAGCGCTGTCTAAGGGGGGGGGGGGGGCTTAGACAGCGTTTTTTGAAAAGCGTTGTCTAAGGTATACCTAAAAAAATTAAAATAGGAGGGTCTTAGAAAACACTTTTGGCCAAAGCGTTGTCTAAGGGGGGGGGGGGGCTTAGACAGCGCTTTTAAGATTTAAAAAAGCGCTGTCTAAACCTTTAGCAGCGGAGGTTTAGACAGCGCTTTAAAGCGCTGTCTAAGGCTAAAAAAAGCGCTGTCTAAGGTCTTGTTTGTTGTAGTGGGTGTAAATAAAATACATCTTAGAAACACTCTAAGACTTAAGAACTTCTAAAATTTTCATAATGTTTAATATGTTCTAAGTCTAAAAATATTAACAGAGTAACCTCTCTTTGAATGTCAAGTTCAGAGTCTTGTGGTGTATTTACAACATGGTAGTTTTCTTCTTAGGTTTGCATCTCTTTAAATACAGAAGAGAGAAAAGAGACATTGAAGACTTTCACCAAAAGGTTGGTTAACCTTTGTACTTGATTAGACATATAAAGCAAACACCTTTATGCAAGAGTAATGATCCTTTGAGGCTCATGCATCAAAGAAATTTTTTTCCTTAAGTATTTACGTGATGATAAAGGTTCTGAATCTGTCAGAGTTGCCTTGATAGAAAAGCTTCTACTTTAGAGGCTGACTTTCCTTCAAACTTCACTCTTCAGAGGTTGATCACACCCGAGTTCTCTTATTTGGCTTCTGACGCTTCAGAGTTTAGGTCACTAGAGACTGACTTTCTTTAGAGTTTGAATCTTCATCAAAGTCAGAATCTTCAAAAGTAGTATTCAGAGCTAGAGTCTGATCTTCAAATTCAGATTCCTTGAGCATTTCTTTATTTTTTGTTCTAAATGATATACTCCTTCATACTTGAACAAATGTTAGAATACCTAATTGTTCTTAAAGTACTTTGTTATCATCAAAATCTAAAGAATATAATATTAACCAATTTTGTTCCAACAGTCATAAGCACTCACTATTTGTGCCTATGATCATACCTCCGCACCCTGACACTCTACCACCTAAACAAGCTCCATCTATGTTGAGACTCACCTAGTCCCTCTCTGATGGCTTCCAACCCACCATGCTCAATATCTTATTTCTACCAACAATAATCTTGTTATTCTTCATAGCTTCCACATAGTCATTCATTCTACTATGTATATGCATTTCCATCGAGGATGACCTACTGTAATTATCATCATGATACTTCTTATTCCTTCAAATCCAGCGACTATGGCAACCCACCACCGAAAGATTGGCCCAATACTGATTCAAACTAAGATTAAGATTGATCCACTCTGTAAGCTCCAATGTGAAAAAAGAAATCTGCATTGATACTAGTTGGCACCATGTGAGACCAAAATTAAACAACTTTGGCGCAGAAGATTAGTGGATCCTGATGGAGAGTGACATTGGCAACAACTTAGTTATTTGATCCCTAGGGAGATATGACAGAAAATTAAGTATATCCTTCCTCTTAGAAGGGAGTATGAGGAAGATATATATATATATATATATATATGTTTTCTGGTTTTAACAATGAAAATTTCTCCATCAAAACCAGTTATGAGAGCACCAATAAGAAACATAATATTATTGGTGATGTGTAATGTCGGAAGATTTAGAATTTGAAAGTGCAAGAGAGAATTCAAAGCTTCATTTGATTAATGAGTCATGATCGACTATTAACAAACTACAACAAAAGTCTCAAAGCAAATGCTTTGATATTCCATAAATGCATAATATCCATATATCCATAAGTACCACTATTAATGATAATTATATAAAAAATAATTTGATTACATTTTACATTATTAAACTTCACAAAAGTTTTCATAATATTTTCAAAAGTTTATAATATATATTAAGTCATTTGATTCAATGCAAAGTTTATGATGTCACACTCATTTTTATGTTTATGAAAAGAAAAACAAAAACAAACCCAATACCCTAATAAAAAAAATCAAGCTAAATGAGTTGGCATCAAAGAGGTTTATGGTGGCAGTACTCCCTGGTTTGAATCTGAAACCCCCAAAAGATCCTCCCAATTAGCCTATACACCCCCATTTTGTAACCTGCTAAATGTGTAATGCTTCCACCAATACTTCAATCTCAAACACTCTTAAAAGTTTCACACCAAAACACACACTCTTTTTTCTTCTTCTATCTTTCTTCCATTTCAAAGTAACTATAATAATATAAATAAATAAATCCCTCTCACACCGTGACACCGAACACTGATTCCACTCAAACGCACACAAAACCGCAAACAAACAGTTCTCTACGACGTCGTTTACTCATGGCGCTTTCCGCCTCCGACGTGCCGGCGATGTACTCGCTCCTCGCCAATTCCATGAGCGCCGATCACCGCCTCCGTGCCCCCGCGGAGGAAGCCCTTGCGCAATCGGAGTCTAGGCCTGGCTTCTGCTCATGCCTCCTGGTACTTCCTTCTCTCTCTTAGGGTTCCGATGAACTTCGCATTGTGGTTTTTGTCTTTTAGTTTTGTTTTGCCTTGTTATTGAACTGTTGCTTTTGATGAATGGAACTGCAGGAACTGATTACTGCCAATGATTTAGCGTCACAAGTTGATGTGCGCTTAATGGCTACTGTCTATTTTAAAAACAGTATTAACCGCTACTGGCGCCAGCGCCGGGATTCTTCGTAAGCACTTCTGCTTCTGAATATGATATTAGCTTACTGTATGTTCAGAAAAAAGTTTGTAATTGAAATGCTGCTGAGAGTTCATTGTTATTGGTGTAAAAATCAAGGTGGATCAAACATGCAGTGTGTGGATTGTAATGTGGCTTTTGTATGTCTTCCTTTTGTTCAGGGGAATTAGCAATGAGGAGAAAATGCATTTGAGGCAGAAGTTGTTGATGCATTTGAGAGAAGAGAGTGATCAGGTGTTTTATTAGGACTGTGTTATAATTTACATGCCTTGGATGCTGCTTGTTAGTGATTTCATACTTGGCGTTTCATGATTCTGTTTAAATTTCTAGTCTGGTACCATCCCTAACAAAAGTGGTCGCTTTTGGTCCTAGAAATGGTCTCATTCAGAGATGCCTTTGTTGACTGATAATCAGTGCTGTTGGATTTGCACAGAGGATTCCAAGTTGTTCTCTCTTGTTTCATTTTGAAATTTTAGACTCTTTGTCATGGTGTTTAGGGTTAGAATTCATAGTAAATGACAGTCACCCTCCCTCCAATTTAGTAGACTTTTAGTGTTTTATATTGCTTATTTTATTTTACTGGCAATACTTTTGAATTTGTCATAATGTTTTCTTTCATCTTTTGAAATGCAGATAGCTCTAATGTTGGCAGTGCTAATATCCAAGATTGCTCGCATTGATTATCCCAAAGAATGGTAGTTTTGATATTGATTTCTATTGTGTCCCAGAATATTATGCTGTCTACACTGCAATTGAAATTTCAATCCCCTCGCATCTGCTTCTCTTGTTATTTGTCTGTTTTGGTTCGCTATTTAGAACTACTATTGACATATTCTGAAAACTGACCAGTCTAAATTTTATTTTGACTTCATTTCATTTGTGCAAAAAATGTTTCAATTTTTAAGTTTTATGCGAGATGAGCTTTATCAACTTGCAATGCATTCTTTTTGCTGCATAAATGTTCAGTTATGTTGTCAGTTTGTTATGCATGCATTCTTATTCCTTCTGATTTTATCATTTCTTGTTAAAGCAAGCTCTATGTGTTAATATGCTAATGTAACGACTTCTCAGGCCAGACATCTTTTTGATTTTATCACAACAACTTCAATCAGCAGATGTTCTTGCCTCCCACCGTATCTTTATGATTCTATTTAGGACCTTAAAGGAGTTGTCTACGAAACGGCTCACCGCAGACCAGCGCAACTTTGCAGAGGTGCGATTCCTTATGTACTCTTTTCTATTTTTTATTGTTAACATTGTCTTTAACTTTGCCTTTATGCTGTACATTTCAAAATTAAAAATGCCAACTATCATTAATTGAGTATGTGTTGTCCACTAGGCCAATAGCAAAGTAAAAGGTGTGCCTCAAATAATTTAGCGCTTCCTCGATAATTTTAAGGTCTTAAGAGATGCTTAAATTGCATTTTGTTATGGTATTGATGTATATCACTCAATTGTGTGCTTTGGAACATATGCATGTGACTCATTGCGTTTGGCGGGTTGTTTCTTGAATGTAAACCATTGGGCTGGTAGGTTTGAGCTGATTGTTGTAGACTAAGAGGGACTTTTAATGCTAGTATAGTCCTGCGCCTTATAGAAGTTGTTTAGAATACCACTCCCTCCGTTCCTTTTTAAGTGTCATTTTTTTGACTTTTTACACAAGAAAGCTAATCATTATTGTTATTTTTCAAACAATAATTCTTCTTTTACCTATAATACCCTTAATTATTTATTACAATCATTTTACTTTCTCTCTCTCTCTCTCTCTCTCTCTCTCTGTCATAATTACTTAGGGGAAATTTTGACAAAAAGTGCAATTAATACTACCTTGAAATTTGCAAGTGCGATTAAAAAGAAACAATTTTTTTTCAATAAAGTGACATTTAAAAAGGAACGGAGGGAGTACAAATCTGTGAAGCAAATCATCATGCCTAAAATTAGTGTATTGAGAATGATTTTAAGTGCTAGACTATATGCTTGCTCTAGTGCTTTTCCTTGATAACATTTTTTTAAAGCATTTATTATTATGTTCTAGTGTATTTGGTTAAGCTTTTTTAAAAGTAGTCCTATGTTCTTCGAATGAATCTTTCCAATAATCTTCCTAAATACTTAAAGAAGGAAGTATTGTTAATGTTTTGAGTTCTCAAGGTAAATCTGTTGGTTATTTTATATGAGTAATTTGTAGGATCGTTTAGGAGAATATAGCATTAAATGCTTCAAAAGCACTGAAGCACAAAAAATAGTAGAAATTGTGGACGGGTAGTCATAGCATTGTACCTAATCTTTGTGTTACTGCTACATATGATAAAAGATTATGCATGTTGGTGTAGATGATGTAGTACTAACTTAGCCAAGGGTAAAAATCATCATATATAGAATAGCTTCTTTAGTCTACATGATATAGCTTGGATGAATGGTGAGTTGTTTATCCTATGAGTTCTATTTAATTTCTTCATATTTATATTTAGGGGAAATTACATTGTTCACCATTGAGGTCTCTTTAAACGACACAAACCCCCTCTAATTTTATAGTAGGCATTGACCTCCTTAAGTTCTTTTAAAATAGATAACCACCCCTCCTTTACAACTTAACACCGTTTGTTATTCTGTTAAAACTAAAAACACCTTTTTTTATTGATGAAGGCAATCTTCTCTATCGTTTGTCATGTTTATTTTGGCTTCAGAATTGCAAGAATAAAATATCGTAACATGAAGAATACAAGTCAAAACAGTACTAAGCCAATTTGGAAGAATTACTCGTGAGACCCTTTGACTAACTTTTGTTGTTTTCCTTTGGTCAACATCTCTGGTTGATTGTTTCAACACAACATCCCTCCACAATCAGCACAGTCTCTATCCCTCTGTAATCATTCTACATCTTCTTCTCTCTCCACCCATCATTAGCAGTGGTGGCTTGCGATTAGAGTCACTAAGAATCCAACATTTGGCACTACAGTGGCGGACAAAAGATACACGCGCTTGAAGCAAAGGAGTCCACTTTTATGGTGGTGGGGACTGAACTTGCTGCGGTTCTCCTTTTGGTTTTTTCCATTTGATTTGTATTTTGAGTTGTTGGTATTATAATCACTGGACCTGTTGATGTGGTGTCTCCCATCATTCCACACGATCTTTGTTTTCTTGGACTTTTCAAGAACGGGTAAACCAAA
Source organism: Lathyrus oleraceus (assembly GCF_024323335.1). Taxonomy (NCBI): domain Eukaryota; kingdom Viridiplantae; phylum Streptophyta; class Magnoliopsida; order Fabales; family Fabaceae; genus Lathyrus; species Lathyrus oleraceus. Next base: position 323,941,413 of record NC_066581.1, read on the forward strand.
ATGAGAAAAAGATTTTTTTTATTTTATTTTATTGAAAGGGAGGCATTTTCATTTTTTTTAACGAAAGGTGGATGGAGCTAACAGCAGGGGGTGTTTTTCCCGAGTGAGAAAATAGAGGGGAGGTCGAGCATATTTACATAACCTCAGGGGAGGTTAGTGAAACTTACCTTATAATTATCTTCTTCTATTTGGTAATATATTCCTATTCTTTAGAGGTAGAGGTAGACCTCACCAAATTATAGATGAAACTATTAAACAGGGTTTAAATTTTGACTAGTCTGTTTGTTGTCAGACGAGGGTGACTGACTTGGAGTAATTTTTTTCTATCCAAAACATAAACAAAGACAAGGACAATATTTTCACTAAAAGAGCCTCCGACCTTTTTTTTACTAACATACTGACCTCGATCTCTTACTACCTCCATTGTAATAAACACCAGTTCTACTTGCTCGTAGCTCTTGGATAGCAAGCCTTATTTATAGCTACTGCTTACTGGTATAAAGAAAACCTAACTAATTATCCTACTTTAGATCTTAGATCCATGTCTTCACTCATCCATTTAGTGAAAGTGAATTGTATCACCATTAAGAGGAGCTTCTTTCTAAATATCTGAAGGGGAGCGGCCATAATAAACCTGCCCACCTTCATTACCTCAGATGAAGTATTCTCTCCCATCCATGCTACGGGTCTGGTTTTTTTGTTGGACCATATTCCCATTTTTTTGCCACTATAATAATTACCATTTTCCCTTAAATAGTCTTATGAAGTACACATGGTCTAACATCTAGACTCTGATGGGGTTTATATTGCCCCCCCCCCCCCCCCCCCCCCCCCCCTATTGTTTTCGCCCAATATTATGAATCTTCCCTCTGCTGCCATTAAAGTCTGCATCTGATTGATGTGATTTTTCTTCAATAAGATTAATGTTCAATATTCTGTACATAATCTTTGAATAATTGAATATCTTCAACCAATTTCTTTGGCAGATATCGTCCCAATTCTTTGATTATAGCTGGCGCCTCTGGCAAAGTGATGTGCAGACACTACTGCATGGTTTTTCTGCTCTTTCTCAAAACTATAATTCCAATGCTGATGATCAGCATCGCGAACTTCATCTTACATGTGAAAGATGGTTGTTATGCTCAAAGATCATACGACAATTAATTATTTCAGGATTTCAAAGTGATTCCAAGTGTTTTCAGGTAATTATCTATCTGTTGTGTTTTCATCCTCTACTGTGATTGTGATTTGTGTGTTGAAGATTTATCCCCCTTTTGTTTTTAAATGTTCAAGTAATTCAATTCAAAGTTTAAAATATTCGGCCTCGTATTTACTATTTTGTAGGAGGTTCGGCCAGTCAAGGAAGTCTCACCTGTTCTCTTAAGTGCCATTCAATCATTTCTTCCATTTTGTGAGACTTCTATTTCTTGTGCATTTGTGCTTATCCATGTGTTTTTGTCAAACAACTGTATAATCTAAGTTGTTAAAAGTAAAATATTAATAATCATTTGTCTCCAGGCAAGATTCATTTTATCATTGTGAGCTAGATTATATATTCTTTTGCATGTCAAGTTTACATATTTGTGGAATGATAGTGTAATTTTACCCTTTTCTCTAGTTATTTTGAATTGGGAAGTTGATTATCCGAACATGATGCAGATAAAGTTTCCTCTTATTGGCATGCAAACATAGTAGGAGTAATGGAAGATTTGTACAATAGGCCAAATTTTAGTCCCTTAGTATCGGATGTACTTGGGCACACCCAAGAACTAATGTTTTAAATTTAATGTATACTCTCAAGATGCTGGATGAAATAGTTATAGTTGGTGAATTGAGAGCAGTATGTACAAAGCTTGAGTTGTGTAGAGAAGCTTGGGAGTCAAAGGGTTTTTGTTTGAGTATGATTATGAGGGACAGTATGAAATGCTCACTAGTGTGTTTGGTTCAGCGGAGAAGAAAATTGATTTTGAGTGAATTGATTATGTAAAATTTATTATGACTAAAAGTGAGTTGAAGATAAAGTGATTTATGTTTGGATAAATTCTTACAAAAGTAAGTTGAACAGGAAATTTCAGTATAAAAATCACGTTTAGACTCAAAAGCTACAAATCCTAGCTTCAAGTAGAATCAATTCTGGAAAGCATACTCGAGAGCAACCAAACATGTCAAAATCAATTCTACATGTCTAGAATCAATTTTGGGTGCTTCAAACGTGAAACCAAGCATACACGTATTTTAGCAATGTTTTGGAGGTGAGCTTGAGTATCACATCTTTTCACCTACTGGATCATTTAAGTAACTTGAATCCATTTTATGAATTGATCGGTAGATTGATATGGAAGTCACACAGAAATCATGCTGTCTTGATGGAATTGAGAAATGTACTCTGCATATTTTGTGCTTGTATAGCTACTATCAAATTCAAAGGAAAAGCTGTAAGACCAACACTTCTCTATGGTAGTGGACAATGGGCGGTGAAGTGTCAACAAAAGTTAAATAAATAAATAACTAATATAGCAAAAAAAGAATACTAAGGTGGATCAGTGAGTTTACAAGGAAAGATAAGATTGGGAGTGAATGTATCTTACAAGGATAATTTTGTGAAGGACATCTAGAAATATACAATGACTACTGCTTTTTTAATCTCATATCATAATGGTTTTGTTTGTAAAATCTGTATCCAACAAATATGAAACTTATGTGTTTCTTAATATATCTTTAGCTTCCTGTGCCCAGGTTGTAGTACAATGGTTGGTATTTTCTGCATTTTTCTCTAGTAATAGACAATGGCTATATACTATGTAGCGAGATGCCATATTAAAAATTGAACCTTTAAATATTTCCTTCCCTCCTCACTTTACAGTGTCTACTTCTCATATTGGTGGAAAGAAAAAATAAATAGCATTTGTTAACTTTTGTGCTACTTATTTCTTGGTTTTAGTCTTACCTCTTGGGACATTTTTGTCTGCAGATTCGTCTTTTCAAAAGCAGTATCCTAAATTTTGGGACTTTCTAAAGAGGGCATGTACCAAATTGATGAAAATTTTAGTTGCCATTCAAGGAAGGCATCCTTACTCCTTTGGGGATAAATTTGTGCTTTCATCAGTCATGGACTTCTGTTTGAATAGAATAACAGATCCCGAGCCAAATCTATTGTCGTTTGAACAATTTCTTATTCAATGTATGGTGATGATTAAGAATATTCTGGAATGTAAGGAATACAAGCCATGTCTTACTGGTCGGGTGGTGGATGAAAAAGGAGTTACATTAGAGCAGATGAAGAAAAATATTTCCAGTGCAGTTGGTGGTGTTGTAACCTCCCTTCTTCCCAATGATCGAATAGTTCTTTTGTGTAATGTACTGATAACAAGGTATTCACTTCGCAAGATCTTGTTTTTTTTTATTTGATCTGCAATATGTCTTGTTTTCTAAGCTAAGTAAGGACTAAATAGGTTCCATATGTTTGTTTATACACATTTTTTTTCAAATTTGGAAGTCTATGATGCAAGATTGTGGTGGGTCTGTGAACTCGGCCCATAAACCCTCCCGACTTAACCAAAAATAAAATAAAATAAATAACACATACGTAATAGAACACAAGTATTACAAATAATTCAACTTTCCAAATTATAATTCCATATTAATGCAAATTAGTAAAGCATGTAGATAAAGCCCTTATACATAAAATATCATAACATAAGTTTCAAAAGTGAAAACATTTCAAAAAACATATGATTCTGCCTTCAAGTGTCTAATCTTCTTAATGTATCATCTTCACTATCATCAATATCATCTCCAATATTAACATCAATGTCATCATCAAACTCTTCCCCAGATAGAAAAAGTTCTTCAACATAATCAGACCTCCTTAACCTTGAAGATATCTGAAGTTGGATTACTTGAATTTCCAACTAAGTCAACATTGGTACAATTAGTTTGCTTAACATTCTCTTTATTAACAACTTCACTTATCCATCCATCGCCAGATCTTCAAAGGGAAGCGCAACACTTTTTCTTGCTATTCTACTTTTCACTTCAATTTGTACAGGGCATAAAACTAGTCATTCATCTTTTGTTCTTACAAGTTATTTCTTCTCTTTGTATGGACCTAGAAAATAAAAACCACAGTTTCAATGAACTCCTATTGTGCTCATACACAGGAGCTACAAACCAATTTTAGAGCACAAATTGTAAACCTCTTCAGTTCTTGAAATCCACCCCCTATAGAAGTCCTACCATTATGCAGGACCCAGTCTTGCATGTAGATATAAAACCGAATTACCATGCAATATCTAATTCATTGCTTTCAACTTCAACATATGGAAAACCTATGAGTGTGCAGTTCAGTAATGTTACTGTCATGTAAGAGTGTGTTAAATGTTAAAGGTTATTTTTGAATTATTCATTATGTTTGCATATAATTGATTGAGCAGATGTCTTAAAATGTTAACTGTAAGTTTTGAAATTTACAAACTTTCTGTTATTATTGTACATTTTGCATACTGACAAGCTGCCGAGGTTCAGCTACATAATTTTCATTTACAACAAGAGTTAGTTATAAATATCTTCATGATTATGCTCTCTATTTCTAGACTAAACAGTGCTGTTATCTTTCAACAGGTATTTTGTGCTGACTGCAAGTGATTTGGAGGAGTGGTACCGTAACCCCGAGTCTTTTCATCATGAGCAGGATATGGTCCAGTGGACAGAAAAATTGAGGCCTTGTGCTGAAGCTCTGTATATTGTATTGTTTGAAAATAATAGCCAAGTAAGCGACATTTAAACATCACAGGTTTTCTTGCATTTTCTCTGAGATGTTTCAATGACTATATTGACTATAGACTAATATGTATGTGCGATCTTGATTGTTAATTTAGCTGCTAGCTCCTGTTGTGGTTTCTCTTCTTCAAGAGACTATGAACAATTGCCCGACTTCAGTGACAGAAATTACTTCTGCATTGCTTCTTAAAGATGCTGCTTATGGTGCTGCCGCCTATGTTTATTATGAACTCTCAAACTATCTTAGCTTTAAAGACTGGTGAGTCTAAATCAACTATGCTATCTATAATATTTGGTTACTTTGTATGTTTACGTCTACTCCATATTTTGATTATACTAGAGGAAAAGGTATAGAAGTACAAGAGGCTGGTAGATAAAAAATCCTCAACAAAGAAAGCAAAAAGTCGATAGAAATGGATGGAACTCCTAAAAGTTAGTCAGTGTAGTAGAGCTGTCCAGTCTCCTGTGTATAAAATACTTATCATCTTTAAAATCCATGAGCCAAGCACCAAAGAGAAACCATAAAAATGGTTCGATTCTATATTAAGTCAGAGGTGAAGATACACACCTTAGAAGATGCGGGCGTATTCTTTTCCATCCAAAAAAGAGAACGCCTTAAAGCACATTGCAACAAAATGTTATTTTCTTGTCACCAAACCCTTGAAAATAATGTGTTGAAATGTGCATGATTTACCAGAAATTCCAACATGTCTTTCTTAAGGAATCACAAAGCTGTTATATTATTGATATTAAACTCTTTTTTTGTTAAGCTCTGCCTGGAGCCCAAAGTACTCTTAAAATTTGTTCTAAAACATTTATTGCAGGTTTAATGGAGCTTTATCGCACGAACTCTCTAATGATCATCCAAACCTGCGCATTATTCATCGTAAAGTTGCAGTAATTTTGGGACAGTGGGTTTCTGAGGTATAAAATTGATTTAGTTGCTCTGAGTAAATATTTCCACATTTTCATAATAAATTTTACTCAAGATTTATGCATTACTTTCTCTCACGACCTAAATATTGCAATTCATAATCTCTAAAGGTTTAATAGTTCAATGTGGACATAGAACATGTTTATTATAGTAAATAATTCGTCTCTTACTCTGTCTATAATCTTCAAATAAGGAACAATATATTTGTTTTACTGTATATCTTATCCATTTTTCTATTTTCACAGATTAAAGATGAGACAAAAAGGCCTGTATATTGTGCTTTAATCAGATTGTTACAGGGTAAAGATTTATCTGTTCGGGTATGTAACATAGCCCCATGTTCTCTTGGCTTTACTTATGTTTCTCTGCTCTATCAATATATTTGTGCCTCATTATCTTTGTTTTGGTTCTTTCAATCTAATCATGCAAATTATTATTGTTTAGCTGGCAGCCTGTCGATCCCTTTGCTTACATGTTGAAGATGCAAACTTTTCTGAGAGGGAGTTTGTTGATCTTCTTCCTCTCTGTTGGGACTCATGTTTTAAGTTGTTTGAGGAAGTTCAAGAATTTGATTCAAAGGTAACATTTACTGCTATGCAACTTACTTGATGGAAAAGTAAATTCATTTAGACTGTTTGGGAAATATGTAATGCTGAGGATGGAAGAGAATTATCCTCCACCGTTGGGTTATTAAGATTCATGCAAAAGAGATGAGGGATTGTGGCTGGAAACCATAACTGTTCAAACTTTCTTTTGGTTCCCCTCCAAAGTAGAGAGTAATGAATTGATTCCTTTATGGTGATGATGGTAATACAAAAGCATGCGGAAAAGATGCTATAAAATGGGTTGATTTAAATAAGAGCCGTGGCCTGTCATGTGACCCAACCTAAAATGCCTGTACTGTGATCTGGCAAGGAATCTTAAGAGATTTGTCAGGGAAACAGATGGTTGTATAGTGTGCAAAATCTCATAACAAGTAAGGTTATAAAAAATATCAGCAACAATGAGGATTTACGTCTGTCAGGATTAGGGTTGAAGTGCTCAATGACTATTCCTTGCAATCTTCATTGATAGTAGTGGACTTTTTTTAGTTTTGCCCTTGGATAGATGTAAACTTTAGTTTGTAATAGGTCAAATCATGCCAAGCTTTTGATATATTTCTATCAACACTATTTTCTGTTGTGCATCTGGTCACATCAAACTAGAGCTTACCTTTAACCTTATTGAGATATAGGTATAGTAGTTCCTAATGGTATTGGTGGATCGATGATGTCAACCTCACTGGATGGGATAAGGCTTGGATGACTGTTTGACCTCCTTTAGTATCAGAATTTGCTGTTTACATGGCCTGGCTTTTGAAGTTTTTAATTGTTATCAACTGTTGTCATCTTTGGCTGGTAGAAATCCTAGTTATGCATTATATTTGATTATATGGTACGGTATCTGCATCCAGAGGGGTACCCTTTTTTTAGGCATTGTCTTAGATTTTCTTTTTGTAATAGGTATCTAGAATTAAGTGAAGGTTTGCAAGAGCAAACACATTTAGATAGTAATATAAATCTGAGTTTTCTTTCCAAATTTGACCCATTAGTGAGTTTTAGTTGATATTTTCTTAAAATGTTTTTTCAGGTTCAGATTTTGAATTTGATCTCTATCCTTATTGGACATGTTAGTCAAGTTATTCCATTTGCAAACAAGTTGGTGCAGTTTTTTCAAAAGGTAATATAAGCATGATTATGTTTTATTTTTTTGTCTGTTTTGTTCATTTTATGCTTGGTTTGGCTCACAAGAAAAACAGAGGTGCATTTTGATTTTCTTTCTTTTTTAGTAATTGTGATTAGCATACTGTGCATATAGCATAATGTGCATACCAGCAATAGAGAATTAAGACAATTAAGACAATTTTTTCATATCAGTAGCCAAGGAGGTAGAAATTAGTTTGTTTAGTTTAATGGATTAACTATTGTTAAGAAATGTGCTTGGGTCTAACTTAACCCTACAAAACCGGCCTGTAGGGTGAGGATTGCCCTCACTTATAAGCACATAAGCACATGTTCAAGCCATATATTGTTCGATGTGAGACTCTTAACACACCGTCTCACGCCCAGGATTGAACATCTGGAGCGTGAAAAATAAATGGTGGGTGATCCGATAGCAGAAACCTGGTAGCATGTGGCTCATCGGATCTTAAACGAGGTTCTTGATACCATGTTAAGAAATGTGATTGGGCCTAACTCAACCCTATAGAACTGGCTTGTAGGGTAAGGATTGCCCCCACTTATAAGCACATGTTCAAATGCGAGACTCTTAACAATTATAAACTTATTAGCATGTTGATCAGATTCTTATATGTATTTTACTCCAGAAAAGTGATAATGATAGCATGGCTCAGTAGCTATAATTAAACATCATGCTTAGGAATTTGAATTTGTCTTATTTCTCTATTGCTGATGTTGTTTGTGGCAAGGTTTGGGAGGAATCTGCTGGTGAAAGTTTGCTGCAGATTCAGCTTCTGGTTGCTTTGAGAAACTTTGTGATTGCACTTGGTTATCAATCACCCATTTGCTACAATATTCTACTGCCACTTCTAGAGAATGGAATTGATATTAATAGTCCAGATGAACTCAATCTTCTTGAAGATAGCATGCTGGTAATCCCGTTGTCTTGTTTATTTCCAATTAGATGGGCATCTTTTTGTGAGAAAGTAGATAATGAAAATTCTATTGCATAACCTTTCAGTTATGGGAGGCCACACTTTCCCAAGCTCCATCATTGGTGCCTCAATTGTTATCATACTTTTCACGCCTTGTGGGGATTATGGAAAGAAACTTTGACCATTTGCAGGTTTGACTTAGCTCCATGCAAATAAATTTTTAAATAAACTCTTGGTCTTTGTTTTCAAAAGAAAGGTGGTGTTTATGATGGCTGCTCTTGGATGAATTATTGATCTAAAAGTTTAAGCATAGATGATTGTTGAATTGAGACAACTGTTTCATGTACTTGTGTTATGTGCGTGCATAATGTTAGAATTAATGGCAATAACTTTCTTCTATTTCTAGTTCCCCTTCCTGCCCATGTTTTCCTACCTAATAATATATATATATATATATATAGATAATTGTTTTATGTATAAGAAGATTTGGTTAAAGAACATGGTTCATTCTATTGCATTGGGAATTGTGTTATCTACTAACATATGTGGAATTCAAATCAATATAGTTTTCTTTCAGTTTTCAGACAACTCGGTATCTAGATTTCTGTGGCACAACGCAAAAATATTGGGCTCGAATGAGTTTTAGTTTTTAATTTTTAAAAACTATTTTGTAAATCAATTTTAAAAGAGTTTTGAACAAAAAAAAAAGAAAAACATGTTTGATAATCTAATTTTTGAAAATTGTTTTAAAGTTTGAACAATATTACAAATTTTCCATTAATGAAAATTGTACCACTTTTCCTTATTTTTTTACTCCCAAATTTCCAAAATTAAAAACCAAAACCAAAACCTCCAAATCCTATTTTAGTTTTTTAGTTTTTAAAACTCAAATAGTGAATAGTTTTCAAAAATAGTTTTGTAAAACTAGACTACCAAACAAGTTTTATGATTTTCCAATTTTAAAGACTAAAAAACAGTTTTGCAAAACAAAATCAAACATGCCCTTAATCTTTTTTTTTTTTGATGTATAGGTATCAATATTTTAGCTAAGGGCATCTCTTTACTTTTGTGTGCTGTGTTTAGCTGCTTGAAACCTTCGGTTTTTCTCATAGCCATTATTGTTGCATATTCTTGCTGATTTATTTACTACCTTAATCTTTTTTTTTTGATGTATATGTATCAATATTTTAGCTAAGGGCATCTCTTTACTTTTGTGTGCTGTGTTTAGCTGCTTGAAACCTTCGGTTTTTCTTATAGCCATTATTGTTGCATATTCTTGCTTATTTATTTACTCCCTTACCATAGCAGCACATTTTTATTGACCTTGATTTAATATTGTTTTTACGTTCTCTTAATCTGAAGTGCAGGTTGCAGTGAACATAATTGAAGATTACATAATTTTGGGTGGAAATGACTTTTTAAGCATGCATGCAACAAATATTGCTAAAATTCTTGATTTAGTTGTTGGGAATGTCAATGACAAAGGCTTGCTTTCTATTCTTCCAGTAGTTGATATCTTAATTCAGGTATGTTATTCACAACTCATCAATTGTTATTTCTAAAATTGGTATGAGCTACTCGGATTTTTGGTATATAATTTTTCTTGTGTAGGCGCTATAGCTGTAATAACATTGAATATATTATTGATAAGCTGTTAATATTCTATCATCATTGCTAACAAAATCATGTCTTTAGAGTGAGTAGGATATCTGCCATCTTTTTAGTTCCTCAGACTTCTATTTATGCTACTAACTAGGTCAAGTACTAATACTTGGAGTACACACACAACCCGTCAACAACAATTTGACTTACACAACACAGCAACTCTGAGATCTTCTGAAGCCTAAATCCCCCCTGCTCTTATCCACAAGCGCTTAATTAAATTCGTATTAGGTGCTTTTCTAGGTCCTAGCTAAACCTGCATCTCATGGGTGAACTAAGGGATGGACCCGAGTATAGTGAAATTGGGGCTATCGCCCCGTCATACAGCACAATTTTTGTTTTGAAACATGCTGCCCGACTTTTTATAAGTTTGTTTCAGAAATTTTTAATTCACCAAAATTCCCTTTGTACTTGTATCAACTTGATATATTCCTTTAAAATATTTTTTTTGATGAATCCTTTAAAAGAATTACCAGCTATCACTTTATATAAAATGTAAAAGAAATCATGATAAGTTGAATTGAAACAAGGATCCAACTCCTATTAAACGAGTAGTTCACTTTAAAGAGTTACGTGAGTAATACCAACCATTGATTGATATACAAATTAGTGTCGATATTATAGTAAACGTATTATAAACTAGGCATGGCTAAAATATCAATTCTTGATTCTCAACTTCTCTTTTTCATTCTTTCTTGTTTGTCTATTTATCTCTGTTCTCAAATTTCTATCCCTTTTCTCTTTTTATTTCTCTTATTAAGTTCTGTCCTCTTAGACTTTTACTTATATTACACATTTTTTCTCTATTTATGTTGTATTGTTATTGTGAAAAATAGAAATAAGAAATTTTCTGAATGTGCTTGAGTGAGTAAAACACTCGGCAACTATGATATTTATACACACTATATAATTAATTACATATTATGTTTGTTTATGTTTGTTTGCAAGGAGAAATAAGTAATAGTCCAACTTTCTAAATGCATGAATGCTCATTTTAGTGGGAAATATACAATGTATTTTTTTATATTTCTAACACTCCCCTTCAAGTTGGTGAATAAGTATTCTCTATTTTCAGTTTGAATACAATTCGTTCAAAATTTGAGCTACTCAATTCTTTAATGAGAATATCCGCAAGTTGCCCTTTGTGAGGACACAAATGGGATGCAAATCATCAATCCACTATCAAACTTCTCCTTGATGAAGTGTTTACCAACCTCAATATGCTTAGTTTGATCATGTTGAACTGGATTATATGTTATATTGATAGCTGATTTATTATCAATGCCTTGTGCCATGACTCGAAATTCAGGTTCAACACTAGAACGTGCTACTACATTTTACTTCTTACTCCTCCAAGTCACAAGATTTCCTCCAAGAAAGGTGCAGTACCATGTAGTGGATCTTCTATCAACAATTAAGCCTGCATAATCTGCATCAGTATAGCCTTCCAGGGTTGTATTTCCATTTCTTTTGAACAAAATTCCTCTTCCTGGAGTTTCCTTGAGACACTGGAGGATTCTATGAACGGCTTAGGACAGTGCATGAACTGACTAACCATACTTACATCATATGCAATATCGAGTCTAGTGCGGGACAAGTAAATAAATCTCTAAATTATACGTTGATGCATTTCTTTATCTACTACAACATCTTCTTCTGTATTATCCAATTTAAGATTTGGATTTTTTGAGTAAATCTATAATGTATTTTTTGTTGAGATACAAAAATACCTTTTCGTGAATGTGCCACCTCAATTTCCAAGAGTTTTTATTTCAAACTCCTTAGCCAAACAATGACTCAAGATTTGTTGCTTCTTCCAATCATCTCCTGTCATTATAATGTCATCTACATATATTAAGAGAACTGTTACCCCCCTTTGTGGCGAGTGTTTGATGAACAAGGTGTGATTCCCTTGACTTTGCTTGTACTCTAAAGATGTCATAATCTTAGTGAATCTTCCAAACCATACTCGAGGTGATTGTTTTAGTCCATATAATGCCTTTTTCAACCCGCAAACTGCATTGTCAGACACATTTTTTTCATACCCCGGTGGTACATGCATATAAATTTCCTCTTCAAGTTCCCCATGTAAGACGACATTCTTCACATCAAATAGTTATAATTCCCAACCATAATTGACAGCAGTGACAAAATAATTCTCACTGTATTCATCTTTGCAACTGGAGCAAATGTCTCTGAATAGTCAATTCCATAGGTTTGTGTAAACTCTTTGGTAACCAACCTGGCTTTATATCTTTCGATTGATCCATCATCCTTATATTTTACTGCGTACACCCATTTGCATCCAACTGACTTCTTTCCTTCTGGTAAAGTCACTAACTCCTAAGTTCCATTCTTTTTCAATGCGTCCATCTCGATATTCATGACTTGCTTCCATTTTTCATCAGACAATGCCTCAAAAACATTAGTAGGTATGGAAGTAGTGTTTAGGTTTGTAAGGAAGGCTCAATGGGTAGGTGAGAATTTTTGAAAAGAAAGATTGTTTGACAGAGGATATAAAGGTTGTTTGGTGCATTCTTTGGTACCTTTTCTTGTAGCAATTGGAAGTTCTAGGTCATTATCTGTAGTTTGGGTCATCATTTTATCTTGTAATTCAGAAGAATTAATGACCTCATTTGAAGGAGTCGAGTCAGACTCTTGAACTTGTGTCGATCAGGAATGGCCTTTGACTTTCTCATGTAAACCAGATTCCTTCCAAATCTTACATCCACTTCAGGTCCAAAGTTCAACTACTGGTGTATTTGATTGATTTGACTCAACTACTACTTCTTCAGCCTCAGATGGGTCTGGTGCAAGTGTGTTAACTCAAGACAAGAAAGATTGGGCCTATTTGACTCGAAACTGGAAGAATTAGGTAGATTTGACTCGAGATCAGAGAGATTGAGTGTGTTTGAATCATGACTAGAATGAGAGAGATCAAGTATATTTGAGTCATGACCAAATGCATTTGACTTAATACTAGACAAATTGAATGTATTTGACTAAAGACCAGAAAGATCGAGACTTTCAAGCTCATCTTGCTTAAAATTCTCCGCCTGAAGATAAGGTTGAGTGAAGTACGGTTCCTCCTCATGAAAGGTATTGGAAAAAATAGGTAAAAGCGATTATATTTTATTCCTCAGCTTTAGGCAGGTTTATATAGTGAAGATACAATTATTACAATTGATTTTCTCCTTAATGGAGAATAAAGAAAAATAAAGGTAGTATTAAAGACAATAATAAAACCGGAAATAGTATATTTTCCAACACCCCTTCAAGTAGGTGCATAGATATCTATCATGCTCAAGGTGTCTATCAAATGTTCAAAAGTAGGTCTTGCCAAACTTTTGGTCAGGATATCCGTAGTTTGCTGACTTGAAGTCACGAAGGATAATCATATGATTTCCGCATCTAACTTCTCCTTTATGAAGTGTCGATCAATCTCGATATATGTTTGGTTTTGTCATGTTGAACTGGATTATGAGCTATGTTAATAGCGGCTTTACTGTCAGAGTACAATTTCAATGGAAGCTCAATTTTTATCTTAAGTTCTTCTAGGACTCTAAGGATCCATAATCCTTCACAAGGTGTGGTTAGCCTGTCTTTGGATGTAACCTTGTTTCTTCATGGACTGAGTGAAATTTTTCAAATCAAGCTTTAAGGGGCTGCTTTAATCCATACAAAGACTTATTTAGTTTGCACACATTTGATCCAAATTTGTTTTCAAAGGCAGGAGGAATGTCCATATATACTTCTTCTAGATCGCCATTAAGAAAGACATTCTTAACATCTAATTGATGCAAATGCCAATCCATGTTAGTAGCAAGAGACAAAAGAATTCTGACAGTGTTCAATTTTGCAATAGGAGCAAATGTCTCTGAGTAATCTATACCATAGGTCTGAGTAAAACTTTTAGCCACCAAGTGAGCCTTGTACCTTTCAATTGACCTATCTGAATTATACTTCACAGTAAACATCCATTTGCATCCAACTGTCTTCTTGCCATCTGGTAGTGACGTAACACTCCAAGTTTTGTTCTTTTCAAGAGCTTTCATCTCTTCAAGTACAACTTCCCTCCAATTTGGAATTTCTATAGCAATCTGTACACTTTTTGGAATTTCTACACTAGACAATTTTGAGGTGAAGACAGACATAGATGTAGACAAATTTGAATATTATATAAAATCGGACATGGGATGTTTAGTGCAAGATCTGATAGATTTTCTAATGGCAACATGATCATCTATATCAGGATACAAAATACGGCTCTCAGAAACAGAGATAGACTTATCTTTCCTTTTGTTAGAAAGCTGATCATTCTCCGGTTCAGCTTCCTGACAGTGTTGAGATGTGGACCGGTCCTTTCCTTTATGGTGTTTTTTCACAAAAACCTTTCCTTTCCAAGTCCTGTTTCCTAATTCAAATTTATTTTCTTGAAGTGACTCATTATTTTGTAGTATTTCAACTAGATCATCATTGTCATCGTTTTTTGGATTCTCATTGTTTTTTACAAGAGAAAATGTAGACTCGGATTCACAAGGTTCCTTACTCATAAAAGGAGTAGGATCAGATAAAGAATCATGACCATTTTTTGTTCGTGTAGGTGTAAAAGTCTCAGAATTTTGTGATACCGGCAAAGATAAGTTATTTAAAAAACTCATGTCCTTAATTTAAAACGAGTCTTCGTTTTTATGTTCATGAACAAAGACCGAGCAACCAAAGATTTTTAAATTCAAATCAGTTAAAACACGAGAGCTAGGAAAACATCTTTGAAGACATTAATTGGAGTTTGAAAATTGAGAATTTTCGAGTGCATTCTGTTAATTAAATACGCAGCTGTTAAAACAACTTCGCCCCACAAATAATTTGGTACTTTATTCGAAAAAAGTAGAGCTCTAGTAACCTCTAGTAAATGTCTATTTTTTCTTTCAGCCACTCCATTTTATTGAGCAGTATTAGGACATGAACTTTGATGTACAATTCCATTTTTTAGAAAAAAATCATCTAGGATAGTATTAAAATATTATTTGCCATTATCACTTCTAAAGACTTGGATATTTGTTTGAAATTGGTTCTGCACCATTGAAAAAAAATTCTTTATAGCCTGACAAACATCTAATTTCCCCTTTAACAAGTACACCCAACATACTCTTGTATTGTCATCTATAAATGTGATAAACCATTTTTTGAGAGAGAATGTACTTGTACGGTTAGGGTCCCAAACATCACTGTGAATAATAGAAAAAAGTTTTGTGGTTTATAAGGCTGTATTGAAAACCAAGAACAATGATGCTTTGCGAACTCACATTCTTCACATTTAAATGAAAAAAAGTTCTTATTGTGAAATATCTTAGGAAACAAGTGTTTTAAGTAACGAAAATTAGGATGACCTAATCTTAAATGCCATACCAAGACAGAAAAAGACTCAAAGCAAGAACTTATTGTTTTTGAAGGTAGTTGTGATGCAGATCCATTGTCAAGGTAGTAGAGTCCTCCACTCTCCTTAACACTGTCTAATCATGTTTCCCGAGTTTCAAATCTTGAAAGACGCAGTGAGATCGGAAAAAAAATCGTTTGACAATTTATATCTTGGACTAATTTACTGACATACATTAAATTAAAAGATAAATTTGGAACATGAAGGACATTTTTAAGAGTTAACATTAGAGACAACACAATTGACCCTTTACATGCAATGACTGAAAAAGAGTCATTTGCAATTTTTATTTTTTGATTACCTGCACATGAACTATATGAAGAGAACAAAGTAGATTCAACTGTCATGTGATCAGAGGCACCTGAATCTACTATCCAAATATGACTGGGACTGACACTAAGAAATGCAGAATTATCTTTTGTTGCTATAGAACAAGAAAGGGTTGGAGTCTCGAGGAGTTTGTACAATCTATCTACAATTTCGTTTTGTTGTGGTGTTTTAATATAAGAAGACTCATGGACAATTCCCTCTTTTTGACAGAAAGTAGTATGAACATGATTGAAGTACTCTTTTCTATTATCAAACCTAAGCCTTTTGATGTTTACTCCAAATTGATTTTTAATCATCTAGAAAAACTTTGGGAAAACAGTACTGACGTCAGACTTGTTTTGGAGTAAAAACACCCGAGTAACTTGGGTACAATCGTCTATAAAAGTAACAAACCACCTAACACCGGGTTACATTTGGATTGGTAGAGGAACCCCAAACATCTGAATGAACAAGATAGAAAGGGGAAAAACTTCTTTTGTTGTTTAATGGAAAAGGTAAATGCTTATGTTTAACAACCTCGCATATATCACAATGAAGACTTTCAACATCTACCTTATTGAATAAAAGATGGAAACAAAATTTTAATGACTCCAAAAGAAGGATGACTTAATCGACAATGAAAAAGATTTTTTTTTTCCTTTTTAGAGAGTGTTGACTCTGACATAAATGAGTGAGACAAGTGGACTTTTGTACACTGACCTGATTTTTCAAGATAGTAAAAGCAACTCCTTTCTCTAGCACGTCCAATCGTCTTTCCTGATTCCTTATCCTGAAATATACAACAATCATTATGAAAAGTCACACTATAGGATAAATCGTTTGTAAGCTTTTGTATGGAGACTAGGTTCATGGATAGTTTTGGAATATGGAGGACCCTTTTTAGGGTTATTGAATGATTTATTTAGATATCACCAATGTCAGCTACAGTTACCAGAGTACCATCTGCAGTAGAATTTTTTTATTACTGGAACAAGGGAATATATGGAGAATTGTTTCAAAGAGGGTGTCATGTGGTCTGTGGCTTCTGAATCTAATATCCAAAATAAGGGTGGAAGCTTACCAGAATACGCCACACTGCAATTACCTGATGACTTTTCCATAATATTGGTCATAAAGAAAACAGAAGCAACAACCAAATATTTATGTATAAGATATCAATGACAGAAAATGTAGGGGCGGCGTTTGGTACTATGCAGATGGCTGCTGAAAAATGTGCAAAGTTGTATTGACGGTGGTAGAAAACTATACCAACGGCTTTCGAAAAGTGTAGAGACAATGGCTGGACAGACAACTACTGATAGAAGTATGAAATTGTGCAAATGGAGGCCAGAAAGAACAAATAGGGTTTAATTGAAAAAAATTGACAACAAGTGTTGGCCAATCAAGTTTTAAGGGTTGTGTGACAACATAAAAATACCCAGTCAGATTTCTAAATAATGATTAGCAGAACTAGAGTTCCCTAGATTAGGAGCTCCGATGCCACGTGAAAAATAGAAATAAGAAATTTTCTGAATGTACTTGAGTGAGTAAAACACTCTGCAACTATGATATTTATACACACTATATAATTAATTACATATTATATATATAAGGAGAAATAAATAATAGTCCAACTTTCTAAATGCATGAATCCAAATATACATGAACCTAAGACTTAAATGCTCATTTTAGTGAGAACCAAAGCCGGTTGTTAAGAGTCCCACATCGGACAATATATTAATTGAACATGTCTTTATAAGTGAGGGTAATCCTCACCCTACAAGCCGGTTTTATAGGGTTGAGTTAGGCCCAACCACATTTTTTTAAAATGGTATCAAAGCCTCGTTTAAGATCCGGTGGACCACCTACTATTAGGTTTCCGCTATCGGGCCATCCACCATTAATTTCTACGCTCCAGAAGTCCAGTCCTGGGCGTGAGGGGTGTGTTAAGAGTCCCACATCGGACAATATATTAATTGAACATGTCTTTATAAGTGAGGGTAATCCTCACCCTACAAGCCGGTTTTATAGGGTTGAGTTAGGCCCAACCACATTTTTTTAAAATGGTATCAAAGCCTCGTTTAAGATCCGGTGGACCACCTACTATTAGGTTTCCGCTATCGGGCCATCCACCATTAATTTCTACGCTCCAGAAGTCCAGTCCTGGGCGTGAGGGGTGTGTTAAGAGTCCCACATCGGACAATATATTACTTGGAACATGTCTTTATAAGTGGGGGCAATCGTCACTCTACAAGCCGATTTTCTAGGATTGAGTTAGGTCCAACCACATTTTCTTAACCGTTATTATTGCCGTTCTACTTCTGCCATATGCCGTAGTGCCATCTGATTTTATGGCGGATTTTTGCTTTGTTTGTTGCCATGAACTGCTATCAATTATCCTATTGTTAATCATAAATTCCTTTGCTCGTGGCTTAATTTTGAGGTAACATTTTTCTGTACCTTCATCTCATAACCCAAAATCCTCAAAATCAGTATATTTTATTTTATTTTTCCTCTGTACAGTGTTTCCCCATGGAAGTGCCGCCACTTATTAGCAGTACATTACAAGTAAGTCTAATTATATACTTGTAAGATATGTATGTTTGCTTATGGTTTATAGTTAAAAATCTATGGACGTAATTTTCAACTCTAGTATCATTTTATTTTCTCCAGAAATTAATTGTCATATGTTTGAGTGGTGGAGATGACCGGGACCCTTCCAAAACATCTGTTAAAGCATCTTCTGCTGCCATCCTCGCAAGAGTTTTGGTGATGAATACAAATTCACTTGCCCAATTAGCATCAGATCCATCGACCTCTCAACTGCTTCAGACGGCATCTATCCCAGTTCAAGAAAATATACTTCTTTGTCTGGTTGACATTTGGGTTGATAAGGTTGGTGTGACCATAATTTAAAGTTTGATTTGTATCTTGTCTGTGCTTGGACAAATCTGGAAAGCATGTTTCACATTTGACTCTGACCAATTTTATTGTGTAGAGACCCCCATGTGTGGTTCCGACACAGTTTCATAATATTATGCATCTGTTTTCTTATTCAACATATGATTTTCCAGGTAGATAATGTTTCTTCCATCCAGAAGAAGACAATTGGCTTAGCGCTCTCAATAATTCTGACATTAAGGCTGCCTCAAGTTCTTGACAAACTCGATCAAATTTTGAGGTATTTAATACCTCTAAATATTATACTCCATCTGGACTAACATGATTGAAAAAAACAAGTCTTATTTGGTGGAATCAAGTATAAGTAAATTTCAACTTCATATTTAATGTTATCATTAAAATATGTTATTTACATTCAATAAATGTTCTCATAAAACAAGTCTTTATAGAGATTTGGGGACTACAATTATGTTTTTTATTATATAAAAAAATTAAGTGATGTTAACTAACATCCTTAATTACTCTACAATTAGCTATTTTTGCTTATATATAATTATAAATCAAAAGGGAGTAACTTAGGTGCAAATAAGGAGCAAATGACCCTGTATATGTTTTGTTCTGCAGTGTTTGCACTAGTGTAATTCTGGGCAGAAATGATGACTTGACAGAAGAAGAGTCCAGGTTAGGTTTTTGTACTTTTAATATAATCCTGTTTTTCACACTTCATTCAGATGATTTAAGTACACCCTCCGGTCACTATTATAAACAAAAAGTGACCTTAAATCTTGGTCACTATTATAAGCAAAATATTATAATTTTAAAACTAATTAATGATTGTATTACTAATACGCCCTTCATTTAATTCAAAAGCAATGTTGGTAGTTAATTCATCAAATATAGCTAAGGATATTATCGTAAATTTTATTTTGATTGTATATGAAATCAATAAAATTAATTACAGTTAACTAACTTTCTTAAACAGTGTGAAATTAGTTATTTTTGCTTATAATCATGACCGGAGGGTGTACTTGTTAACAGTTGACATTAGTTCAAAAAGCAACCTACATTTTAGACTCTATTAATATTATCCCTTGTTTTAAATGTCAACCATCATGTTTTACAAACATAAATATTTTTTATGTATGTTCTCAATAACAGTGGTGACATGAGCTCCAGTGCATCTCCCGATGAGGGCACTATTCCTAGTAAAGAGTTCAGAAAAAGACAGGTGATTATTATGAAAGCTATATGGAATATTCATTCTGGAATGGTGTATGTTTCAATATTTGTATGAATAATATGAATTTATGCATTTATTTATTTTTTCTGTAGATCAAACTATCAGACCAAATAAATCAGCTGTCACTTGAGGATTCTGTGAGAGATAATCTACAAACATGTGCTGCCATTCATGGAGAATCTTTTAATGCTACAATGAGCAGTATGCATCCATCTGCGTTTGCACAGTTGAAGCAGGCATTAAAAATGCCATAACTGGGTGTGACTTTTAATACTTGTGATCTAGTGGTGCTATGTGCATGCTCTCGGTTCTTCTGTTTATAGATTCATACTTCCTATACGGTATAGCTCCTCATTTTTTTAAAACCTATCTTTTTGGCTTTTCTATTTGATTCTCTAGCACGTATAGAGAAATATTTAATGTTGTTTTTCACTTAAAATATTCTTAACTACCATGATTTCCTCAAATTTATAATTTTTTCAAAATTTGTATAACCACATAAAATGTATTCTGTCAAGAACTAACACGAAAACACCTGAGAAAAGCACCTAATGGACTGGTTGTTTATATAAAGTTTCCCTTTGTAACTATCTGGCATAAGCCATTTCAATGACAGATCAAAATGACACGAAAATTTATTTAGAGTAGACTTTCTCGTGAAGTTGCATCTAACATGTTAATAAACTATTTTTGCAGGGTGATGTTGAAGCTTGTTATTTGGGCTGATGATTTTTGATACCATCTATTTAAAATTGTAAGGTCATGGTTTTTCCCCATTCATTTTCACTTGTCTTAGCCCCTTTGCAGCGTGGAACTTTGTAAATAGGATGTTGCTCCTTTATTATTTTTATATAAAAGAAGGTGCAGCATTGAGTCCGGTGTTTAATTTACTTTGTTGAGAATGGCAGTAAAATGTGAAATGTTGTTTTGTAGATGCTGTTTTTTTGGATACATTCGGATGTGTAGTGAAATTTTTACCGATTCTTTGAATTACAAGTACTACGTGCACATTACATTTCTCACATCCAAACAAGTCATTGCTTATACATTGTGGCATCTCCAACCCAGTGATTGCTTCTTATACATTGTAGTGATTGCTTCTTATACATTGTAGCATCTCAAGGCCAACCAGTGAATGCTTCTTTCTTATACACTGTAGCATCTCCAGCCCAACCAACAATTGCTTCTTTCTTATACACTATATAGTATCTCCAACCAACCAGTGCTCGCTTCTTATACACTATATAGTATCTCCAACCAACCAGTGCTCGCTTCTTATACATTGTAGCATCTCCAACCCATCTAGTGATTGCTTCTTTCTTATACACTGTTATATCTCCAACCCAACCAACAATTGTTTCTTTCTTATACACCGATGCATCATCAATCCAACTAGTGATTGCTTCTTATACATTGTAGCATCACCACCCAACTAATGATTGATTCCTTTTACACTGTAACATCTCCAACCTAACCAGTGATTGCTTCTTATACATTGTAGCATCTCCAACCCAACCAGTGTTTGCTTCTTTCTTATACGTTGTAGCATCTCTAGCCCAACCAGGGATCACTTCTTTCTTATACATTGTAGCATCTCCAACTCAATCAATGATTGCTCCTTTCTTATACACTAGCATTGTAACATCTCCAACCCAACCAATGATTGATTGCTTCTTATACATTATAGCATTTTCAACCCAACCAATGATTGCTTCTTATACATTGTAGCATCTTCAATCCAACCAGTAATTGCTTCTTATACATTGTAGCATCTTCAATCCAACCAGTAATTGCTTCTTTCTTATATATTGTAGCATCTCCAGCCCAATCAGTGATTGCTTCTTTCTTATACATTATAGCATCCCCAACCAATGCGATGATTGCTTCTTATACATTGTAGCTTCTTGTACATTGTAGCATCTCTAACCCAACCAATTATTGCTTCTTTTTGATACATTTTAACATCTTTAAACCAACTACTGATTGCTTCTTTCTTATACATTGTAACATCTTCAGTCCAACCAGTGATTGTGTTTTCTTATACATTGCAGCATCTCTAGTCCAACTGATTGCTTCTTATACATTGTAGCATCTCTAACCCAACCAATGATTGCTTCTTTATACATTGTAGCATCTCCAACCCAACTAGTGATGGCTTCTTATACATCGTAGCATCTCAAAACCAATACTCCTTAGAGGCTTTCTTAAATTTAAAATCAAATAAAGAGAAAGAATACCTAAATGCTTATGGCATCTTATGATTTCGAACAACTTTTTACTTAAGTTATCCTGTTATTCCAAAATTTTGTATTTGTATTTTATCAATCAATTAACTACACCTCTACAACATCCCTACCTCTCTATCTTCGCTCCATCCCTTTCCCCCACCCAGGCTATCCTATTGCCCCCTTCTTTCTTCTTCTCTTTTGCCACCTTCCGTTCCCACTTCTAAAATGATTTTGAACAGTTTTTCTTGCTTTTGTACACCTTTCATTCCCACTCGCGATTGATTGGAAGGCTGTTTCTTAATAGAATCCACGTAAATTCACTGGGTTGTTTCATTAGAAAAAGACAATCTTTCAAAAGTTTTGTTGCTTAAATGAGTATATTCTAAAATATAAGTTACAAATCATAGCCATAATCATGCCTATATCTCAGTCATAAGAAGGTTTTCCATGACACATTGAATAAACATTTCCAATTTGAATATCGGTAATATATTTAAAATAATCATATTGTTCTAGTCAAATATTCATTTTAAGGGGTGTTAGTTTCCCATGTTGAAGAGTCACATTTTTTTTAGATTTTAAAGATACTTCGGTTGCATCCAAATTACATACTCTAACGTTTTCATGAGCGAGCCACCCTGTGTTGCCCAAAAATATTTTCGGAGATGCATCTCCGTATCCATATTAAGGTTAATCTGGAGGTGTATAATAACCCTTATTTCAAAACTAATGAGTTTTGCGGAGATGTATCTTCGAAATATACTCTGTTAACTCAAACCACAAATCAATAGCAACAAATGCTGAAACTTGAAGAAAACATAAATTAAAATTAAAATACGTAAAATTACATAGATAATCGTTAACATTACATAGATAATCGTTAACATAGAATTAACATTACATTTTATCAGGATGTTGCAACATCATTAGAATAACATCCGTCAATCTTGCAATTGCCACATCCACTTCAATTAGACAATTTGTTTCATAACGGTAAAATGCACTCCACATAATCATTAAATCTTCATTCGTTTTCAGCTTAAACTTGCTGAATTAAATCTTACATTCGTTGTCAATCGAGGGTGAATGGTACTCAAGTTTTACAATCCTTCGGTTGTTTGAGTATTGTAGGACATTCTCAAGTATGACCTTCAGATCTATAAGAGAGGTGTACTCGGTGACCTTAAATTTAATTCAGGGCTTCACATCGTTTAAGTAGACAAATGCGACATGCCAATATATGTTCACTTTGGTGTGATGTGTTTTTGCAAATAACATGAGATGAGAGACACCATATTTATACAAGTTTTAGATCATTATGGACATTAGAAACTCTATCGCTATCTCAGAGGAATTTCAGATATGCATATCCGAGCTCACCCTATTTTTTTTCCAACATAAGGGTTTCTACAAAGATGTATCTCCAAAATACCATTTGTTTGGTATTTTTTGCAATTAAAGTGGGGCTAATCTGAAAGTACATCTTTAGACTCGCTCCACAAACTAGATAAAACATATTTTATGCTGTTTTATGTAGGGACAAAATTGTTAACAGGTTGAAAAATAATTTTTTATTAAAATTGACCTCAATTGTTATACAACTAATGTTGAATATACACTACACATCTCAAGTAGTGTCAACAATACATACAAAAATTAGTCACCATCTAAATACATAGTTAGATAAAAACTAAAAAAAATTAAAACATGTGGCACCACATTTCTATGGGTGGTGTCGCCTTTGAATTTTTCTTATATGATTCTCTTTCAATCTCGCTCAACTTGGTGAACTCTTCCATCCTTTCTAGAAAGTGATCCGACCAAGTTTCGACCTTTTTTGTGAAATATACCGTCCACTCCGGTGATTCTTTGGTATAAGACACCCCAGTTTCAAATAAATTTGAACAAAATATTGTGTTTTTTAAAGCCACAAATACACATGATGCGTCTAGATGGATTTTTAGGTGGCCTACTCCGAAGTAGAAAAAATGTTTATGAGAAACCACATCTTGTCAAATCAATATACACCCTATTAGAACACCAAACCCAAGTTTGACTGCCTTTGTGTGGATCCATTGAAGCACATTTTCGTGCTCAACAAATCGTGTTTAGAAGTAAATTGTGCCCGAACATCTACCTTAGAAACAATCGATTTAACATCCACCTTAACATCAACCAGTTTAATATTATCTTTGACATCACCTGGTTTAACATCATCCTCCATTTCATCCAATTTAACATCCACATACACAATAATTTTAAGGAAATTATCAGGGTGCACCATATCTACAATCAAACATATCCAGAACACATGTAACCTTATCCGGAGATGCATCCCCGGACTCAATGTTCATTTATAAACAAAAAAACCAAATTAATGCAAACAAGGTGGAAGGAAAGTTGCAGTTTCTTTACTCCTTTTGATGTGATAAAGCACAAAAATATTATTTTGGAGTGCAAAAGTTGATAGAGAATGAATGAAGGTTTTTAAGGATTTTTTTTATAAACTTGTATGTTTGATCATGAACGAGAACATGAAAGGGTGGTGTTTTATTAAATTTCCTGATTCACATTTTCGGAAATGCATCTCCGAAATTGTCATTGATTTGATTAAACTACCTCAATCAACACAAAACACCATACATTAGTGATTTTGGAGATGCATCTCCTGATTAGTTTTTGACGTAATTGAGGTGTAACTCACTTGCAACACCTATGTCGTGTGTATTAGATGCGTCTAGAGATGCATATATGAAATTGTCACTGATTTGATTACAATATCTCATTAAACAACTCAGTCAACTGAAAACACCATCAATGGTGATTCTGGAGATTCATCTCCGAATCATCTCTAGGATAAACATGGTGTGGCTCACTTGCAACATATTTTGTGTGTATTAAGTGCGTTCGAAAATGTATCTCCGAAAAAAGGGAAGGGAAAAAACAGATATTCAGTATGTTCACCCTTACCTCATGGAGTGGGAAAAGTAATGCCCTAAAAAAATCCATCCACCATATGAAAAGTTAATTAATGGATTAAATCCAATCCACCTATTTATACATAGGGCGTTGTTCACTACACCCCATGTAGTGATCACAAATCCTATAGAATTTCTAAAGTATCTTTCGTAGAGCCACCTACTATCTTGCTAAAAATATGTCTAAAAATTAATCTCCGGATGTCGTATGGATTGCAATATCTAGAAATCCAAGCGAAGAATTTGTTTATCACCTTGCATATATACCAATCTTCATAACGTTCATGATCATAACACCATTTTTGAAAAATTCTACAAAAATCTCCTTCCATTATCATTCAAGACTTTTACTTCAAAAAAACATTCTTTGGTATTTTGACATCAAAAGGAGCAAAAGAAGCTGAAATTTCAGATAATGTACATGTATTTCAATGACCATTACTTGAGATCACCTGATTTATTTTTCTGAAATATGTACGTTGCGTCAGCATTTTGAAATTTGAATTCTGTTACATTGTGTCAAAAATCTGAAATATGGATTGTTTAGATATTGAATTTGAATTGTCTTCTGTTATGAATGGTTGTGGTTATGGTGTACTCTGATGTTGTCCTTGATACTACCTTTGAGGCTATTGTATCTATGGATGTTAAATCGGGTGATGTCTATGCAGATGTTTGAAAATAATTTACAAATAAATAGGAGTTTGCTATACGTGAACATATGTTTCAATGGGTTCGCATCAAGGCTGCCAAATTAGTGTTTGGCATTGTAATCCCGAGGCCGGGTTCTGGCTATGATAGAAAACATGCATTTTTGATGATGAGATACGAAAGAAGTGGTAAGTATAAATAACCTATCTAGAAGTTGAAACTCGATGAGATCGAAACGAGGAACTATGAGTGTCCTTTTAAGTTGCGCGGGTACCATAAGTCGAATAATACATGGACAGTTAATGTGGTTTGTTATATACATTATCATGCTTTGTGCTATAAGTTAGCTTATCACCCCATTGTATGTCGTCTGAATTCTGAAGAGAAGAAACTTGTCTCTAACATTACATTAAACACGGTTCACCCTAAAAACACACTTTCCACTTTGAAAAGGAAAATACTCAAAAGTGTCGCAAGTATCAGGCAAGTGTAAAATGTTTGCACTCAGAACAACCAAAATCTGAAATGCAATAATTGTTGAAGCTTTTTGATGATGATCATTATGTATCTAGGTACATAGTGTACAGGGATGGAAAAATAGTTCGAGATATATTTTGGACTCATCTGGATTCCAAAAGGTTGCTCAACATATTTACCATTATATTGATAATTTATCCAACATATAAAACCAACAAGTATATGCTACCACTTTCGGAAATTTTAATTGTTACTTCTACTAATGTGACTTTTTAAATTGGGTTTGCATTTTTGGAAAGTGAAAAAAGGAGAATGTTACATGGGCTTTGGAAGTGTGTAAGACTATGTTGAAAAAACATGTTAGAGGTGATTGTCACCAATCATGATACCACACTGATGAACTCGGTTGCAAAAGTGTTTCATACATCACATGCTTTAAAATGTATAACAAAAAAAATCAGAGGTAGACTTAATCCTGCAATAAGGACCAAACAAATTCAGAGTGAAGACGGGAAAATGGTCAAACCTACACTATGCCAAAGAAGACCTTAGACATCATTTTTTTTACTTTAGGCAGCTCTTTCAAGCACTATATATTCTAGTGCTGCTATAGGTATATGCAATATTTTTTTAATGTAAAAATGTTGGCTTAAGTGCACTTTAGGCAACACTTTCTGTTATAAGTGCTGGTGTAAATCATCTTTAGGCAACACTTAGTGATAAAAACTCTGGCGGAAGGTATCATTAGGCATCGCTTTGGCTAAAAGCGTTGACGTAAGACATCATTAGGCAACATTTTTTTTCCAAAAGCACTGACATAAGTCTTCCTTAAGCAATATTTTTTGCCAAAAAAGCTGGTGTAAGGCATCATTAGACAACACTTTCTACTAAAAGCACTATTGTAAGTCATCATTAGGCAACACTTTCTGTTAGTAAGCGTTGTCTTATATAATTTACAAATGATTTTATTTGCTTCAAGTAATATTTAATAAACACTTTATATTAATAAGTGCGGTTTTATACATACTTTAGGCATTGCTTTGATTGAAAAGCGTTAGCTCAAGCCATCTTTAGGTAACACTTATTTTTTCTTGACTTAAAGTTTGAGATAAATTCTCACGAAATATATAATTATAAAACAAGATAAGAGGACCGAGCAAGTGAATATTCATAATATTTTTTCAATATCAATTTTTTTTTGTTCAATTCAAATATTATAAATACTATAATTCTCATAATCATATATTAATTATGTATTATGATCAATAAGAACCATACGTAAATTAACTTAAATTTGCATAAAGTTCATAATCTCTCTAATACAAATTTAAAAGTACATATATGGATAAAAATGATAACCTATGTCTATTCAAATTATATAATCTCCATGTTATATAAAAGTATAATTCATTCATTTTTAAAATTAAAATATATGTATGCTTCTTGAAACTCTTTTATTGAGAATATGATATTTAATTACTTCAATAATATCTTCTTTCAAATCTTTCATTTTTATGTACCTAGCACAAAAACATTTAAGTAAAAATCAATATATGTCATATAAATCAAGTAACAATCAATATATGTCATACGTATCAAATAAGTTTCAAGTAACAATTAGAATATGTTATAAGCATATAAAAGAAACATGTACAACTTAACTAGTTAACTATTTTTTTTATTAATTTCAATGATGGTACACGATATATTTCACATATATTAGGTGATAAAGTAATTTGGAAGCTAGTGCGTATCATATTTGTCGGTACATATTGAAAAAATTAGTTCATGCATGGTTGCAATTGTGCAACTTTGACCATGTAACATCCACATATAATATACAATTAAAAAAATATATTATACATAGTATAATTGATACTGAATATACATAAGAGTCTATCAGCAAGGATATATATATATATATATATATATATATATATATATATATATATATATATATACACACACGTAAAAAAAAATACATAAACGAAACATGATATACAAATGTGTCTAAACAAAACTAGGATCTATAACAGAGTCCACATGATCCAAAACAGAAGATCATAATCCAAAAATGCGATCACCAAAGCATCATCAAGCAAGCTTATCCCTTCCTTTCACCTGCAAAGAACTACCTAAAAAACAACAACAATAATGGGATGACATGATAATCTCAGCAAGTTCCCTTATCTTATGGGTCCACTCGGCTCTAAAGAGATCTCAATCTTTACGGGATCCTACGATCCATGGGCACTAGAGAATAAGCCCTGTATCATGAGAGAATGCTAGAATGATTACCGCCTATTACAATAAATGTATACCATTTATAGAAACTAAGGCTTATGGTTACACTTACGGGCTAAGTGTGTAATAAGCCATTCTTTACGCCCATTATGTCCGGATAAATCTAGCCTCAAGTATGACACCAATTCCATAGTATTCTCACATTATCCTATTTTATTCAGACAACATATAAATTGATCAATTAGCGTATTAATTAAGTTACATATTTTCTGATATCCTTACTAGTATCAATGTATCTTTACGATTCCAAATAGAAGCAAGTTACTGATATCATTTACAATCCTTCCGATAGGAACTTAGTCCCATAACTAATTACGATCTCGCTCGATTGGATTTAGCACATGACCTACCACTACTAACTACGACCCTCCCCAATTGGAATTTAGCTGGTGTAGCTAGCGCACAACTAATTATGACTCCGATCAATTGGATTTAGTAGATGTCCTACCATTACTAGTTACGACCCATTCCGATTGGAATTTAGTGTGTATAATTAATTACGACTCCATTCAGTTGAATTAATGCTTTACTAGGATTGTACTAATTATGACTCCTCTTCTAGGAACTTAGTGCCTTGCCTTCTCTTGTGTATATAATGAATTCCAAGTTCCATTCACCTAGCTATAACTCTAAGTTTACTCTCACTATCATCATGGAACTTTTTTATTCAACAACCATGCAATTTATACACATACACATCACAACATGATAAATGAAACACACATCATAGTTCATTATCATTATCCAAGTAATATCCAAGTAATATTTGAAACATAAGCATGTTTTTTTTACCAAAAGGTAGAACATTTTATTAGTTTTCCAACACATTCAAAAACCGGAGTCACGTTTCCTGTTCTATGGTGGAAACATGAAAACTACCTATTTCTCAATGCATCATAACTCCCACTTAGCGAGCTCGGGGTGAGCTCCTATCGAGACAAGACAATAAGCTCAAAACTGGAAATTTTCTCTTCCTTACTTAGCGAGCTCTAAGTGAGGCGTCCAAGCGAATTATCACCCGGAGAGCTCCCGAAAAGGTCCAAGCAAAGGATTCTGGAATGTCATGTCCTACCAAAATCACCCATCTCCCCTAGCGAGACCTGTCCCCACCTAGGGAAAGTTGTAGAACAACTTCTGCATGGGAACTGATACGCTCTCTTAACAAGCTATTCCTTCGTCTAGCAAGAAAGCCAGAACAAAACCAGTAACAAAATGTAGCAGGAAGAGAGATAAGAAAATATACATCATTACATAGCATCATACTGCATCAATGGCACCAAATATCATGGATTATCACAAGCAAACATAGAAAAAAACAAGAACATCATATATTAACACCAGTTTCATTATCATAGCAAAACACACAAACCCTGATTTCCCATTCATGAATTTTCCCCACCATAGCTATGTCTAACTAGGAATCCACCTTGAATCAAGAAGATGATGGAAGTTGGGGATGATTCTTGAAGAAGCAAGTTGATTCCTCCTCTTGCCAAGTCTTTCTCTATTTATTCTCTTTTTCTCTTCTCCTTTCTATCTCTCTTTCTCTTCTCTTGTTTTTTCCTTACCAACTTTCTTCTTTCCTTCCTTTTGTTTCTTCTAACAAGGGAAAATGGTTGGTAAGAGGAAAAGAGAGAAAATATCAAAAAAGAGACATTTCTTCTAGTGAGAATTGACCATTCATTAATGTTACCAAAATGTACATTCTTTTACTTATTAATAAATGTCAATTGAATTGAGTAAGAATTAAGATCAACTAAGTTCACTAATTACTCTATCTTTCTCAACTGATAACAAATAGAGCATATAAGAGCTCAATCTGTCACAACTGACAACAAATAAAGTATTTAAGAGGACATGAGATATTACATACCCCACATGTTGTTGGAGTAATGGAATATATCTAACTTCTAGGATCACAAGTGGTAACTAACAAACTTCTCCCAGTAACTATTCTTTGACATATCCGTATTTGCAAAATGAAAACATATTCAACTTCCACTTGATCTTTATCCTTACATAATAAGTAAAAGAGAAAATAATAAAAACAAACACCAAAGTGTAACAAGATAAAAACTCAACTTTACATGAAAAATTATGATATAATTCTTAGCCCAAACATGTATTCACTCAAATCCTCCTTAATTTCATTCAATTTATCTTTAAAGTAAAATACTTAAAGTCATCAAAGTACTTCATAATAAAAGTTAATATGATTGATTTAAAACTAATTAGATAAAAGATTATGAAGTATTCAAATAGTAACCAAATTATAATTCCATACCATTGAAATCTTAGTTTGATTTGAAATAAGAGTCTCTTTCATAAACCTCAAGATAAAGTAACCGCAATCTATACCATTGAGTTGACGAGAAAACTACACAAATTAAAAACGAATAATTTGGATTCACATTAATTTATAACTCTAATCAACGAAGTTTTCAAGCAGATTATGATTTAAGGTTTCATTTTAGAACTCTAACCAACAAAATTTTCAAGTGAGTTATGATTTTAAAGAAGATTTTAATTTAAAAACTCAGTTACATCAAACATGACAACAACGTGTTTTGCTAAGCAGGCAAGATGAAACCTATGATGATAATTTGTAGAAATTTATTAATTATTAAAATGCTAATGAGTTAAAACTTTATAGATAAAACTTGCATCTGCAAAATTGAATTACTAATAGCATGTTTGGTTTAGCTTTTTACCAATCAAACTCACGTTCAAATGCCACTCTGCCGTGATTTTCTAGAAGCTCCAAAAGGTAGCTTCTGTGTAAACGTGAAAAGCTACCGTGATTTTTTTAAATTCAACGTTAAACCAAATATACTATAAGACTTTTTTCCTTGTTCACCTATGAAAGCTATTAATCTTTTCCTCGTGAACAATGAAGTTTCCATGTATGCAGCTACACCAACTCATATTGGAATCTGCATAATAGCATAATTCAAATTTCTTCTTTCAGAGATTTCTTATAACTTGTAACAAATTTTCAAATACAAATTAACAAAACTTTAATGATAATAAGAGAAATTATTACTCGCACCAAATTTAGTACCCAATATGTTGCTAAACATGTAAACGTGTTTTGATAAACAACAACAACTCTAGAATCTAACCAAAAGAAAACCCAACTCACGTTGCATACAAGCAAAGTTTTTATTTCCTAGTAATCTAAGATATGTAAAAATAAGAATATAGTAATACGAGCATGAGATCTATGAGAATACCTCAAATCAAAAAGTTGTAACATAAAGACATAAACAACAAAAATTAGACATAATAAATGATTTCATATTCTCTAATAATAATAAAAAATTCCCAAACCCTAATAAAGAAAACAAACATAAAATCCTAAAAAAGAAATAGAAGAATTCACAAACCCTAAAGAATAAAGAAAATAAGCATAAAATCCTAAAAATGAAAGAAAAGAAATCACAAACTCTAAAAATGAAAGAAAAGAAATCACAAATCCTAATAATGAAAGAGAAGAAATCATAAACCTTAGTGAGATGAAATAAATAATGTAGTTGAAATAGATATAGAAAAATAAAAATATTAACAAATATTTGTGGTTGATTTTGTGTTTATCTAAAATGTATTAATAAATATTAGATATGAAACATAAATTCATATAATTGCTATAGGTTGCATGGATTAAAATTATATTAAAGTTATATCTTTAAGTGAGAAGGTTTGAGTTCAATTCCAATGAATACAAGAATTTACAGAATTTTTGATATTTTTAGTTTTTCTTTTTAAATGTGTTAATAAAAAACAAATGTAGGAGAATAATCATTAGAAGAACACAATCTTGGATGGTTAAGAAGGTTTACCATCACAACATTTTTTTTTAAATTTTACTTACGACAACACTTTTTATTTATTTTCGGGCACTTTCTAATGTCCTATTTAAACGATGCTTTTCTTAAAATATAAGTGTTGCCTAATGTATAACTTAAGGCAACGCTTTTTCCTTTTGAGCAATGTGTCAAACAAAAGTGCTATCTAATATATAATTTTTAAATTATTATTTTTTGTCAAACATACAACAAATCTTATATAATAAACCGCTGTCTAATGAGGATACCTTAGCCGACGCTTATTTTCAAAAGCGCTACCTAGTGTCCACTCTTGTTTTTAGCAACACTTTATATATATAAGCTCTGGTAAAAGGGTGTTGCCTAAACTCTCTTTTGGCATAGAGTTAGTGTGATATTGGAAAGCATAATGGATGTTGGAAATGCTATAATAAATTCTTCTACATAAAAGTTATATGCCAAATCAGTCATATTGTTCAGAAGGGTGTGTATGACAATATCTGGATTTCTTGAAATATATTGAAAGCACAATTCTAGACCAGGTGAAAGAGAAGGTTGTTTGTGCTTATACTAATCGGGTTAGACACTTTAGAAATACTACAACTAATAGAGTTGGATATGCCCATGCTATAATGAAGAGCTGATTGTGAAATAGTATAGGGGTTTGTGTACGAGTTAGGAAGCCATGAACAAAATGATTCAAAACTAACACAACAAGATCCAAAAATAATTTAGTCAAAGCATCATAGTATTAGAACACAGATTTAGAGAAACAAATCTTTATTCATGGTTGGTCAATAATATATCTCGAGCATGATTGGATTTTGTTTATTATGAAGTTAAGCGAGCAAAGAAAATAGGTTAAGGTAGCTCAAAGTGTGGTTGTTTAATTTCCAAAATGATGAAAATTGATAGGCCCATACGTATGGATAAGGTATACTCATTGTTGGAAAAGACTCCGGTTGGATGTGATGCTATGGCAAAGAAGAGTAAATCAAACATATCTATTATAACATAATGGGAGATGATTTAAGAGAGACTTTTGAAAGGTGGTGATAACATGAAACTTAAAATCAAAAAGAAGTTAAGTAAGATTTCCTATCCAGAAGCCATGGATCTAAAACCACCCGCATAATCGGTAAAAAAAGGGTGTTGATAAGAAGGTCAAACTAACACAAGTAACAATTTAACCAATCGATCTCCATCATATCTTGATATGTCGACAAAATTTTTCTGGACTCTCCAATTTCACAATCCAAAAAAAGTTCTATCAAAGGTGCTCGCATCAGTAAACCATCGCTTTCACCACCTTTACCACCTTCACTATCTTTACAAAAAAGGATACACATCGAAGATTGTCATACCCTCAAATTTACCCTACCTCTACATCACCCTCTATAACCCTAATTCATGAGCATCCACCCACACATGTCATATCATATGCATTTATACTTAATATCCACAATGTCCCACAAACCAAAGTCATGGGGTTTCATTTATGAAGCTCAAGACCCTCTGATCATGTGAAGGTGTGCCCAAGCCATCTTAACCCTAATCTATATCCTCAAGCATCCCAACAAGCTTAAAGGATTACTTAAGACATCTCACTCACTCTCCAAGCCCTAATTAGATGGTGGGTCCCCATTGAAGACACATAAAGATTCATCTGGCCACCCAAGGACTTTAGCCTTAGCTCTTGACCCTCATTGGCTTGTACAAGTCATGGTTCACATTGAATCTTGACCAAGTCATTGAGGACCCCTAAAATCAAAAGTTTGTTATACCCTAATCCATTTAATCATCTCAATATATCCCTTGCATCACCAAACCCTATTTGTTTGGCCATGGTTCTTGATGAAGCTTGTGATTCAAGAAACCCTAGTTTGGGCATCCTTTGATCCACGATCTTGTTTCATTTGATAACCATATCATACCACCACTCATTTAACATAAATTAAAGATAATTTCAACCATAATTCACCATTGAAACACCCATTGAATTCATTGTACAAGTAATTGGTTTGGTCTTGGTTTTTGAATTTTCAAGGCATTGGATTCAACTATAAGCATGATCTAAAATCACTCCATAAAGCTCCAAGCCTTATTTTACATCATGATATGATCATTTGGGCTTCAAACATCCACCATTGACCCATAAAAATCAAGAAATCTCAAAGTCACATTTTTAGGTCAAGTTGGTTGGTCACATTTTGGCAAGAATGACCTATGATTTGGTCCAAAGTCCATAACTTTTTCATCTAGAAAGATTTTAAAGATATTATTTGAGCCAAATGTCCTAAATTAGTCTCTATTCAACTTTGTTTCAAGTTCCAATACCTAATTCATTGAGCAAGGACATCAATTTTTGCATTGGCCAAGCTGGTCCAATGTGCCTAGCATGCCCTAAAACATGACCAAGACCACCACTTTACCACATTTCCATTTCCAAAACACAACTAATTTTTACTTGATTCTTTTTGAATCTGATCAAGGATATGACAAGGAACACTTGGCACAAATTTCATGCAAAATGCACGAACCAATTTCATTTGGCCCAAGTTCAAAGTTGTTGACTTGCCATGTTGCACAAGCCAGACCACACTTAACCGGAATTTTGCATAATCTTGTTTTAGGCCACTAAAATTGTTTGTTATGATCCCATTTGTTTCCAAACATGTTTCTAAACACTCCAAGACACATTTGCAAGTCAGAATGGAGAGGATCAAGGTCACATGAAGTCAAATCGAAGCCAAAGTCAAAAGCCACCTTTTCCCCAAAATGGCAAAAAGAAAAATCCATAACAGCTCTGATTCAAGCATCTTTGTCCCTTCTTTTTGATGTTAGAATACAAACAGATTAAGTGGAGGGGAAACCAAGTCAGAACATAGCCACCCTTCCTCCACGAGTTTCACTCTTTTCACATTTTCGACCCTTGCCCTTTCTAAAGCAAACCATCCTCATTCTCTCTCTAAACCACTCCATCACCTTCCCCATAAATAGGGGAATATGTTCCACTCAAAAACCAATCTTAGAAATCCAAAATTATCTTGCTGCAAACTTGAGTTCCACCATTGAAAATAAAGATACGATTTTTGAGTTTCAAAGCTTTTCAATTCAAACAAACCACCTATAATCCTTCCCTAAGAATCATTGAAACTTTTCCAAACACTAACTCACCTTCCCAACACCTCACCTGAGTTGCACCAACTCATCGGAGTTCATACCTGAAATCGATTTTGATTAGGTAGCCACACTCTCCCCCTTCACTCAAACAAGTTACCAATCAACTCGACATCAGTCACTGATCATTAACCCTTTTGGTTTGAGTGTCAATTATCCATTATCCTTCATTTAATTTTTGATTTAGGTCAAGTGTGTTCTTCTGAGTTTCTGGAAAATACTCTACACTCAGAGCCAATCAATGGCTCATAAGTGTGAATGTTGACTCGTTGTTGTGCATAATTGATGTTTCCAGGTTCAAATCCAATGAAAAACACGTGTTTTGAGGATTTGATTTTAGTGTTCAAAGGTTGAAGATGAAGCTGGTAACACACGTTTTCAAATTTGAATATATTTGTTGGCTTGTTCCTATTGGCCAACGAGCGCGCACATCCCATTTTCTTTTTTCGTTATTTTATTTTATTATATGAATGTGCTTCAGAATCACCAAAGGACGTTTGGCCTAGTGGATGAGGGGGTTGACCCCCAATGACCCCAAGGTCAGGGGTTTAACTCCCAACATGCTCACTTGTCCCATTTTATTCATTTTTCCTTTATTTTATTTATTTTTCACCCCATTTATTTTCCATTTCATTTGATTTTCTTGCCACTTACATTTATTTTTCTAAAATTTTTTCCAACACAAACTCATGTTATTTTTGTCTCTACTATTTTATTGTATTTTATTTTATGTCATTTGAGCAATTATTTATGGACTTATGAGGTCTTGAACTTGGGTAGCTAATGAAGTCTATTAGGTCATGATATTGGATTAATTATCGATGTTTGAACCTTTTATGCTTAAAAGTTACTAATGAATGATGAAAGGCTCATTCATGGTACTTTGAAGCATGGATATATTGTCTCTATAGAAACCAACTTGGACCATTTGACACATAGATGAAGCTTTGTTTGTGTACATACTAACTTGTGGTTTCATTTGTTCCATTTTGTTTCTATTCTATACTAACCCATTAATAATTATGGTTAACTTGTTCATATTGAACATTGATCATTATAACTTATCTAACCTAATCATTTAATCAAATTATTAACCTTTAACCCTTGATTTGGTATAGTCTTCCTTTTGTCAAGCTATTGATAGATGGACTTGGGGTTTGCATAACTTTCATTGTTACAAATCTATTGTAAGTTGATCATTTGATCATCTTCAATACTTTGCATCAGTGATAAGTTATCCCCCGATGCGCCATTGTAAGACCCCAAATTTGACCCTAAGACCCCTCATGCAATTTCATCACATGCATCAGCATTGGGATCACACCTTGGCATTCTCCTTACCCCACTCTCATTGGGTTTGTTTTGGGAGAGATTACCAAGCACCATGTGATTGTATCATACTTGTATTTTATCATTTTACTAACCAAAATACCAAAAATATGTCTTTGCATTTGCCTAACTCTTTTGTAGGTAGGGCATGATCATCAAAATTCATCAAGTTCATACCTAGGGTTTGAGACCCTCATGACTAAAAGAATAATCAAAGATTGATCCACAATGTCCCAAAGCATCATATATGAGTCCCAATGATCTCTACATGTCATAATGATCAATTATTCTTCAAGAGATTGAAGGTGATTTGCCTTGGAAACCCTAGTTTGACTGGGTATCTTAAGTAACTTCTCCAACAAGCTATCTCACCAATTGATCAAATTTCTCAAGGGACACTTCAAAATTCATCATATTATGCATATATGGTCTACCATGAGCCTAAAAAGTCAAGAGAATTGAAGGTTAGCAAGTTGGTTGATGGTGGTTGGCCAGATGAATTCATTTGATCAAAGCTGGGTCTCCCTAGACCCTATCTCCTACAAATTTCACCATATGAAAATGATTCCAAGTGGAAAGTTACTCTAAATGACATTACAAACAACTTTCATGTTGAGACCTAGAGCTAGTTTTGCTTGGAAAATCATTTTCTATGTTGAAACATTATAAGTCATTTTGTCTAAACCCTAATTTGAAAATCAACTTCCCAAGGCCATAACTTGCTTAATTTTTATGATATGTGAAATTCTAGTTATCAGACTTTAGATGTCACACGGGTTGTTATGACATCCAATTCTGCACAGACAAGAATTATGCAGAACTTAACAGTAAGTGCAGTAAATAACACAAGTAATTGTTTACCCAGTTCAGTCCAACATGACCTACATCTGGGGGCTACCAAGCCAGGGAGGAAATCCACTATCAGTAGTATTAATTCAAAGCTAAACTCACCCGTTTACAACTCGTCACTTAATCCCTACCCAATGCAATTTCAATCTTACTCTAAGATTAGAGTTCTTACTCACTCCCCCTCAATCACCTCAGTGATTATTACCTTTAATCAATATTAAAGACAACTTTGAAGTCACACTTCAAACAACTCTTGATTGTGCTTGACAACTTTAATCAAGATACACAGCACTCACGCTTAAAAGCTTTGAGCGACACAAGACTTACAACTCAATGAACACCCTATACCAAAACAATCATCAACGTGATAATGGCTTGGCTTACAAGATATGTCTAATACAGGACTCACAAAAATACAGCAGTGAAGTATGATGGACACACTTAATCTTCACGCCTCAAAATCCCCAAAACTGAATGAAGGAACGACTTCCTTTTATATTGCAGTACCTGGGCTTTTGCACTTGTATTCTCTTGAATTTAAGGTCACATGAGTTCCCATAAATTCAATATCTAGGTTACTAACAAATAGGCTATTTGTTAGGTTCATTAAATGTAGCTTGGTTGTTGATTTCCTGGTTTTTCTCTAAGCTGTTGAATCCCTGAAGAATAGCCTGAGAAAAAGCTGAAACAGAAAACTGAACAACCTACAATATAGCATATGCTGTCAGGAATGAATGTCACGACATTCAGCTTGACATCAAGGATCATATGCTGAGTCTGTTTTTCCAGAAAACAGACTGTACAATTTTGCTGACCTGTACATGACCAAAAAGACCATACTACAGTAACAACTTACATTAATAAATGTCAAAGTATCCAATTTGACATTTACACATTTGGCCTTAAGTTAGTTCTGTTATCCTCTTGAAGAACAAACTAAGAAACATACTGAAGTGTAGCAGAACACCACTCTGTCTATTATTCAGTATATACTGTCCATGATGAATGTCATAACATCCAGTTTGACATTCATACAGTAGGCCTTATGCCAGGTCTGGTTCTTCCTTGATAACCAGACTGCAAATGAATACTGAGCTCTAATAGAACACCAACTGTTCTATTCCTCAGTAGCTGCTGACAGGGATGAATGTCACAGTCTCCAGTTTGACATTCACTAAATCCTGTATTAGCTAATCCTGCAGTAACTACTCAAGTGTGTCATGACATTAGTCAAGACATCAGAGTACAGTTAGATATTCTAACCTACAATGCAGTCACACATACACACCATGTCATGACATCAGTCAAGACAATAGAATCCAGCTAGTGTTTTACCATATAATGCAGCCAATTAAACACCTACAAACTCCCCCTTTGGCAAATTTTTGGCTAAAACACTTTGATCCCCATAACAGAGTTCATAGCAGCGGAATCACACATCTAGCAGGAAATAAACCTAGCTAATACACTCAGAGTGGCAGCACACTCACATACATGGAAGTTAAATAAGAACTTCACAAAGCAGCACACATACAGAAGTTAAATAAAAACTTCAACACACATCAGCTGCTGCAGGGGGGGGGGAATCTTCGAATATGTCATGAACGTCTGTTTTCACAGACCAATCTGTTGTCTGGGGTATCACCTGTTACTCCCCCTTTTTGTCACAAATATTGCCAAAGCCAACAACATAAACAGAAAAAAACAGA
This sequence comes from Lathyrus oleraceus, assembly GCF_024323335.1. Lineage (NCBI taxonomy): Eukaryota > Viridiplantae > Streptophyta > Magnoliopsida > Fabales > Fabaceae > Lathyrus > Lathyrus oleraceus. The sequence goes on from NC_066581.1 coordinate 323,980,857, forward strand.
CTTACAGACTTGGTTTTACTTCACAGTTTCAACCAAGTTAGTACCCACTTGATCTTGCTTCACAGCTTTGATCAAGTAATCACCCACTTTTGCTTGACTGTAGGTACAACCATATCAGATGCCATGACTTTGTTTCTGACATCCAGAACCACTCCTGCATGAACAGCGTCCTTGAATTCCTGCAGGTGCATAGGTCTTCTCACGTTAGGGTGTCTCCTTACCCTCTTGTTGCAAGTGGTAAAGCTATGATCTGTTGACCAATCAGAACATAGTTCCAATAAATACATTCCAAACATCAATGATTGCTATAAGGTCTCAGAGAGACATATTCCCAGTTTGCCCCTTAAGTTTTCAAACTGAGTAGCATCCAGAGCCTTTGTAAATATGTCAGCCAGTTGAAGTTCAGTGGCTACATGTTCCAAAGTAATCACCTTGTCTTCCACCAGATCTCTGATGAAGTGGTGTCTAATGTCAATATGTTTGGTCCTGCTGTGTTGGATGGGATTCTTGGAGATATTGATGGCACTGAGATTATCACAGAACAATGTCATGACATTTTGAGTGACATTGTACTCAATGAGCATCTGTTTCATCCAAACCAGTTGGGAACAGCTGCTTCCAGCAGCTATGTATTCAGCCTCTGCAGTGGACGGAGATACACAATTCTGCTTCTTGCTGAACCAAGATATGAGATTGTCTCCTAAGAAGAAACATCCTCCTGATGTGCTTTTTCTGTCATCAGCACTCCTAGCCCAGTCAGCATCACAGTACCCAGATAGGACAGGCTCAGACCCATGTGAGTACAGCATTCCATAGTCACAAGTCCCATTGATGTACTTGAGAATCCTTTTGACTTGATTCAAGTGGCTCATCTTAGGCTCTGCTTGGTATCTCGCACACACTCCAATTGCATAAGAGATGTCAGGTCTACTTGCAGTTAGATATAGTAGACTGCCTATCATGCTTCTATACAAGCATTGATCAACACTAGGCCCTCCATCATCTTTGGTTAACTTCAGATGAGTAGGAGCAGGAGTCCTTTTGTGCCTAGCATTATCCATACCAAACTTCTTAACGATGTTTTTGGCATACTTGCTTTGGGAGAGGAACATAGAGTCCTCCATTTGGTTGACTTGCATTCCAAGAAAGTAGGTTAGTTCCCCAACCAGACTCATTTCAAACTCAGATTGCATCTGTTGAACAAAATGTGATACCATTTGTTCTGACATACCACCAAAGACTATATCATCCACATAGATTTGAGCAATCATGATTTTGCCGTCTTCATCCTTCACGAACAAGGTTTTATCTATTCCACCTTTTCTGTATCCATTTGAGGTCAGAAATTCGGTCAACCTTTCATACCATGCTCTAGGTGCTTGTTTCAACCCATACAAGGCTTTCCTCAACTTGTATACATGCTTAGGTTGGTTAGGATCACAGAACCCTTTAGGTTGTTCCACATAGACTTCTTCATTCAAGTAGCCATTCAAGAATGCACTCTTCACATCCATTTGGAATAGTTTAAACTTCAGAATGCATGCTACCCCTAACAACAATCTGATGGACTCAAGCCTAGCCACAGGAGCAAATGTCTCATCAAAATCAACCCCTTCAACTTGAGTGTATCCTTGAGCTACTAGTCTTGCTTTATTCCTAGTAATTACTCCTTTCTCATAAGATTTGTTTTTGTAGATCCACTTGGTACCAATGATGTTGGTCCCTTCAGGTCTAGGGACTAGCTCCCATACTTCATTTCTTTTGAACTGCTCAAGTTCCTCTTGCATGGCAGTGATCCAGTACTCGTCAGTCAGGGCTTCTTTCACATTCTTTGGTTCAACCTTGGATACAAAGCAGGAATTTGAGCTTATTCCCCGTGACCTGGTAGTCACACCACTAGTAGGATCCCCTATGATAAGATCCTTAGGGTGGTCTTTCTGAATTCTGATAGATGGCATTTTGGTGGTTGCATCTACTTCACATTCAGGAGGAGGTTCCTGTACTTCTTCAGACTTGATTGGAATGTCAGTTGAACTGTCAAGGAATGTTTCAACATCCTCTATGACATCGATCCCTTCCTCTTTATCATCCACAATAACATTTATGGATTCCATCAGGACATTGGTCCTGTAGTTGAAAACTCTGTAGGCTCTGCTGTTAGTGGAGTATCCTAGAAATATACCCTCATCACTTTTGGGATCCAGCTTCCTTCTCTGTTCACGATCTGTGAGAATGTATCATTTACTTCCAAAGATATAAAAGTACTTCACTGTGGGTTTTCTGCCTTTCCATATTTCATATAGAGTGGAGGAGGTTCCTTTTCTCAAGGTGACTCTGTTGTGAACATAGCACGCGGTATTCATTGCTTCAGCCCAAAAGTGCATGGGGAGCTTCTTTGCATGAATCATTGCTCTGGCAGATTCTTGAATAGTTCTATTTTTTCTTTCAACTATCCCATTCTGCTGGGGAGTTATAGGGGAGGAGAACTCATGACTTATTCCTTCAGACGAGCAAAACTCATCAAACTTGGAATTCTTGAACTCCGTACCATGATCACTCCTAATCCGGACCACACAACTGCCTTTTTCCCTTTGAAGTCTGATGCACAGGTCCTTGAAGAAATCAAATGTATCTGACTTCTCTCTGATGAAGCTTATCCACGTGTATCTGGAATGGTCATCAACCACCACGTAGGCATATCTCTTCCCACCAAGACTTTCAACCTGCATAGGTCCCATTAAGTCCATATGCAACAGTTCCAGAACTCTGGAAGTTGTAGGATGTCCCAGCTTCGGATGTGACATCTTGGTTTGCTTGCCCACCTGGCATTCTCCACAGACTCTTCCTTCATCAATAAGCAGCTTTGGGATCCCTCTGACTGCTTCCTTGGATATAATCTTCTTCATTCCCCGTAAGTGGAGATGTCCAAGTCGTCTATGCCACAGTTTCACCTTCTGTTCTTCCTTGGCTGAGGAGCATATTATGGAAAAGTTAGAGACTTTAGGTTCCCACAGATAACAGTTATCTTTGGACCTGGTTCCTCTCATAACTTCCTGATTGTCACCATTCAACACCACACATCCTCCCTTAGTAAATTCCACCTTGCATCCTTGGTCACATAGCTGGCTTATGCTTATGAGGTTCACAGTTAGTCCTTTTACTAACAATACACCACTCAATTTTGGAGCTTCAGGACAGTCCAGCTTACCAACACCCTCGACTTCTCTTTTAGTTCCATCACCAAATGTCACAAACTTGGTGGTAGGAGGATGTAGATTCACCAATAGGTTGCTCATCCCAGTCATATGCCTTGAGCAGCCACTATCAAGGTACCAGTCTTGTCTGATATGTGCCCTTGAAAATGTGTGAGCAAGGTTAGCAACACATTGTTGATTCTCAGGATAGGAGTGAAGCTTAGATGCCTGCTGCTTAGGATTGACCTGAGATGTCTGCTTAGCCGCCCATGTTTGTTTCTTAATGGGGACATTATGCTTAGACACCTTCTTCTTAGGCCTACCTTGCGAGGTATGGTTTGGGTAACCATGCAGCCTATAGCAGAAGGGTTTTATGTGACCGAATCTACCACAGTAATGACATCTCCATCTCTTAAATTTCTTCTTCTGATGATTGCTCATTCTGGTTCTCCGATGTTGCGACATTGGATGTGACTTCTGCTTGAATTTCTGAAATACAGCCTTAGGCTTTTTGAGTTCAGATGAAGGGTACTTAGTGCTTCCTAAGTCAGACATGAGTCCTGACTTCTGTCCCACCTTTAGGATTTCTTCCAAGGTGTCAGATCCTTTATTCAACATTTTGATGGATTTGGTCATTTGGTCTAGCTTAGAGGTCAGCAAGGAAATCTTACCCTTCAGACCCTCTATGACTTTCAGCTGCTCTAGTTTCTCAGCTTCTAGCTCTTTGATGAGTTTCTTCTGCTTTTCTCCTTGGATACAAACTTCTGCACTTTTAACACATAGTTCTTTATATGAGGCAGCAAGTTCATCCAAGGTGAGCTCATCTCCACTTGAGTTATCCTCTGAGGCACATACACTGGTCAGAGCAGTGACATGTTTGGCAGATTCTCCTTCAGATTCACTCTCAGTGTCTTCTTCTGACCAGGTGACAGATAGCCCTTTCCTTTGCATCATGAGAAAGATAGGGCAGTCAGCCTTAATATGACCATATCCTTCACATCCATGGCACTGGATTCCCTTGCCTTGGTTGAACTTTTCTTCAGAAGTTGATCTTTTCCTTATGTCAAACGGGATGTTCTTGACATTAGGTCTACCCTGTTGATCAAATTTCTTTATGAGCTTGTTGAACTGTCTCCCAAGCATGGCTAAGGCTTCTGATATACTTTCATCACCTTCAGTATATCCTGCTTCTGACTCCTCTTCAACATTAGATACAAAAGCTACGCTTTTGTTCTTCTTTTCAGCATTCTCACACAAGCCCATTTCAAAGGTTTGAAGAGAACCAATGAGCTCATCCACCTTCATATTGCAGATGTCCTGTGCCTCCTCTATGGCTGTGACCTTCATAGCAAATCTCTTAGGCAAGGACCTGAGAATCTTTCTTACAAGTTTCTCTTCAGCCATTTTCTCACCTAGTCCACCAGAGTGTTGGTGTAAGCCCTAGAGGCCAATACTTTTGGTACTTGTATCGAATTATTTATTAATAATAAAAGGCATTTTCTTTATTATGGTTGATTAATAAAGTCCCTAGAATAGATAGTCCGTTTAATGTATTAAGTGTGACTTAATCATGAGAACACATTAAACATAAGGATACTATTCTTAAAGTATCCGTAGTCGAGCTTTAATGTGAAGTGGGATAACATTAAAGCATTAAGACTATTATGTTTGTAGACTGATGATCACATCTCATGGATCATGGATAAAGAGTTGTCAAGTCTTAAACATAGGTATGAATATTAGGAGTAATATTTATACCGGATTGACCCGCTATGAGAATACTATATAGAAAGTTATGCAAAGTGTCATAAGTTATTCTCATGGTGATAATAGTGTATACCACTCTTCGACCTGAAACCACTATGGATCCTAGATGTAGAGTTGAGTGCTTTATTACTGATCCAACGTTATCCGTAACTGGATGACCATAAAGACAGTTGATGAGTACTCCACGAAGCATGCTGAGGGACATGAGTGTCCTAGATGGAATTTGCCAATCCTGCGTAACAGGATAAATGTCTATGGGCCCAATATTGAACTGGACAAGGGTGACACGGTCTATACCTTGTGTTCAATATAGACATAAGGGCAAAGGGGTAATTATACACATAATTATTATCACAGGAGGTTTTGTCAGATCACATGACATTTTCGTGACTTGGGTAGCAGTGATGTGTTGCTAGATACTGCTCACTGTTTATTATGTTAAATGTGTGATTTAATATAATTGCCAACGCCGCGAAAACCTATAGGGTCACACACAAAGGACGGATTGATGAGAGATAGAATAATTAAGGAACATCGTAAGGTACGGTGCACTTAAGTGGAAACGAAATATGGTAAGGTACCAAATACTTAAGTGATTTTGGCATATTATGAGATATGGGCAAAATACACTTAAGTGGGCTTTTTGGCTTGAAGCCCACACAAGTGGTTCTATAAATAGAACCCCTTGGGTAGAAGTATTGTCACTCCACTCAGACAGAAATTCAAGTAGAGACTTGGAATTTTGTTTCCCTCTTTCTCTCACTCAAAGCCTTCATTCATAACAGCTAGCACTGCGATTGAAGGAATCCGTTCGTGTGGACTGAGTAGAGACGTTGTCATCGTTCAACGTTCGTGATCGCCCCGTGGATTTGTATCCAAGGTTTTGGTCGTTTCAAGAGATCTGCACCAAAGGTTTGAATCGCCACAAGAGGTAACGATTCTATCACTGATCATGCCCATTCGTAAGGATCACTAAATGGAGAAATTTTTAAATTCCGCTGCGCCTTGGATGGGAATTCTCCAACAGTGGTATCAAAGCCACTTACGAAACCATGAATCTGATAACTGTTTTTGTTCTGTAATAATATGATTAAAGACAGAATGAATCAAAGGTTAAATTGAGATCGATCAAGTTACATATATGTGATATATGTAACCCTGATGCAAAATACATTATATATGATATAGTGTTCTTGTTTCGTTCATTCAAACCCTCGATGATTGTTTTCCTTTGAGCGATCAATGGTCGTTTGCTTCTTGATCCGACATTAGTATGGTGAAGCAATGACGTGTTGATCAATCATACTGAATTAACAATCGAGATGTGTTTGACGGTCTGAAATTGGTGCATCAGGGTTAGTGACGACACAAGGGTTGTGTTGTCAGAGAGTTATGCGATTGGGGTATGACTGCACAAGAGTCGTGCGTTCTAAACACTTTTCCGAACAGTGTTAACCGGTTAACGCGTATGGTTAACCGGTTAACACAATGCGAAATAAATTTTTTTGAGTTTTCAAACAGTGTTAACCGGTTAAGGCTTTTGGTTAACCGGTTAACGCAAGACGAAATTCAATTTTCTGAGTTTTTCAAACAGTGTTAACTGGTTAACGCATATGGTTAACCGGTTAACGCAAGGCAGAAAAGAGTTTTCTAAAAGTTTTCAAACAGTGTTAACCGGTTAACGCATATGGTTAACCGGTTAACGCAGGGAAAAATTCACCCGTTCGGCTAGAAAAAGTGCTTTGAAGTATCAAGTGTTGATACGAAAAACGACGTCAATTTTAAATGAATTGTTCATTAAAATTTTCGAGCAGGGGCGCTGCCCCTGTGACCCCGCAAGGGGCGCTGCCCCCTTGACCCCTGTCCGTTGAACGGGCAGCGGAACACCCGTTCCCGCTGTCCGGGCAGCGGACCCCCGGCTAACTCTGCGTAGTGTGATCGGTCATCGAAATTTAATTTGATTTTAATTAATTAAAGGAATTAATAATAATAATAATAATAAAGTGTTTATTATTGTCTTGTGGTGATCGGTTATGGCCTTAGTTTTCCTTTGTTTTGTCTTGGGTTTTTAAAATACGACCTGCGTGTCGTGCCTCTCTCTTAATCTCCCAAATGTAACTTCTTTTCTCATCTCACTCCCTCGTATGTAAAACGAGTTTCTTTCATGTAATGTAATGATATGAAGAAAGCAAAGAAGTCAGTGCCAAAGGAGGACAACCTTGAAGATCTTGCTTGAAGAAGCTTAGATCGTTGTAGGTTAGCTTAGGTTCTCTCATTGGCTTGGGAGAACAATTGCGCTAGTGGCCATAACTGTTTCATTATGTATGTATGTATGTTGATGCATGTGAATGTATGTTGATGCATGTGAGAGACGGTTTATATGATAAACAAGCCGGTGAGATCAGAAAAATTGCAATTCCCTCAAAATTAAATATTAAGTTTATGCTTTCCAAGTTTTAACACTCATCAAGACTAGTAATGGATAATGTAGGTTTCGCCTACGCGAGGTGCATGATCTATATATTGGTAAGGTGCGATGGGATAATTGTAATATCCAACTGTTAAAACAATGGGTCAAACTTAACTAAACAAATTATAATAATATTATATGTGTTTGCTTTCCAAGTTTTAGCACTCATCAAGACTGGTATCGGATATGTAGGTTTCGCCTACGCGGGGTGCATGTTCTGTATTAGTAGGGTGCGATGGGATAAATGTAATATCCAACTGCTAAGACAATGGGTCAAACTTAATTATAATAATATTATATATGTTTAGAAGCAAGAGTTGGGAATAATCCATATGATGGATTGGAATAAGGAGTTATTCACCCAACTGAAATTTTCGAGAGTTGTATGAGATACAATTGGAAGGAGTTCCTACCTAAATAACCTAGTTTTGTGTAATCCGCCTACGCGGACTTAGAACGAAGTGAAATATGGATCTTGACCCACTAGAAAATCTTCCAACGGGATTTTCCGAATCAGATGATGAGGGTCATTTGTTTTGAGTAAAATAGTGGGAGCATGTTTAATTAAAGGCCTAATTAAATATGTCAATGATACTTATATTTTCATAAATCCTTGTGTAGATTACCATGACAGCAAACACCTTTAACAACATCTTGCGATCAATCCTAGATAAGGAAAAATTGTCTGGGACAAATTTTCTGGATTGGTACCGAGACATGAGGATTGTCCTCAAACATGATAAAGGGAAAGGCAAGGAAGTTGCCAAACCCAAACCCACTAGTGCTGCTTTGAAGCCTAGTGGAAGCATAGAAAAGGAAGGTACCTGCTTCCATTGCGGTAAGACCGCACACTGGAAGAGGAACTGCCCAAAGTAACTGGAAGATAGGAAGAATGGAGTAGAGACTCCAACTTCAGGTATTTTTGTTATTGAAATTAATTTATCTACTTCTGCATCATGGGTATTAGATACTGGATGCGGTTCTCACATTTGTACAAATGTACAAGAACTAAAAAGGAGTAGAAAATTGGCAAAAGGTGAAGTCGACCTACGAGTTGGTAATGGAGCAAAGGTTGCTGCCTTAGCCGTAGGAACTTATGAATTGACTTTACCTAGTGGTTTGATAATTCAGTTAGAGAACTGTTATTATGTACCAACAATTAGCAGGAATACTATTTCCGTTTCTTGTTTGGACAAGTTCGTTTTTTTTCATTCATAATAAAGAACAATTGTTGTTCAATTTATTTGAATGATATATTCTATGCAACTGCACAAATGAACAATGGACTATATGTCATTGATCTTGAAATGCCTATTTATAACATTAATACTAAAAGGATGAAACCTAATGAGTTAAATCCAACTTACCTTTGGCATTGTCGATTAGGCCACATAAATGAGAAACGCATTTCCAAACTCCATAAAGATGGACTGTTGGACTCTTTTGATTATGAATCATATGAGACATGCATATCTTGTTTAATTGGAAAGATGACAAAGTCTCCATTCACAGGAAAAGGTGAAAGAGATAGTGATCTTTTGGCCCTCATACATACTGATGTATGTGGACCACTGAACATGCCGGCCAGAGGAGGTTTTCAGTACTTCATCACATTTACTGATGATTTCAGTAGATATGGTTATGTGTGTTTAATGAAACACAAATCATAGTCCTTTGAAAAATTCAAGGAATTCAAGAATGAAGTACAAAACCAACTAGGTAAGAATATTAAAACTCTTCGATCAGATCGAGGCGGTGAGTATTTAAGCCTAGAGTTTGATGACCATCTGAAAGAGTGTGGGGTCCTATCCCAACTCACTCCTCCTGGAACACCCTTATGGAATGGTGTATCTGAGAGAAGAAATCGAACCCTGTTAGACATGGTCCGATCCATGATGAGTCAAGCCGATCTTCCAAACTCCTTTTGGGGACATGCGCTGTTGACCGCAGCTTACACACTTAACCGTGTTCCATCCAAAAAGGTTGATAAGACACCATATGAGATATGGAGTGGTAAGTGACCACATATGTCTTACATGAAGATTTGGGGTTGCGAAGTTTATATGAAACGACAAATTTCAACTAAGCTTGAGCCCAAATCTGACAAATGCTTATTTGTGAGGTATCCTAAAGAAACAAGAGGGTATTACTTCTACAATCCTTCAGAGGGCAAAGTGTTTGTCGCTCGAACTGGAGTTTTCCTGGAAAGGGATCTTATTTCCAAAGGAATCAGTGGGAGGAAAGTAGAGCTTGAAGAAATTCAAGAATCACAAAGTATCGATATACCTATGGATGAATTAGAGCAAGAAACACAAGTAGTTGTGTAAGAGCAACCTGCTCAAGTAGAACAAGACCGACGTAGGTCAGGCATGATACGTCACCTACCTGAGATATATGGATATCTGATCTAGGTGATGTATTACTCATGGATCAAGATGAGCCTGTGACCTACTCATGGAATCTTCGCTTTGATGAAACAGTAAAACTGTATGGATTCATCAAGAACGAAGATGAGCCTTGTGTCTACAAGAAGGTTAGTGGGAGCATGATCATATTCCTGATACTATATGTAGATGACATATTACTCATTGGAAACGATGTCCCTACCCTGCAACAAGTAAAGACTTGGTTGGGGAAATGATTTTCTATGAAGGACCTAGGTGAAGCAGCCTATATATTAGGAATCAGAATCTATAGAGATAGATCACAAAAACTGCTTGGCCTAAGTCAGAGTACATACATAGACAAAGTGCTGAGACGCTTTAATATGAATGATTCCAATCTGGTTATGTGTTTTGCTTAAATGGTGGCACTGTGAGCTTGAAAAGTTCAACGCAAGATGCAGTTGCTGATTCTACAACTGAGGCCGAGTATATTGCTGCCTTTAGTGCAGCAAAGGAAGCTGTTTGGATCAATAAACTTGGCATAGTCCCTAGCATTGTGGATCCATTGGTCTCTATTATGATAACAATGGTGTTATCGCACAAGCTAAGGAGCCTAGATCTCACCAACGATCCAAACACATACTTAGGCGTTGTGCGAAAATATGTAAAGTACCTACACTTGACAATATAGTTGACCCACTGACAAAGCCTCTTGCGTAGGAGAAGCATGATGGCTGTACTAGATCAATGGGCATACGGGGTATGCATGATTGGCTCTAGTGCTAGTGGGAGATTGTTGGTGTAAGCCCTAGAGGCCAATACTTTTGGTACTTGTATCGAATTATTTATTAATAATAAAAGGTATTTTCTTTATTATGGTTGATTAATAAAGTCCCTAGAATAGATAGTCCGTTTAATGTATTAAGTGTGACTTAATCATGAGAACACATTAAACATAAGGACACTATTCTTAAAGTATCCGTAGTCGAGCTTTAATGTGAAGTGGGATAACATTAAAGCATTAAGACTATTATGTTTGTAGACTGATGATCACATCTCATGGATCATGGATAAAGAGTTGTCAAGTCTTAAACATAGGTATGAATATTAGGAGTAATATTTATACCGGATTGACCCGCTATGAGAATACTATATAGAAAGTTATGCAAAGTGTCATAAGTTATTCTCATGGTGATAATAGTGTATACCACTCTTCGACCTGAAACCACTATGGATCCTAGATGTAGAGTTGAGTGCTTTATTACTGATCCAACGTTATCCGTAACTGGATGACCATAAAGACAGTTGATGAGTACTCCACGAAGCATGCTGAGGGACATGAGTGTCCTAGATGGAATTTGCCAATCCTGCGTAATAGGATAAATGTCTATGGGCCCAATATTGAACTGGACAAGGGTGACACGGTCTATACCTTGTGTTCAATATAGACATAAGGGAAAAGGGGTAATTATACACATAATTATTATCACAGGAGGTTTTGTCAGATCACATGACATTTTCGTGACTTGGGTAGCAGTGATGTGTTGCTAGATACCGCTCACTGTTTATTATGTTAAATGTGTGATTTAATATAATTGCCAACGCCGCGAAAACCTATAGGGTCACACACAAAGGACGGATTGACGAGGGATAGAATAATTAAGGAACATCGTAAGGTACGGTGCACTTAAGTGGAAACGAAATATGGTAAGGTACCAAATACTTAAGTGATTTTGGCATATTATGAGATATGGGCAAAATACACTTAAGTGGGCTTTTTGGCTTGAAGCCCACACAAGTGGTTCTATAAATAGAACCCCTTGGGTAGAAGCATTGTCACTCCACTCAGACAGAAATTCAAGTAGAGACTTGGAATTTTGTTTCCCTCTTTCTCTCACTCAAAGCCTTCATTCATAACAGCTAGCACTGCGATTGAAGGAATCCGTTCGTGTGGACTGAGTAGAGACGTTGTCATCGTTCAACGTTTGTGATCGCCCCGTGGATTTGTATCCAAGGTTTTGGTCGTTTCAAGAGATCTGCACCAAAGGTTTGAATCGCCACAAGAGGTAACGATTCTATCACTGATCATGCCCATTCGTAAGGATCACTAAATGGAGAAATTTTTAAATTCCGCTGCGCCTTGGATGGCAATTCTCCAACACAGAGGTGTTTGCAATTTCAAGAATATTCATGTGAAAGTCATGAATAGTCTCATCCTCTTTCATCCTCAGATTTTCAAACTTGGTGGTCAGCATCTGAAGTTTGGACATCTTCACTTTGGAAGTACCTTCATGAGTTACCTTGAGGGTATCCCAAACTTCCTTAGCTAGTTCACAGTGGTGCACCAGCCTGAAGATGTTCTTACTGATTCCATTGAACAATGCATTCAAGGCCTTGGAATTTCCAAGAGCTAATGCCTCTTGCTCCTTGTCCCACTCTTCTTCAGGAATCTGCACACTGACTCCATCTTCACCTGTCCTCATTGGATGTTCCCATCCTTTGTTAATAGCTCTCCAGACTTTGCTATCTAGAGACCTTAAGAAGGCTATCATACGAGGCTTCCAGTCATCATAATTAGAGCCATCCAACATGGGTGGTCTATTTGAGTGTCCTATATCCTTGTCCATGGTACTAGAAAGTAACTTCCCTAGATCTCACCCAGAAATTCACAGGCAGGGTGCCTGCTCTGATGCCAATTGAAATTCTAGTTATCAGACTTTAGATGTCACACGGGTTGTTATGACATCCAATTCTGCACAGACAAGAATTATGCAGAACTTAACAGTAAGTGCAGTAAATAACACAAGTAATTGTTTACCCAGTTCAGTCCAACATGACCTACATCTGGGGGCTACCAAGCCAGGGAGGAAATCCACTATCAGTAGTATTAATTCAAAGCTAAACTCACCCGTTTACAACTCGTCACTTAATCCCTACCCAATGCAATTTCAATCTTACTCTAAGATTAGAGTTCCTACTCACTCCCCCTCAATCACCTCAGTGATTACTACCTTTAATCAATATTAAAGACAACTTTGAAGTCACACTTCAAACAACTCTTGATTGTGATTAACAGCTTTAATCAAGATACACATCACTCACGCTTAAAAGCTTTGAGCGACACAACACTTACAACTCAATGAACACCCTATACCAAAACAATCATCAACGTGATAATGGCTTGGCTTACAAGATATGTCTAATACAAGACTCACAAAAATACAGCAGTGAAGTATGATGGACACACTTAATCTTCACGCCTCAAAATCCCCAAAACTGAATGAAGGAACGACTTCCTTTTATATTGCAGTACCTGGGCTTTTGCACTTGTATTCTCCTGAATTTAAGGTCACGCGAGTTCCCATAAATTCAATATCTAGGTTACTAATAAATAGACTATTTGTTAGGTTCATTAAATGTAGCTTGGTTGTTGATTTCCTGGTTTTTCTCTAAGCTGTTGAATCCCTGAAGAATAGCCTGAGAAAAAGCTGAAACAGAAAACTGAACAACCTACAATATAGCATATGCTGTCAGGAATGAATGTCACGACATTCAGCTTGACATCAAGGATCATATGCTGAGTCTGTTTTTCCAGAAAACAGACTGTACAATTTTGCTGACCTGTACATGACCAAAAAGACCATACTACAGTAACAGCTTACATTAATAAATGTCAAAGTATCCAATTTGACATTTACACATTTGGCCTTAAGTTAGTTCTGTTATCCTCTTGAAGAACAAACTAAGAAACATACTGAAGTGTAGCAGAACACCACTCTGTCTATTATTCAGTATATACTGTCCATGATGAATGTCATAACATCCAGTTTGACATTCATACAGTAGGCCTTATGCCAGGTCTGGTTTTTCCTTGATAACCAGACTGCAAATGAATACTGAGCTCTAACAGAACACCAACTGTTCTATTCCTCAGTAGCTGCTGACAGGGATGAATGTCACAGTCTCCAGTTTGACATTCACTAAATCCTGTATTAGCTAATCCTGCAGTAACTACTCAAGTGTGTCATGACATTAGTCAAGACATCAGAGTACAATTAGATATTCTTACCTACAATGCAGTCACACATACACACCATGTCATGACATCAGTCAAGACAATAGAATCCAGCTAGTGTTTTACCATATAATGCAGCCAATTAAACACCTACAGTATGAAATATTTCCAAGTCGCGCAATCAAATTCAAGGTGCCTAATTCAACTTTTATGTTTGGAGTAGAAGCTAATTCAACCTTTATGAGCATGTGATATGAGGAAACACTATAGGTCATTTTTGCCCTATACCATCGAACAAGTGATTTTTCCAAACTTCAAAAATGCATAACTCTATCATTAAAAATCCAAATGACATGAAATTTGTGACCATTTTGAAGGTATTTGAAAGATCTACAACTTTTATGAAGACACGTTTCTCATTTGAAGCTCACATAAAAAGTTAAGCAAGGTGGAATATTGAGATATATGGCTTGAGACTTAATTTTTTTTTCAACATGTTGAAATTTCCAAACTTCGACCTCCAAATTCACCATGATCCAAGTTCCAAATGAAAAAGTGTTCAACATCAAACTTGTTGCCCTTGATCTAAGCTTTCCAAAGAACCCAATTTCATCCATTTGGACAAAGTTTTATAGGTCTGCGCATGGCTTTAACAGAGCTGCATGATTGGAAGAAATCAAATGCCAAAAATCACATTTCACATTGCCTTGACATCCAAGCCTCATTTGAACTTTAGAATGATTGTACATGGATCAAATTGGATTGCTTCATGGGCTTGTACACGACCATGCAAGCTTGTGCATCACCATGTCCAAATTTAGCAATTTTTCAAGTGTGCAAATATCAGTCCCAATTGCTATAAATGCAGGCCCTTGGAGCTCAATTCAAACACACCTTGCGCGCCAACTTTGCCCCCCCTATTGAAACCCTCACCATTCAAAGGAAAACATGAGAATTTTCAACTTGAAAATTGAGTTTGAATCTCATTGTTTGGAGATTCAGAAACTCCAGGATCCAAAGCTTTATACCATTGCTAAACCTCTACTGCAAGCTTCTCAAGTGTGATCAGATCAAGGTTGAAGCAAGTAAGATCCATTTCTGCACAACATTGAAGGTAAATTTCAGAAAACTTCATCTCTTTGATTCTCACTAAATTCTCATCAATTCTCTTGGATCTATGGTTGTCTGAAGTCCTACCAATGTAGGCAAGAAGATTGAGTTGCTTTGAGGTCAAATCGAAGCAACTCAGTTGTCACACCTCAAAATTCAACTCCTCATATCTTTTTTTCTTATTTGGAGTTAGTTGAAATTAAGGTCAGATTCGTGCTCTACGCCATTTTTTCTTTCAGATCATGTCCTCCTTTTTTATTTTGGTGATGGTTGAGAGTGGACTAGTCCGTTGAGGTCCACCGGAGAAGAAGACCGGAGCTCTGGCTCCGACGGTGTGTTGGCACATCTCCCAGCCACATGATCCATTTGAAATGTTTTAATCTTAGGCGTTGGTTTTGATTACCACGCGTGTGGTGCACTGACTGAATTCCACCATGGAACGCACGTTTCCATCCACTTGATCTGCCACCTCAATTAATGAGGGAGATCAAGTGGCTCACGTTTTTTTTTGATTTTTTGATTTTTCTTTTAATTCATTTGATTTTCATTAATTCATATTAATTTTAATATTGATCCAAAAAATATGGGAGTTTCACCAATTTTTTTAAAATAAATTCCTCTTTCATATTTTGAATTAAAATCATTTTTTGGATCATTATTAATATTTTTGATGATTTAATTGATTTTGTGAATATTTTTAATTGTTTAAAAATTCTTGTAAGTCTTTAAAAATTCTGAATTTTTTTCCAAGGTCTTTTGACCTTGTTTGACCTATGATAAATCTCATGGCCATTTCTTTGGTGTTTTGATGAGGTTTTAGGAATTTGACAAACCATATTTAATTTAAACGCATCATTTTAGTATTTTTAACTTGAATAAATGCCAAATAATTGTGTTGACCTCTTGTGATGGTTTGTGTAAGTTTGACTTGTGTTGTTGGGCCTTGGTCAAGGTTGATTTGACTTTGCTAGGTTAATATCATTGGATTTAGGGGATTGGTGGAATATACATTCCATCTCCCAAAATGAATGAATGATATTAACTTGGTAAAAGTCCTCCTTTGACCAATTTGAGTTTTGATCCATTCCCCTCCATCTTTATCTAATTCCCCTTCTTTATGCATTCATTTCATTTGGTCTATGATGTCTCAAAATCCTAAGGCTAATTGATTGCAAAATTGACATAAGTATGGATGAGATTAGGCCACCTCGTTTGCATATTCTTTTTGTGTGTGGTATGTTTCATGAGCATAGTCCATTATACTATGTCTCTAACATGCATTAACACCAAAATTCTATTGCCCGACCTCAAATAGTTGTGATTTCTACATAAGTCCAATTACGATTGCTTAACATAGTGCTAAATTTTTGACACAAAAGGCATAACATTCTAGTTAGTGAGATTGTAAGTCTACCCTCTTTCATGGTATTGTGTGGAAACTTGGCATTTTTTCCTTCCTTGGGAAGATGTCCTGGTTCAAGGATCCATGCTTGTGATAAGTGGGTTTAGTGTTCTCCAAAGAATGACTTAAAACAAAAGCAAAAGCAAAACAATACTAACTTCTAACTTATTAACAACTAACATTTAATTTCAAGTCCTTTATTTTAATGCATTTTAATTTTTAAGTTCTATTCATTTGCCATTATTCATACCATTCTAATTGTTTATGTTAATGCCATTTTCACTTTGTCCATTTGGACCATATTGTGTGATATATCTTGTTTGTGTATATTTTGTTTGTTTGTGTGGTCTTTGACCATTAATGTACATAATAACAACAAAAAACCCTAAAAAAACTTTTGTGTGGACTGTTGACTTGATCTTGGACAATTGGACATAGAATTTAGGCAACATTCCAATGCTAAAGGACTTGGCCAATGCCAACTTTTGTGAGACCAAGTGCTTGCAATTTGAAACTTCATCTGATACATCTTTGAAGATCCCTTTGAGTTCTTCTGCAACATGATCATTGTGAAGCTGTTATTTTGAACCCGTGACTTATGGAATTCATCTGCTACATGGGAAAATTTGAAGGAGATCATGGAGTGGCTAAGGCTTGGATGGGGATATCTTTATTTGATGCCTTGCTCTTCAAGATAATATTGTATGCATTTGTTTGTGGCTTGATTCTAATATCCAAGGGAATTTGGGGTTTCTATAAGACATTCTTGTCTATTGGAAATGTCACACAATATTTGTGGTTAGGCATTACTATCTCTAATTTGGGTCCGAGAAGCCGAGGACCGTAAAACATTTACCCCCTCTTGGCCTATCTAGGACGTAGTGCGAAGACTGTTCAAGTGTAGACTTGATAATAGTTGTTATGTGATACTACACTCAGACAAGTTTCTCTTGAGAATATTATGAGTCGATGAGTCAGTCATCTTAACCTGATATATCCGATAGATGGAATTAAGACTCTGGGAACTTTTTAGAACACGATCTATAGATTTTACCCTTAGTTCACTCCTTTGGGATGGTTCTTACCCAGACTTCATGCTCGTGACTTACAACAAACCCTCGATTCTTGGCTGATCCAATCAAGTCTTGTCAATATCAATGGAACTTGGGTGTTGATAAGGTGTAAACCATAATCCACCAAAAGGGATGATTGATATTGACAATGACTTAATTCATCCCTTGACCTTTGTTTGTTTGCCTCGTGTGTGATCCCTTATTTGTGATTGTTGCATTCTGTAGCACCTCAAATTTGCACTTCCCATTTGTACATTCATTTCATTTTTAGGTCATTAACATTGCATATCACATTGCATTTCATCAGTTAAAACTGGTTAGGAGGATTCATCTGTGCAAGAGAGCAAGGGTTTTTCCATGATATAGAGGCCCTATGGTTGTTCTAGAGAGCTTACATGACCCAAGGTTCATTTTGATGCAATTTGGTCAAGTGTTGAAAGCTCAAAGTCCACAGTACATGTCCAAGTCATTTGAGGCCCATAAAAGTCAACTGAAAGTCAACTGAGGGCTAGGAAATGGAGAAATGGTTTGAGACACCTCATTCATGTCCCAAAGAGGTTTATTCAACATGCCAAACATCTACATTGAAGATTTTGAAGCCAGATCAAAAGTTTCCAAAAATGGAAAGTGACCTGTAATTTGAAAGTTTCCAAAAATGACAAGTTTTTGGACCAACTTCAACTCAACTTTCCAACATCAAAGAAGCTTAAAATGAATTTTTGTCCAACATGAAAGTTGAAGATCTTTCTCTCCCATTTCCAAAAAGTCCAAGATCTTGAGCATCTGATGAATGGTTAAGAAGTTATGATCAAATCATGGAAAAGTGTGCTTGAAACTTCAAATGGCCATATCTTTTGAACCAAGACTCCAAATTGAGTGCTCCTTTTTGCACAATTCTCCTCATGACATGAATTTTCCAAAACATCCATCACATTGCATGAATTGTTATCACATGATCATTTGTGCATTCAAGTCAATTTTGGAGGGAAACTTGGAAATTTGAAAATGGTGCATTACATGAACTTTTTACCATTGCCAATATGTTTTAAAGATGATTTTAAGTGCATTTGAGATGGTAAGGGTTACTATTCACGTGTGCATGCTTCACACACCCTCCAATTTTTCATTTTTTGCCATGCACCTTATCTTGATTAATTTGAACTAAGCCATGCCTAATTTTGATTAGTATGTGATTAGTGAAGAGTATATATTGATAATCACAACAGAATTGGTGAGTTTTTTGGATCTAGATCTCACAATTTCCTCTCCCTCCAAATTTTTCTCATAATCGAATTTCAAAATTCTTCAACATAACACCTTGTTTTTGTTGAAGATTCATGATCAGTGAGTGTAATTGAGTGTGAATCCATCAATTGTTTGAAGACTTGGAGCCATTTTCGAGCACTTGAAGTTCAATAACCTTGCCATGGCATTTGAAATTTGAGCTAGATTTAGACGTTTCTGAGCCTTCAATTCTTCATCAATTATCACTACAAGTATCCAGAAGGAGATTTGGACCACTACAAGTGCTGGATCGTGCAAAACCAGAATCTGCTCTTCAAGAGGTAGGATTTTAGACCTTCACAATTTTGCAATCCATGTGTATATTCTTGTAGATCTCTCTTCACTGATAATTCTGGTAGAAATTTCATGAAAAATGATGCATTATTGAGTGAGATATGGTTGATTGAAGTTTTGAATGCTAAAATGATTTTGCTTCGTTTTGCATAATTGATGATGAATTAGCATGAAATATTGTTTGATCTGTGATCCTCATGATGTAACCGTTCCAATGATGTATTTTTTTTTTGAATTCTGGAGAATTTCTGAAAAATTTGGAAAATTCGCATGAACATTCATGGTGTTCATCTTCATCTTCATGAAGAAGATGAAGATCTTCATACCAGTCCGTCGCTACCGGTTTAGCGTCCATTTTTTTGCCTGGCTAGGGTTTTGACCAAAACGGTGTCGTTTTGGCCTGGCGCGCGCTCATTTGAATCTGAACCAAGTTCGATTCCTGGCGCTTGCAATATTTCAAATCCATTCATCAATTACCATTTTCCCTCCTTATTTCATATGCCATGTCCATTTTGATTTCATTTTTTATGTCAACTTCTAAAATTCATAACTAATTGAAAAATGCCTGAAATCATCTCCAATTTTTTTCAAAATGATCCTATGTTTGTCTAGTTTTTTATGATGATGAATTTGGAAGTTGTGCATGGCTGGAATTTTGTTTGCTCTAGGTTGATTGATCATAGGTGCATTGGTGACCTTGCTCCATTCATCTCATTGTGAAATGCTTGATATTGATCCAAATTGCTTGAAATTTTGCATGAGTGTTCTTGACATGTTGCTGGACCTTTGAGGCTTGATGGTGCATTTTTCTCATTTGCCATTTCTGTTTTATGGACATGTTTGCATGGTGTGACAATTTGTGTCACACATTTGGTTGTCCAACTTGTGCAATTTAATTTCCATGCCAATTGATCTTTGATGTTTCTGATTTTTGGTGTGATGATCATGTTAGATGTGTTGAACGCTCATGAGTTTGTCCAGAATTATTTGAATCATTTCTGTTTTGATTTGGAATTTTCATTCATAATGATCAAAATGTATGCCTTGAATTGGTCTTTGACTTCTCTTGCTCACCAAATGAACTTGCTTATTGATTTTGATTTGGTCCTTTTTAGGACTTGTTCTTGATCGAATAAACATACTTTGTGTTGAATATCAAGTTCTGTTTTGGCCTTTTGATCCACTTTTGACCCTAGGCTTTGACCTAGTGGTTTGGACTTACCTTTTGAGTTGTGAATTTCAGGTTCAAGTATGCATCTCCATGATTGATGTTGCTCCTTCATTTGAGCTTGATCATTTGTTACTGTTGGCTAACATTTGTTTGTTTTGTAGGCTTTGATGATGGTTCACTTGTGTTTATGGCTTATGTGTTGCATATTGGGTTGTCTGTTTGATATTGACTATTGACTATTGTCTGAATTTTGTACTGATTGGTTTAGTTGTTTCCACAGGTACCTAAGTTGCTTTAAGTTCTTTTGAACTTTGCTTTGCTTTTCTTGTGGTTGGCATACCACTTAGGTATAATTCCTTGATCTTCATGTAGTCTGGAAGACCTGTCATGTTACTTTGGCAGGCACCTGTCTGAAGCCCTCCTTAAGAGGCAATGTTTGTGCTTGTTTAATTTTGTGCCAAGCAGGTTAAGTCCTCTTAAGAGGCAATTGGCAGATAAAAGGGATGCGAAATCCATCCCCTGCTATTCAGTTGTGTCATTCATCCTGCTCACACCATGTGTTGATGCACTTTGAATAGAAACCCAAAATCTTGTTGTGTCAGTCATTTGTGGAGAAGAGTTCCTTCATTCTGGACTCCCACACTTTCATTGATTAAAGCTCTCCCAGGCCAGGGATAAGAGATGTGAGGTCTTACCCTCACTTCCCATTTCATATGCTTCACCCTAACTCTCAATGTTAGGGTTAAGAGCTCAAAACACCCCATTCCAGTTGGCTTGTTTGTTGAGGTTGATGTGACCCCTTGACTAAAGCCCAGCCTTGTGTGAGCCCATTGTTTGCATATAGTGTGTGTGATTGCTTATGTGCTGTTTAGGCTAGCTTGCTTCCTATGCAAGTTAGGATAGAGACCTCAACATAGGGATCGTATGCATGACAACTTCTAGGCTCGAGTCGTAGTCTCCCTAGTAGCTTGTTATCTCCCTTGTCTCTGGCTAGGTTAGAAGTTCTTTCCCTGTTAAGGGGAACTACGTCGCCCTGATCCTCATACCAGATGAGGTACGTAGGCAGGAGATGAGCAGATCTCTCTGGGCGCCCTTTTCTTTTTTAACCCCCCCTTTGTGTGTGTTTGCTTGTTGGAGTCTGACGTAAGTCCAACGATTGGCAGTCGGTTTCGTGTGTCTTGTTTGCTTGTTGGAGTCTGACGTAAGTCCAGCGATTGGCAGTTGGTTTCCTGTGTGTGTTTGTTGGTTCGGAGTCTGATGTAAGTCCAGCGATTGGCATTCGGTTTCCATGTTTGCCTGTTTGTGTGGAGTCTGACGTAAGCCCAGCGATTGGCAGTCGGTTTCCTGTGTGGGTTTTGTTTGGCGTGCGTTAGCCGAGCTACGAGTGCTCTGATTCTTCTCTGGTTAGAGAAGATACATATGCATAGGATGCGACATCCTAGCGAGGACGTTCCTCTATCCCCCGAACTACGTCGACTCTGATGTTTGTGTCCGACAAACTACGTAGGCCCAGGATGCGATATCCTGCTGAGTCCCGTTTCTTCCGTCTTTCATCTGTGTTTCCTTCCAGTGTGTGTGCAGTTTTGAGCAGTTATTTAGCAACCTTTCTTCTATTCTTTCTGAGCGTGGATCTCGTCGAGTACGACGGATGCGTAGGGGTGCTAATACCTTCCCTTCGCATAACTGACTCCCGATCCCATCAATCTCTGGTCGCGAGACCATGTCCTTTCCAGGTTTACTTCGAGCGTTTCCTTTCCCTCCTTTGGGATAAATAACGCACGGTGGCGGCTCTGTGTCTTTTCCCGCCGGTTTTTCGCGTAATGCGACAGCTGGCGACTCTGCTGGGGACTATCCCGAGAAGTTGACCTCTTGCTGGTTCATCTTCCCTAAGCGAGTCAATCCTAGCGCTCTTTAGGATAGGGTTTGGTTGCTTTTACTGTTTTATTTGTTGCATTTATGATTATGATGTGATTGTATATGTTTGCATTTATGTGTGCATTTATGTTTGCATGCATCATATTTTCATTGTGCCGGCTGTGTGTCTGTCTCTCTGTGGGGTGGGAGTTACAAGAGGTAAAAGGTCCAATACCCAGGCTATGAGTGAACTCTAGGACACCTAGGAATAGAGTGATTCATGGGAAGCAGGTGGTATAGCGCCACTTAGCGGAACATGGTATCACGAGCAGTTCAGATCCTGATGGGGTATTATCGTTGCATACATCTAGTGTGTACATGATGATATTCTTGAAAGGGTTGTTTATCTTGCGTTTCTCTTGACCTTACCCTGGCCTAGATGACACCCGTGAGTGGGGAGGGAATGAATCATTACAGGTACAGTTGGTGACTTGATTTGTTGGTGACCGTATTCTGTTGTGGACTCTTGGTTCCGGTTGGTGACTTGGTTCAGAAGTTTGGGTCTCAGATGACTTTGGGTCTCAGATAACTTTGATTGGTTCCGAATTCATGCCGAAGCTCTGACTCTATGCCTTGAGAGACACAACCAGCCAGTCGTCATTGCATCATTTGCATCATAGCATGTTTATTTAAAAAAAAAAATAATAAAAAAAATGAAAAATGAAAAGAGAAAAGAAAAAAGCTAATCTCCTCATGCATATCAGGTTCATTCAGGAGTCTGTTCACTGTGAGAGATGGCAGCCGTTCCAGAGTTGAAGAGGAAGACTTGCACCTACAGTTTTCACCGTGAGTCGTTGACATCTTTGGTAGAGTTGAGCAATCTTGTGACCGGTGGTAATCAGAAGGCGTTTGATGATCAGTATGGAGATATTCTGGCATTGTTGAAGATGGTGGTTGACCCAGTACCTTTGCAGACTCTCCTACAGTTCTATGACCCAGAGCTCCGTTGTTTTACCTTTCAGGATTATCAGTTAGCTCCCACTCTTGAAGAGTATTCCATTCTGCTGAATGCCCCGATCAGATACCAGGTGCCTTTCTTGGATGTGCCAAAGGAGGTTGGTTTCAGGGTTGTTGCCAGAGCTCTTTATTTGAGTATCAAGGAAGTGAGTGACAATTGGAAATCCAGTGGTGATGTTGTGGGTTTGCCTTTGAAGTACTTGGTGAGAATGGCTAAGGAGGAAGCAAAGAAGGGAAATTGGGAAGCTTTCAATGCTCAGTTGGCTATCATGATCTATGGAGTTGTGTTGTTCCCGAGTATGCCTAATTTTGTGGATCTTGCTGCTATCACTATTTTCATCGAAGGAAACCCAGTTCCTACCTTGTTAGCTGACACTTATTATGCTATACACAGCAGGCATGGTAAGGGTGGAGCTATCAGGTGTTGTCTCCCATTGCTGCTCAGATGGTTCTTGTCTTTGCTGCCAACCAGTGGACCTTTTGTGGATACTCAAAGCACTCATAAGTGGACTCATAGGATCATGTCTCTTACCTCCTATGACATCAGGTGGTAAGCTTACAGGTTGAATGTGTGTAATGTCATCATGAGTTGTGGAGAGTTTCGTAATGTGCCACTCGTAGGGACTAAGGGTTGCATCAATTACAATCCGGTTCTTTCTCTTCGTCAGTTGGGGTTTGTTATGAAGGGAAGACCACTAGATGCTGACATAGCTGAGAGTGTGTGTTTTGAGAAGCGGAGTGACCCTGCTAGATTGGAGCAAGTGGGAAGAGCTTGGAAGACTATTAGTGTCAAGGATGGATCTGTTCTAGGGAAGAAGTTTGCAGTTGCTATGCCTGCTTACCTTGATTGGGTCAAGGAGAGAGTTAAGACTTTGTTGTTGCCCTATGATAGGATGAAGCCATTGCAAGAACAATCACCTTTAATCCTTTCTGAGAATGTGCCTGCTGAGCATTATAAACACGCCTTAATGGAGAATCGTCGGTTGAAAGAGAAGGAACAAGATATCCAGATGGAGCTTTACAAAGCCAAAGCTGATAAATTGAACTTGGCTCATCAACTCAAAGGCATGCAAGGTGAGGATGCTAGCAGATTGAAGAGCAAGAAGAGGTCTT
Organism: Lathyrus oleraceus; assembly: GCF_024323335.1. NCBI lineage: Eukaryota > Viridiplantae > Streptophyta > Magnoliopsida > Fabales > Fabaceae > Lathyrus > Lathyrus oleraceus. The sequence goes on from NC_066581.1 coordinate 324,005,005, forward strand.
ATGAGGAGATAGAAGCATTGCTGAAGGAAGAACACCATGAGTGCTTGAGGTTGCAGAAAGCTGAAGCTAATTACCAGAAGAAGATAAGAGACTTGGAAAAGCAGCTTAGGGACAATGATGTTCAGTTGAAGAAGGAAGTGGACCTAAGACGTGCATCAGAGAGCCAACTTGGAGGAGAAGTTGTGGAGCTCAGAAGGCAACTGAAGGAGAAGCTCACTCCTTTGCCTGAGTGTTCAGAGTGTGACCTGTTGATAGACCAGTGCCAGTACCTGAAGACTCTTATTCCTGGAGGACATCTTCCTTAGCTTGTCTGTTGTCTGTGTTGAGAATCACCTCCAGGATTGTTGGATGGGATTCATTGTTGTACTCTGATCATTTGGATCTTTGCTTGAATTATGTTGTATGATCCTTGTTGCTCATGTCTATAGATGAGATTGTTGATGTTTCACCGTGTGCTCATTATCCTGTGTAGGTTGCTTCTTTGTGGTTCATTGTTGCAGGTTGCCATTTTTCAAAAGATGAATTAGGCTCTTGAATGCCTGAGGAATGAACATATCATATGCATCATACGCATCATAAGCATCATACACATATCATTTTGCATTACAGGTGTTCTTGAACGAGACTTCTCACTCTGGTTCCTGTTTTAGGCAGGATTGCTGATTAACGTCCGCACCGCTACGCTACCAGACTGAATCAATAGAGGAATATGGATCAAGTTCAAGCTGAGTTGGCTGAGATGAGGGCTAACATGGCCCAATTCATGACCATGATGCAAGGGGTCGTTCAAGGGCAAGAGGAGTTGCGTGCCTTAGCCCAGAGACAGGAAGCTGTGATTCCACCTGTCAGCCGTGCTTCACCAGTGGGTGTCCCTGTTAATGATAACGCTGCTGCTGCTACTATTCTCGTCAATGACTATGCTGTGGGTGATGAGTTGAGGGGTATAAGAATCAATGGACAGCCTCTTGCTGCTGAGACTGTTAATGTCAGAGCAACCCGTGCTCCAGTGCGCCATCCTGCTCCGCTGGTTGACAGGCAGGAAGATATGTTCACCCTGCTCAGTGACGAAGACGATGTGGGAAGAATTGAAGAGAGGGACAGAAAGGTTGATGCCCTAGCTGAGAAGATCAGAGCCATGGAGTGTCAGAACTCTTTGGGGTTTGATGTTACAAATATGGGTTTGATGGAGGGATTGAGGATTCCTTATAAATTCAAAGCACCTTTTTTTTGACAAATACAATGGTACTTCCTGCCCTCGCACCCATGTGCAGGCTTATTACAGAAAAATCTCCGCATACACTGACGACGAGAAGATGTGGATGTACTTTTTCCAGGATAGCTTGTCTGGAGCTTCATTGGACTGGTACATGGAGCTGAAAAGAGAATCCATTAGAAGTTGGAGAGATCTGGGTGAAGCCTTCTTGAGGCAGTATAAGCATAATATGGATATGGCTCCGAGCCGAACTCAGTTACAGAGCTTGTGTCAGAAGTCTGGGGAAAGTTTCAAGGAGTACGCCCAGAGATGGCGTGAATTAGCTGCAAGGGTGCAACCTCCGATGCTGGAGAGGGAGTTGACCGATATGTTTATTGGAACCTTGCAAGGAGTGTTTATGGACCGTATGGGGAGCTGCCCGTTCGGTAGCTTTTCTGACGTTGTTATCTGTGGAGAGAGAACAGAGAGCCTCATTAAAGCGGGAAAGATTCAGGATGCTGGTTCTTCGTCTTCAAAGAAACCATTTTCTGGGGCACCCCGAAGGAGGGAGGGTGAGACTAATGCCGTACACAGTTGTAGAAATGCAAACAGAGGCCAGTATCGCCAGATTGCTGCTGTGACTATTCCAACACCTCAACATCAACCTCAGCAACAACAGAGACAACACCAACATCCACCACCACAACAACAACAACAACAACGTCCATTTCAGCTGAGACAGAGAATGCCAGATCATCGTTTCGACCCGTTACCTATGACATATGCTGAGTTGCTGCCCGAACTGCTCAGATTGGGGTTTGTTGAATTGCGCACTATGGCTCCGTTGACGAAGATACCTGCTGGGTATGATGCCAACGTTTGTTGTGACTTTCATTCCGGTGCACCGAGGCACCATATTGAGAACTGTCGGGCTTTTCATCATAAGGTCCAGGATTTGATTGACGCCAAAACAATCAACTTTGCTCATGTTCCGAATGTTGTGAACAACCCTATGCCTCAACATGGTGGGCCCAGGGTGAATAATGTGGAAGGTGGAGAAGCTGTGGATCTGATAGTTGATGTCGATGAGGTTCATACGTCATTGCTGGTTGTGAAAGAGCGTCTGTTGAAAGGGGGAGTGTTCCCGGGCTGTGATAAGGGATGTTCAGACTGTGTTGATTTAGAGAATGGTTGTGACAAGTTGAGGAATGGTATCCAGGGACTGATTGACGAGGGTTGTCTGCAGTTTACTCGGGCTGTGAGAGAACGTGGAGTGGTGTCAATTGTCACCATTTATTTCAAACCGGCTGAAGGTTCCAGACGTGTGCCGAGAACCGTCAATGCACCAGTAACTGTCAGTGCTCCTGTGACTATATCTGTGCCAGTAACGGTTGGTACTCCCACTACTATTGTGGCTGCTGATAAGAGATATGTTGAGAATAGTAGGGCCGTTCCGTGGAAGTATGATAATGCTTATCGCAGTAGCAGAAGGTCAACAAGTCAGACCAGATCAGTAAATCAGGTTCCTGTAACCATTGGTTTGCCAAGTAGAGCTCCAGTGACTGTTGGTCCTGCTGTGGACAATGTAGGGGGACCCGGAGGTTTTACCAGAAGTGGTCGTCTGTTCGCACCGCAGACTTTGAGAGACAACAATGCTGAGGCTCTCGCCAAAGCAAAGGGTAAGCAAGCTGTGGTTGATGAAGAACCTGTACAGAAGGAGGCGCCTGAGGGGTCATTTGAGAAAGATGTGGAGGAGTTTATGAAGATTATTAAGAAGAGTGACTACAAGATTGTAGATCAGCTGAATCAAACTCCGTCCAAGATTTCTATCCTCTCATTGCTATTGTGCTTTGAGGCACACCGTAATGCCTTGATGAAGATGTTGAATCTGGCTTACGTACCTCAAGAGATTTCTGTCAACCAGTTGGAGGGTGTTATTGCTAATGTGAGCACAAGACATGGTTTGGGTTTCACAGACCTGGATCTGACGCCTGAAGGTCGTAATCATAACAAAGCCCTGCATATCACCATGGAGTGTAAAGGCGCAGTATTGTCACATGTGTTGGTGGATACTGGCTCCTCGTTGAATGTGTTGCCCAAGAAGACTCTGAGAAAGATTGATGTTGAAGGGGTTGTCCTCACTCCGAGTGATCTCGTTGTTCGTGCTTTTGATGGATCCAAACGGTCTATTTTTGGTGAAGTCACGTTGCCAGTAAAGATTGTCCCGGAGGTATTTGATATTATCTTCTATGTGATGGATATTCAGCCAGCATATAATTGTCTATTGGGGCTTCCCTGGATACATGGGGCTGGAGCAGTGTCGTCAACTCTCCATCAGAAGCTGAAGTATGTATGGAATGGTCAGATAGTAACTGTGTGCGGCAAGGAGGACATTCTGGTGAGTCATTTATCCTCTTTCAAGTATGTGGAGGTGGATGGCGAGATCCATGAAACTCTGTGCCAAGCGTTTGAGACCGTTGCTATTGAGAAGGTGGCTTTTGCCGAGCAGAAGAAGCCAAGTGCCTCAATTGCGTCATACAAGCAGGCTATGGAGGTTGTCAACTCGGGCAATGTAGAAGGCTGGGGCAAGATGGTGGACCTGCCCGTTAAAGAAGACAAGTTCGGTATTGGTTATTAGCCTCTTCAGGCAGAGCAGGGTGAGCAGAAAGGGCCGAGTACCTTCACCAGCGCTGGGCTGATGAATCATGGTGACGTCTTTGCAACCAGTAGTGAAGATGGAGACAGTGACTATGATGTGGACAACTGGGTGCGTCCGTGTGCTCCCGGGGAGATGGTAAATAATTGGACAACCGAAGAAGTGGTCCAAGTTACTCTTTAAACAGAGTAATTTTCTTTTGTTTTTTCATTTTGCACAAAACCCTACGTTCTGCCCAAGGCGTAGTGGTTCATTGTAGGGCCTCATCATGTTTTTCAATGATGTCATTAATAAAGGACGTTTTGCAAACAATTTTGTGATCCCTGTCTTTCTGTTTTTGTTTTTCATTTTTCAAAACAATAAAGATGGCAATGTTTTTTTATTTTTGTGACTTGAAATCTTTTTTCTAAAATAAAGCATTAAACATGCAGAATCGATCTTACGGACTCCACTATAAACAGTTCTGTTATGGCTCAGTATGATTTCAATAATCCCATCTACCAAGCTGAAGAGGAGAGTGAGGAAGATTGTGAACTCCCTAAAGAACTGGTCAGATTATTGAAGCAGGAGGAAAGGGTCATCCAACCTCATCAGGAGGAGTTGGAAGTTGTCAACCTGGGTACTGAGGACGCCAGAAGAGAGATCAAGATCGGGGCTGCTTTGAAGGAAGATGTCAAGAGAGGGCTGATTGAAATGCTGAGAGAATATGTGGAGATATTCGCCTGGTCGTATCAGGACATGCCTGGGTTGGATACGGATATTGTGGTGCACAGGCTACCTCTTAGAGAAGATTGTCCTTCGGTAAAGCAGAAGCTGCGTAGAACCAGTCCTGATATGGCTGTTAAGATCAAAGAAGAGGTTCAGAAGCAGTTGGATGCGGGTTTTCTGGCAGTGACCAATTATCCCCCGTGGGTGGCCAACATCGTTCCTGTGCCGAAGAAGGATGGCAAAGTCAAGATGTGTGTCGATTACCGAGATCTAAACAGAGCCAGTCCGAAAGATGACTTCCCATTACCTCACATTGATGTATTGGTTGATAATACTGCTCAATCTTCGGTTTTCTCTTTCATGGATGGTTTCTCTGGTTATAATCAGATTAAGATGGCGCCAGAAGACATGGAGAAGACGATATTCATTACACCTTGGGGCATGTTTTGCTATAAGGTGATGCCATTTGGGCTGAAGAATGCCGGTGCTACCTATCAGAGGGCTATGACGACTCTCTTTCATGACATGATGCACAAAGAGATTGAAGTGTACGTGGATGATATGATTGCGAAGTCTCAGAAAGAAGAGGAGCATCTGGTAAACTTGCAGAGGTTGTTTGAAAGACTGAGAAAATTCAAACTGAGGCTGAATCCAAACAAGTGTACGTTTGTAGTGAGATCCGGGAAGCTGTTAGGCTTCATTGTCAGTGAGAAAGGGATTGAGGTTGATCCAGCAAAAGTGAAAGCTATACAAGAGATGCCTGAACCGAGAACAGAAAAAGAGGTCCGTGGGTTTTTAGGGAGATTGAACTACATTGCACGGTTTGTATCTCACCTAACTGCCACGTGTGAACCGATTTTCAAACTGCTAAGGAAAAATCAAGCAATCAGGTGGAATGATGACTGTCAAAAGGCTTTTGACAAGATAAAAGAGTATTTGCAGAAACCTCCAATCCTTATACCTCCAGTTCCTGGGAGGCCTTTGATAATGTACCTGTCAGTGACTGAGAACTCGATGGGGTGTGTATTGGGACAGCATGACGAGTCTGGTCGAAAAGAGTATGCCATATACTACCTTAGCAAAAAGTTTATCGACTGTGAAATAAAATATTCGCAGCTCGAGAAAACTTGCTGTGCTTTGGCCTGGGTTGCTCGCCGACTGAGACAGTATATGCTGAATCATACTACCCTATTGATTTCTAAGATGGATCCAGTGAAGTACATCTTTGAGAAGCCGACTCTCACCGGACGTGTTGCTCATTGGCAGATGATTCTAATAGAGTATGATATCCAGTACACGTTGCAGAAAGCCATCAAAGGTAGTATTCTGTCAGACTACCTTGCCGAGCAACCAATCGATGATTATCAGCCGATGATGTTTGAATTCCCTGATGAAGACATCATGTATCTTAGGATGAAAGATTGTGAAGAGCCTCTTGTCGAGGAAGGACCGGATCCTGATGACAAGTGGACATTGATGTTTGATGGGGCTGTGAATGTGAATGGTAACGGTGTTGGGGCAGTACTCATTAATCCCAAGGGTGCACATATACCTTTTTCTGCCAGACTGACTTTTGACGTAACCAACAACGAGGCTGAGTATGAAGCTTGTATCATGGGGGTTGAAGAAGCCATCGATCTAAGGATCAAAACTCTGGACATTTATGGAGATTCCGCTCTAGTGATTAATCAAGTCAATGGAGATTGGAATACTCACCAGCCGCATTTGATTCCTTACAGAGATTACACTAGAAGGATCCTGACTTTCTTCAAAAAGGTGAAGTTGTATCATGTCCCCCGAGATGAAAATCAGATGGCTGATGCTTTGGCCACTTTGTCTTCTATGATCAAAGTTCATTGGTGGAATCATGTGCCACATGTTGCGGTGAATCGACTCGAGAGGCCTGCGTATATGTTTGCAGCCGAGTCTGCTGTTGATGAGAAGCCTTGGTACTTTGACATTAAGAATTTCCTCAAGAGTCAGGAGTATCCTGAAGGAGCGTTAAAGAATGACAAGAAAACCCTGAGAAGGCTAGCTGGAAGCTTTTATTTGAATCAGGATGATGTGTTGTACAAGAGGAACTTTGACATGGTTCTGCTCAGATGCGTGGATAGACACGAAGCAGACCTGTTGATGCAGGAAGTGCATGAAGGGTCGTTCGGTACCCATGCTGGTGGTCATGCAATGTCCAAGAAGTTGTTGAGAGCCGGTTATTACTGGATGACTATGGAATCCGATTGTTTCAAATATGCTCGGAAGTGCCATAAATGTCAGATTTATGCTGATAAAGTGCATGTACCACCAAGCCCTCTGAATGTCATGAATTCGCCTTGGCCATTTGCAATGTGGGGCATCGATATGATTGGGAAGATTGAACCTACTGCTTCAAATGGGCATCGCTTCATCCTGGTTGCGATTGACTACTTCACCAAGTGGGTGGAAGCAGCTTCCTATGCTAACGTTACCAAGCAAGTGGTTGCCCGATTCATTAAGAAAGAGATTATCTGTCGTTATGGGGTTCCTGAGAGAATCGTTACTGATAATGGTTCGAATCTCAATAACAAGATGATGAAGGAGCTTTGTAAAGATTTCAAGATTGAACATCACAATTCTTCTCCTTATAGACCGAAGATGAATGGTGCTGTAGAGGCGGCAAATAAGAATATTAAGAAGATTGTGCAGAAGATGGTCGTGACGTACAAGGATTGGCATGAGATGCTGCCTTTCGCTTTGCATGGGTACCGTACATCAGTACGTACGTCGACCGGGGAAACCCCTTACTCCCTTCTGTATGGTATGGAAGCAGTCCTACCTGTTGAAGTGGAGATTCCCTCTCTGAGAGTCTTGCTGGATGTCAAGCTTAATGAAGCTGAGTGGATCCGAACATGGTTTAATGAGTTGAGCCTTATCGAAGAGAGGCGGTTAGCAGCTGTGTGCCATGGGCAGTTGTATCAGAAAAGGATGAAGAAAGCCTTTGATCAGAAAGTGCGTCCTCGAAGCTATCAGACAGGTGATTTGGTTTTGAAGAGGGTCCTTCCTCCCGGTACAGATAACAGGGGCAAATGGACTCTTAATTATGAAGGTCCATACGTTATTAAGAAGGTCTTCTCTGGTGGAGCCTTGATGCTTACAACTATGGATGGTGAAGATTTTCCGTCCCCTGTTAACTCATATGTAGTCAAAAAATACTTCGCATAAATTGACCCGCTGGACGAAAAGAATAAAAGAGTCCAGGCAAAAAAGGGCATTCCGGCGAACCAAAAAAAGAAGGGAAAAGGTTCGAGCAAAAGTTAGGGATAAAAAATGAAAGAATATGTACACCCGGTAAGTCGAAAACCCGCAAGGGCGGCTTAGGCAAAAATGGGTATCCCGGTGGATTGAAAACCCGAAAGGGCGATCCAGGCAAAAGAAGGATTAAAGCGAAGACTACAGTCTGAGTTATCTGTACTTCATCGCGCTTCAGTGTCTACCATCTCGAAGGATAGGATCGGTCCAATCATTCTTCTCAAAAAGCAAAGGATTTGGGAGGAAATTGATGATCTGTGAGTCATAACAGAATTGGGAAATAGTGGATGCCGTGTTCACATTGCCAATAGGATAGTTTATTTTCCTTTTGTGCGCAATTACCTCTTCCTAGGAATTGCTTCTAGATGTATTTGCCTTTTCAGGCCCATTTTCAATCAATAAAAAGTCGTTATTCAGATAAATTGCTCTCTTGTTTTTATTTTACTGTTTTGATTGCAAAAACGTCCAAATTTTTGATAAACATTGCATATAAAAACGTGAAGGCTAGACAATAACGTGCAGAAAGATAAAACATTTGAAAATCACTTTGAATGTTGAGTACAGTTGAGTGTTTTTTGTCCATGCAATCCCCTGGGGCATGTGTGTCTTGCTGTTTTGCAGGTTGTTACCTTTGGTTCCTGGCTGAAGCAAATAAGCCACGGTTCGTTCAGAGACGTTTCAGCACTGTCCGGTAGTGTGAAAGGTGGGGTTGTCTAAAGCAAGTTCCGGACTTGTCTCCTCAGCGTAGTCAAGATCAGGGATTCCTCAGCAGGGTTGAGGATGTTTCTCCAGCAGGTTTGAAAGTGGCTATGTCTCCCAAGCAAGTCTGAAAACTTTTAAGAACTGTTCTGTCCCAGCAGTCGGGTAGCAGGCCTGAAAGTTGATTTGTCCCCAGCTAGTCTGAAGATTGTTGGTCCCCATGAGTCTGAAGGTTGCCATATCCCCAGCGGAGGTGTCTGTGGTATTTTTATCCTCAGCAGTCGGGTCCGAAGTACTGTAATCCCCAGCAGGTTCGAGTTTGCAGTTTCCCCACCAGGGTTATGAACACCTTTCCCCAGTAGGGCTGTGAATGTTTTCCCCAGTAGGGTTGTGTTCGTTCTCCCCAGCGGAGGTTTGCTTTGATGGTTTTCCCAGCGAAGTCCCCAAGCGGACTAGGTTCGGTGAAAATTTTCCCCAGTAGGGTTAATTCTGCCCGTGGATTGGTAGGTATCCCCAGTGAAGGTGAACTTTGGTTGTTTCCCCTGGTGGAGTCCCCAAGTGGATTGGATTAGTGAAAGTTGTCCCCGGTGGGATTTATCCTTTCTCCAGCAGCAGTGCTATTCGCCAGCATGGTTGAGGGGTTGGTGTGTTCCCCAGACAGAGTCTCCCTAGTTGACTTGGTTTCTCTGCCGTCCCCAGAGTGTCAGATCAGCAAAGCACCCCCAGCAGTGCGTATCCCCGCAGAGTTGGAGAATATAATCAGAATTGTGTGCTCGGCAGAGCGATCATTTGCTTCTCAGCAGGATTTTTCATCATTTTGCATATTGCATGTAGTAATCATTGCATCCTCAAATAGCGTAGCATTTCCATTCAACATGGAGCATTACGCCATAGAAAAATTCAAACATATGCATTCATGTGCTAAATCTGATTGAATCATATCCCCACCAGAGACGGATTATTGTTCAACAATCTGTATGGCACATTTGCTACAGTTGCTACTGACAGCATTCGGGGTTTGATAATCCCCAGAGAGGTTTATTTCCTCACCCGTCAGTGAAAGGAAAGCTTGATTCCCCAGCGTAGTCCCCGACGAGTGTGCGGCCTTGTCCTGACATATGTAGATGTCATCCTTGTGATACCGGTAAGTGTCGTGTTGATCCCCGTGTGGAACCTTCCTTTTTGGTGTCTGTAGACATCATCTTTCGATGTTCGTAGCATCCTTTCTCCCATTCGTCCGTTGATGTATGGTTGAGTCTTCCCATTCATCCGTTGATGTCTGGTCACCTCTTCGTTGGTGTCGGTAAACGTCGAGTTTTTCCCATTCATCTGTTGATGTCTGGTTGAGTCTTCCCATTCATCCGTTGATGTTTGGTTGTGTCTTCCCATTCATCCGTTGATGTCTGGTCACTTCTCTGTTGGTGTCGGTAAACGTCGAGTTTCTCCCATTCGTCCGTTGACGTCTGGTTGAGTCTTCCCATTCATCCGTTGATGTCTGGTCACCTCTCCGTTGGTGTCGGTAAACGTCGAATTTCTCCCATTCGTCCATTGACGTCTAGTTGAGTCATCCCAGTCATCGGTAAATGTCTAGTCGTCCTTTTTTTGATATCGATAAACATCATCTTTCGATGTCAGTAAACATCGAGTCTCATCCCAGTCATCGGTAAATGTCTGGTCGTCCTTTTTTGATGTCGGTAAACATCATATTTCGATGTCGGTAAACATCGAGTCTCATCCCAGTCATCCGTTGATGTCTGGTCACCTCTCCGTTGGTGTCGGTAAACGTCGAGTTTTTCCCATTCGTCCGTTGACGTCTGGTTGTATCTCTTCCCAGTCATCCGTTGATGTCTGGTCACCTCTCCGTTGGTGTCGGTAAACGTCGAGTTTTTCCCATTCGTCCGTTGACGTCTGGTTGTATCTCTTTCCATTCATCCGTTGATGTCTGGTCACCTCTCCGTTGGTGTCGGTAAACGTCGAGTTTTTCCCATTCGTCCGTTGACGTCTGGTTGTATCTTTTCCCATTCATCTGTTGATGTCTGGTTGAGCCTTTTCTGTTCGTCCTTTGGCGTCTAGTCGTGATTTCTCTTCCCATTCATCATCTTTCGATGTCTGGTCGGGGTTCCTTTTTCTGATAAAAATCAAAATCCCCAGTGGAGTCGTCGGTAAACGTCTTGTCTGGTCCAGTGATAAAAATCCAAATACCCAGTGGAAGCTGCCATTGGTGAACATTCTTTTCTTTGACTATCCACCGCAGAGTGCAAATTTCTACGGTTCTTTGGTATTCAATCCCTGTGTACCTTGAAGGTCTGACAGTCGTTGCTCTCATCCGTTCAGGTTCCCAGTTGATTGAATAGGGGAAGCTGTAGCACCTCAAATTTGCACTTCCCATTTGTACATTCATTTCATTTTTAGGTCATTAACATTGCATTAACATTGCATATCACATTGCATTTCATCAGTCAAAACTGGTTAGGAGGATTCATCTGTGCAAAAGATCAAGGGTTTTTCCATGAGATAAAGGCCCTATGGTTGTTCTAGAGAGCTTACATGACCCAAGGTTCTTTTTGATGCAATTTGGTCAAGTGTTGAAAGCTCAAAGTCCACAGTACATGTCCAAGTCATCTGAGGCCCATAAAAGTCAACTGAAAGTCAACTGAGGGCTAGGAGATGGAGAAATGGTTTGAGACACCTCATTCATGTCCCAAAGAGGTTTATTCAACATGCCAAACATCTACATTGAAGATTTTGAAGTCAGATCAAAAGTTTCCAAAAATGGAAAGTGACCTGTAATTTGAAAGTTTCCAAAAATGGCAAGTTTTTGAACCAACTTCAACTCAACTTTCAAACATAAAAGAAGCTTCAAATGAATTTTTGTCCAACATTAAAGTTGAAGATCTTTCTCTCCCATTTCCAAAAAGTCCAAGATCTTGAGCATCTGATGAATGGTTAAGGAGTTATGATCAAATCATGGCAAAGTGTGCTTGAAACTTCAAATGGCCATATCTTTTGAACCAAGACTCCAAATTGAGTGCTCCTTTTTGCACAATTCTCCTCATGACATGAATTTTCCAAAACATCCATCACATTGCATGAATTTTTATCACATGATCATTTGTGCATTCAAGTCAATTTTGGAGGGAAACTTGGAAATTTGAAAATGGTGCATTACATGAACTTTTTACCATTGCCAATATGTTTTAAAGATGATTTTTAGTGCATTTGAGATGGTAAGGGTTACTGTTCACGTGTGCATGCTTCACACACCCTCCAATTTGTCATTTTTTGCCATGCACCTTATCTTGATTAATTTGAACTAAGCCATGCCTAATTTTGATTAGTATGTGATTAGTGAAGAGTATATATTGATAATCACAACAGAATTGGTGAGTTTTTTGGATCTAGATCTCACAATTTCCTCTCCCTCCAAATTTTTCTCATAATCGAATTTCAAAATTCTTCAACATAACACCTTGTTTTTGTTGAAGATTCATGATCAGTGAGTGTAATTGAGTGTGAATCCATCAATTGTTTGAAGACTTGGAGCCATTTTCGAGCACTTGAAGTTCAATAACCTTGCCATGGCATTTGAAATTTGAGCTAGATTTAGACGTTTCTGAGCCTTCAATTCTTCATCAATTATCACTACAAGTATCCAGAAGGAGATTTGGACCACTACAAGTGCTGGATCGTGCAAAACCAGAATCTGCTCTTCAAGAGGTAGGATTTTCGACCTTCACAATTTTGCAATCCATGTGTATATTCTTGTAGATCTCTCTTCACTGATAATTCTGGTAGAAATTTCATGAAAAATGATGCATTATTGAGTGAGATATGGTTGATTGAAGTTTTGAATGTTAAAATGATTTTGCTTTGTTTTGCATGACTGATGATGAATTAGCATGAAATATTGTTTGATCTGTGATCCTCATGATGTAACCGTTCCAATGATGTAAATTTTTTTGAATTCTGGAGAATTTCTGAAAAATCTGGAAAATTCGCATGAACATTCATGGTGTTCATCTTCATCTTCATACCAGTCCGTCACTACCGGTTTAGCGTCCATTTTTTTGCCTGGCTAGGGTTTTGACCAAAACGGTGTCGTTTTGGCCTGGCGCGCGCTCATTTGAATCTGAACCAAGTTCGATTCCTGGCGCTTGCAATATTTCAAATCCATTCATCAATTACCATTTTCCCTCCTTATTTCGTATGCCATGTCCATTTTGATTTCATTTTTTATGTCAACTTCTAAAATTCATAACTAATTGAAAAATTCCTGAAATCATCTCCAATTTTTTGCAAAATGATCCTATGTTTGTCTAGTTTTTTATGATGATGAATTTGGAAGTTGTGCATGGCTGGAATTTTGTTTGCTCTAGGTTGATTGATCATAGGTGCATTGGTGACCTTGCTCCATTCATCTCATTGTGAAATGCTTGATATTGATCCAAATTGCTTGAAATTTTGCATGAGTGTTCTTGACATGTTGCTGGACCTTTGAGGCTTGATCGTGCATTTTTCTCATTTGCCATTTCTGTTTTATGGACATGTTTGCATGGTGTGACAATTTGTGTCACACATTTGGTTGTCCAACTTGTGCAATTTAATTTCCATGCCAATTGATCTTTGATGTTTCTGATTTTTGGTGTGATGATCATGTTAGATGTGTTGAACGCTCATGAGTTTGTCCAGAATTATTTGAATCATTTCTGTTTTGATTTGGAATTTTCATTCATAATGATCAAAATGTATGCCTTGAATTGGTCTTTGACTTCTCTTGCTCACCAAATGAACTTGCTTATTGATTTTGATTTGGTCCTTTTTAGGACTTGTTCTTGATCGAATAAACATACTTTGTGTTGAATATCAAGTTCTGTTTTGGCCTTTTGATCCACTTTTGACCTTAGGCTTTGACCTAGTGGTTTGGACTTACCATTTGAGTTGTGAATTTCAGGTTCAAGTATGCATCTCCATGATTGATGTTGCTCCTTCATTTGAGCTTGATCATTTGTTACTGTTGGCTAACATTTGTTTGTTTTGTAGGCTTTGATGATGGTTCACTTGTGTTTATGGCTTATGTGTTGCATATTGGGTTGTCTGTTTGATATTGACTATTGACTATTGTCTGAATTTTGTACTGATTGGTTTAGTTGTTTCCACAGGTACCTAAGTTGCTTTAAGTTCTTTTGAACTTTGCTTTGCTTTGCTTATGGTTGGCATACCACTTAGGTATAATTCCTTGATCTTCATGTAGTCTGGAAGACCTGTCATGTTACTTTGGCAGGCACCTGTCTGAAGCCCTCCTTAAGAGGCAATGTTTGTGCTTGTTTAATTTTGTGCCAAGAAGGTTAAGTCCTCTTAAGAGGCAATTGGCAGATAAAAGGGATGCGAAATCCATCCCCTGCTATTCAGTTGTGTCATTCATCCTGCTCACACCATGTGTTGATGCACTTTGAATAGAAACCCAAAATCTTGTTGTGTCAGTCATTTGTGGAGAATAGTTCCTTCATTCTGGACTCCCACACTTTCATTGATTAAAGCTCTCCCAGGCCAGGGATAAGAGCTGTGAGGTCTTACCCTCACTTCCCATTTCATCTGCTTCACCCTAACTCTCAATGTTAGGGTTAAGGGCTCAAAACACCCCATTCCAGTTGGCTTGTTTGTCGAGGTTGATGTGACCCCTTGACTAAAGCCCAGCCTTGTGTGAGCCCATTGTTTGCATATAGTGTGTGTGATTGCTTATGTGCTGTTTAGGCTAGCTTGCTTCCTGTGCAAGTTAGGATAGAGACCTCAACATAGGGATCGTATGCATGACAACTTCTAGGCTCGAGTCATAGTCTCCCTAGTAGCTTGTTATCTCCCTTGTCTCTGGCTAGGTTAGAAGTTCTTTCCCTGTTAAGGGGAACTACGTCGCCCTGATCCTCATACCAGATGAGGTACGTAGGCAGGAGATGAGCAGATCTCTCCGGGCGCCCTTTTCTTTTTTAACCCCCCCTTTGTGTGTGTTTGCTTGTTGGAGTCTGACGTAAGTCCAGCGATTGGCAGTTAGTTTCCTGTGTCTTGTTTGCTTGTTGGAGTCTGACGTAAGTCCAGCGATTGGCAGTTGGTTTCCTGTGTGTGTTTGTTAGTTCGGAGTCTGATGTAAGTCCAGCGATTGGCATTCGGTTTCCATGTTTGCCTGTTTGTGTGGAGTCTGACGTAAGCCCAGCGATTGGCAGTCGGTTTCCTGTGTGGGTTTTGTTTGGCGTGCGTTAGCCGAGCTACGAGTGCTCTGATTCTTCTCTGGTTAGAGAAGATACGTATGCATAGGATGCGACATCCTAGCGGGCACGTTCCTCTATCCCCCGAACTACGTCGACTCTGATGTTTGTGTCTGACAAACTACGTAGGCCCAGGATGCGATATCCTGCCGAGTCCCGTTTATTCCGTCTTTCATCTGTGTTTCCTTCCAGTGTGTGTGCAATTTTGAGCAGTTATTTAGCAACCTTTCTTCTATTCTTTCTGAGCGTGGATCCCGCATAACCGACTCCTGATCCCATCAATCTCTGGTCGTGAGACCATGTCCTTTCCAGGTTTACTTCGAGCGTTTCCTTTCCCTCCTTTGGGATAAATAACGCACGGTGGCGGCTCTGTGTCTTTTCCCGCCGGTTTTTCGCGTAATGCGATACATTAATGCATTCATGCATTCATGCGGATCATAACATTCATCACACAAAAATTTCAAGGAACTGAGGTGTTATTTGCAAATATTTTCAGACCATGGATTATGGACGAAGGAACACTAAGAAGTACAGTTTCAGATGTCCCGACTTGAAAGAGTTAAGGAAACTAGCATCTTTTGTATTAGATCCCTTGGACTTCAAACAATGTCATGGAAAGCTTCTATCTATCTTGTCTGCTGATGTGGTTGAAGGACTCCTGAGTGTGCTAGTGCAGTTCTATGATCCTCTCTACCGTTGCTTCACTTTCCCAGATTATCAGCTTGTGCCTACATTGGAGGAGTATGCCCATCTCTTGAGGATACCTGTTTCTAGTAGGGTGCCTTTTAGTGGATTGGAAGAGATTCCCAGATCTCATCTTATTGCTGAAGCTCTTCACTTGAAGAAGTCTGAGATAGAGGCTCATTGGGTGAAGAAATAAGGTTTATTTGGGTTGCCATCTAATTTCCTCATCAAGGAAGCTACTGCTTTTGCTCAAACCGGTAGTGTGGATGCTTTTGAAGCTATCTTTGTGTTGCTCATTTATGGATTAGCTTCGTTCCCTAACATTGACGGTTTTGTTGATGTTAAAGCCATTAGACTTTTCTTAATTGGGGATCCTGTGCCTACTTTGTTGGGTGACATGTATTTCTGTTTGCATCTAAGGAATTCTAAGGGTGGTGGAACTATTGTCTGTTGCATTCCTCTTCTATACAAGTGGTTTATTTCACACTTGCCTCAGACACCTGCTTTTATGGAAAATAAACAATGTCTACGGTGGTCTCAGAGACTTATGTCTCTCACTAATGATGATATAGTTTGGTATGATCCTTCTTTGAGCAGTTTGGAGATTATCGACTCTTGTGGTGAATTCTCTAATATGCCTCTCATTGGTACACAAGGAGGAATTAACTACAACCCTGCTTTGGCTCGTCGTCAACTTGGGTTCCCCTTGAGAGACAAACTTAATAACACTTTGTTAGAAGGTATTTTCTATCAAGAGGGTAAAGATCCCCAACATTTGAAGTAGAAGATTGTGCATGCTTAGCATAATGTGCATAGGAAGGGAAGATCCGAGCTTGGTCCGTGCAATTGTGTAGCTTTGGAAGCTTACACTATTTGGGTGAAGAAGAGAGCTTTGGAGTGGAAGATGCCTTATCCTTATGAGAGACCTATGTCTATGGTTGTGGTTGAGCAATTAACTCTCCTTGACCAAGAGTTAGAGGAGTTGGAATACACACTCGCCAAAAT
This sequence comes from Lathyrus oleraceus, assembly GCF_024323335.1. Lineage (NCBI taxonomy): Eukaryota > Viridiplantae > Streptophyta > Magnoliopsida > Fabales > Fabaceae > Lathyrus > Lathyrus oleraceus. The sequence continues at coordinate 324,021,491 of NC_066581.1, forward strand.
GAAGCAAGAGAAGGATATGTGGGAAGAGCGTTTCCATGCTTTGAGCAAGAAGAATGAAGAGTTACAGTCAGAGTCTAAGGACAAAGATGCACTTATTGAGCTACTTGAAGACCGAGTGACAAAGAGACAGAGAGAGCCGGAGGTTTCATCTTCTAGCATGCCTCAGCCTTCCGTTGCTTGAAAGAAGATTGTTGATCGCTTGTCCTCGAGAAGACCCAGATGAAGGCTTCTTTTGAGACCGAGATTCAACGTATTCGAAGGAAGTACGTGCCTACAGCCAGATCTTCTGACGTTGTTAGGGGTTCTTAGGATGACTAGTCTCCTTTTCTCTTGTATTTTATTTTTTTGGTTTCTGAAGTTGTACTCAGTGTAATCCTTCCAATTATATAAATAAAAAGAGATTTTTATGGTCATATCAAATTGTTGCAATTGTTGTTAAATATATATATATTTGCAAATGATATAGTAAGTTCCTTGAAACTAAAAATAAACAAACAAGCATTGCATTTCATGCATCACTTGCATAAGCATGTTTCTCTTTCGCCAGATGTCTCATTGGTGTTTCTTCTGTGCTTCAGCCAAGCTGACTCATTGATATAACACTCGCGCCAATCATTTGAGAATCATGGAACATCTTGAGCAAGAGAACAGAGAGTTGAAGGACGAGATCGCTCGACTGACTGCCATGATGGAGTCAGTGTTGGCTGCTCAGAGTCAATCTTCTCCAACACCCGCAACTCCTCCTCCTTAGAGGACTGTTATTTTAGAGGTGGCTACCTCTACCATACCCGCTGCTACCGCTCACTTTGCGCCTGCTATGCCTGCCAGATTCCCGTGGGGAATGCCGCCGAACTTCATGCCTGAAGGCTTTGCGCCTACTTTTGCTTCTATGCCGACATCTAGCCAGGTCATGTTTGTGCCACCTCTCGTTGTGAACACCTTACCTTGTGTAGAGGACACCATTTATCATTCTGAGCCGTCTGAGGGCCCAGATGTTTATGAGAAAATGGACGAGATGAAGGATCAGTTTCTTGAGCTGCGCAAGGAATTAAAGACGCTGAGAGGAATGGACTTGTTTGGGAAAAATGCTACTGAGTTATGTTTGGTGCCGAATGTGAAGATTCTGGTGAAGTTCAAAGTGCCTGACTTTGAAAAATACAGAGGGAACACATGTCCTCTCAGTCATCTAGTGATGTATGCCCGCAAGATATCTACCCAAACTGACAACGATCAATTGTTGATTCACTATTTCCAAGAAAGTTTGACCAGTGCTGTGCTCCATTGCTACATGGGGTTGAACAGTGCAAGCATTCACACTTTCAACAACTTGGGAAAGGCTTTCGTCAAACAGTATAAGTACAATGTGGATATGGCGCTTGATAGAGACCAACTAAGGTCTATGTCTCTGAAGGATAATGAGACATACAAAGAGTACGCGCAAAGGTGGAGAGAATTGACTGCTCAGATCACTCCTCATCTAGAGGAGAAAGAGATGACAAAGATCTTTTTGAAGACCCTGAGATCATTTTATTATGAACGTATGATTGCCAGTGCCCCCAGTGACTTTATCGAACTGGTAAGCATGGGGATGAGGCTTGAGGAAGGTGTCCGAGAAGGACGTTTATCAAGGGATAAAGCATCGTCGAGTAAGAGGTATGGCAACAACTTTGGGAAAAAGAAAGATAACGAAGCTAATGAAATTTCTAGTGGGAGGCAGAGGAGGCCTTAGATCAGAAGGAATCAATCGTCCCGTCAACACCATCAAGTATCTTCAGTCATACCAGTATTTTCTAATAATCAATCAACACCATTTCAACCATAACAACATCATCAACAACAACCGCAACAACGAACAAACACCTACAACAACAACAATACCAACAATCATCATCAACAAAACTTCGAGAGGAAGAAGGTCTCTTTCGACCCAATTCCTATGACTTATGCAGAGATTTACCCATCTTTGGTTCTCAAGAACCTACTCCAACCAAGAAACCCGCCACAAATTCCAGAACCACTTCCATGGTGGTACAAGCCTGAACTCCGTTGTGCTTTTCACCAAGGAGCACCCGGGCATGACATTGAGAACTGCTATCCGCTCAAGTATGAGGTTCAAAAACTAATAAAGAGTGGAATGATGTCCTTTGAGGTCCGTGCGCAAACGTGAAAGCAAATCCACTACCCGTTCATGGGAATTCTTTTGTTAATATGGTGGACGGTTGCCCTGGAGAGTTTAAAGTGTTTGATGTTCGTTTCATCCGGAGGTCCTTGGTAACGATGCACAAGGACATTTGTATGGTGAGTGATTATGAACATGACCATGACGGTTGTGCTATCTGCAGTGTTAATTCAAGAGGTTGTGAGATTGTGAAAAGGGACATCCAGCGGTTGATGGATGAATGCATGATTTAAATTGTTCAATCCCGTCACGTAGATGACGATGTGAATGTCATAGTGCCCGTTTTCAAGAATCCCAAGAGAGCAGTCATTCAGTACGACAACAACAACAATAACAACGTCAAGAACATATCGGTATCGTTATTGGTCATACAGTTAGCGGGTCTAGTCCCGTATTCATCCGATAAAGCTGTTCCATATCAGTACAATGCAACAATGATGAAGGATGGTCAAGAGGTCCCGTTGCCTACGACCAGCTCTGTAGTGAGCATTGCTGATTTTACCAAGGTGACCCGCAGTGGTTGTGTGTTTGGGTCGGTGTTCCCAAAAGACAAAGAAGATTCAGTTGTCAGTAAGGAAGTGGAAGTGCCTGCTGTAGAACCGGTTAATGCTTCAAAGTGTAAGTCTGGTGAGTCCAGCAATTTGAAGGCTAATGATAATGATGAGGTACTTCGTCTGATCAAGAAGAGCGAGTTCAATATGGTGGAGCAGTTGATCCAAACCCCCTCAAAGATTTCAATACTGTCTCTGCTTATGATTCAGAAGCGCATAGAGAAGCACCGTTAAAAGTTCTTAAGCAAGTGTTTGTGGAACATGATGTTACGGTGGATCAATTCGATCATATTGTGGCTAACATCACTTCTTGCAACAATCTCAGTTTCTATGATGAAGAATTCCCCGAGGAGGGTAGAAATCATAACTTGGCTTTGCATATCTCTATGAATTGCAAATATGATGCTTTTCCTAATGTGCTTATTGACATCGGGTCTTCATTAAATGTGTTGCCAAATGTAGCGGGGTATTCATTACTATTAGAGATATTGACTAACTCCAAAGTAAACCATACAAGTCGAGTCGCCACCGCACTTCTATTTATCCAAAGGAATGGTTAGAAAGCGAACAAAAACCTAAAATTTTTATCAAATAAAAAACTAGTAAAAATGTCAGAGATCTGGGTAAGGGGGTTGGTTATGCAATGAGAAAGTTTTAAGCACACAAAACATCCTAGGTACTCCTAGGGAGCCTTTTCATACTTGTTGTAAGATTGGTATTTTGTGAAAATTTATTTGTGCAAACATGATTGAAGAGATGAGAAGAGAATGTACAAGTTATTTACATTTTGGTGTTTGGATGGATAAACCCATTGCCTACGTACCATCTTAAAAAAGATTAGGATCAAAACCTCGTAGTTCGGGGTAAAAATCTCAAATGAGTTGTGAATTGATTGGTCCAAAAGCCTTAAGGTCTTTTGTTATCCAAGGGAGAAAACTCAACCTAAAACCATAAATCCACCATGTGAGGATAACTTCAACATGCTAGTGAGGGGTTAACACTATAATAAGCATGGAAGACTCATTGTCCATCACTAAGGATATAGGTGAGCATTACATCTACCTCAAGGATAACTCAAACCTAATAGCTGAAGGTTATGAAAAATTTGATTAAGAAAGTGGCCATTGAAACCACAAAAAGGTATTTGAATGGGTTGTATTTACCAATGAAAAGTATATACAGAATATGGTCAAAGTTGACTTAGAAGTTCAATTCAATATAAGTATTATGAAAAGAAAGTTTGAAAATCAAAAGCATAAGGCTTAGGTTTCTAATGTTTGAAAAGAATGTTAAATGTTTGCACAAAAAATTTGGCTTGGGTTAGAGTGGAGGGAAGAAGAAGAATGGCTAAAGTCCTAATCATACAAGAGATAAGGGATAAGAAACAAAACCACAAATGGAGTTCCTCTCTTAAGATCATATTGATGATCCAAGTAGCTCCCATCCTTTGGAATATGCAAGCATAATAATAGTAAGCTCAAGCAAGAATCAAACAAGCCTCTTAAGAGATCCTCAATGTATCTTGTATCTTTCACTTTGGATGAACATGGCAATGGTTCTTCAATTTGAGCTCTCATAGAATTCCCTAGCACAAAAACACACACATCAAAAGCTCCATGAAGTAAATCAAGAATGGACAAGAGTGAGTTTAGAGGTTTGATCCTTCTAGTCCATCTTTAACATTAAGGTCCTTTTACTCCAATTTGCATAGGGAAAGTCCTAGAAACTAAGTCCATTTGTCCATTTGTTTGCATTTGGTCCACAACAATCAAAATAAAACACAAACACAATGATATATACACAATTATGTGCTCAAGTGAGCAAAAGGCAAATTGCATTAACATAAACATGTGCTCAAGTGAGCAAAGGAAAAAACAAATGAATAATATGTACAAGAATGGTAAATTGCATAAATGTAAAGAGCAAAAGATAAATGTCAATAGTTAATGATTAGTGTTAGTAGTTAGTGTGCCATAAGGCAAATTTAGCGTTATGTTAAGCAATCGTAATTGGACTTATGTAGAAGTCACAACTATCTAAGGCCGGTCAATAATAATGTAGGCAACAACACAAGTTAGAAGTCTTGATTAGTGAACCAAGTTCCAACAACTTGCCATGCCAAAAAGAAGAAGAGAAATGATCTTGTATTGGTTTAAGTCCTTTGCATGATTTAGAAAGCAACCTATCCTTAATGCAAAGCCATTCACTTGATCATTTGATCAAGATGAATTAGATTTTAATCAAGGAAGATTAAACCTCCTTAATCAATGGTAACTTATCAACCTTTAACTCATTGATAAAAAAAAAGAAAAGAAGAAGAAGAAGAAGAATTGATAATGGAAATGAAGAAAATAAAATGCATTAAGTGAAAATGGAATGTACCAATCCACAAATGTTGACCAAAGATAGGGAAGATCAAGGTCAATGAAGGCCCAATGAAGGCTGAAGTATCTTGTTGAGTTCATGTGAAATGCAAATGGACGTGTACATGAAGTGTAATCAGCTCATGCATGGCAATTGAATTGAATTTCACAAAATGCACTTAATCCTTCATGTCTTCGAAAATGGTGCTTCCAAACTCCAAATGCTACCTTATGAGTAATGGTTAGAAAGCTTGTTGCATAAGGAACAAATGATATGTTGATCAAAATTCCAATTGGGCCTTGGAAATTAATGAAATTTGAGCTTGAAGTGTAGGGTGCAAAACATGCATACGTGAAGTTTCCAAATTTGGCCAATGTTCAAGCCCTTCTGTCTCAATAATGAAAGCTCCAAATGATAAAATCTTCAGCAGGAAAGTTGTAGATCTTTTCAAGAAAATAAATTTGGACTTAAATTTTGCATCCTTTGGAATTTCGATGAAGAAGTTATGGGCACTTGAAGTTGGACTTTTTTACATTTCAATGCATTTGGCCCAAAGTGACCTATAATGTTTTGCATTATCACATGTATTTATTTTGAGATTTTGAAATTTTGTTCAACATAAAATTTTAAGTAGACACAATAAGCTTTCCAATGCATTTGGCCCCACCTCAAAATAATGAAAAATGAATGAGTTATGTGCTTGAGAAGTTGACCCCAAATTAGGGTTTCAGTCAAAATGACCTATAATGTCTTGGAATGGATGATGACCTTCCAAGCTTCAAATCAAATTTTGATGAACATGAAAGTTGTTCATATTGTCCTTAAGGACATTGTTTCTCTTGGGGTTATCTCCATTTGACCAATACATAAAAAGTTAGGTCTCAGTGTATTTCAACATAGTCAGATGAATTGACTGATCAACTTTTCAAGTCCATAACTCATACCTTGATGAATTGATGATTGAGGGAACTCAAATAAGTTCAAATATGCATGTAATAATGAATTAAAGAACTTCACTTGATTGTATTTGATCTTGGGCTGAGGTTGCTTCATGAGCAAGGCATTGTTGATGATCAGATGAATTAGGGTTTCCTTGGGAAACAAACCTCAAATCCCTTGACTTGCTTTGAAAAAAAATGATGAATTGAGATACTTGGGAGGCATATTTGATGGATGAGAGCTTTGGGAACCATTACCATGCTTGCTTTCATCTCCTCTTGACCATATCATTGCATAAAGGATCTCCTAAAAGCTTTTAGACCTTGTGATTGCTCAAGCTACAAACAAGAAATGTTAGTGACATATTTTTGTGCTTTTGGTTAGTAAATAAAAATGAGAAAAGTAATGATATACAATTCAAGCATGCTTGGTGATCTCAAACCACTCACAAGAGGTCCCACCCAAAGGCAAAGGGAACCAAGATGCTCATGATCCTTGAAGCTTTGCAAATGCAATGTTATGATGCCATGAGGGATCTTAGGGCCAAAATTGGGGTCTTACACCAAAGTCAACTCTATCAAAGCTATCATATCAAGGAGCTCCTATGAGGTATAATGGTGTAATCGTCAAAGCTTTTGACGGTTCACACAAAACCGTTATTGGTGAAGTGGACCTTCTAATGAAGATAGGTCCGAGTGACTTCTAGATTACCTTTCAAGTAATGGATATCCACTCGGCCTACAATTGTCTGTTGGGAAGGCCACGGATCCATGAGGCGGGAGCTGTCACCTCCATGTTGCATCAGAAGCTCAAATTTGTCAAGAATGACAAGCTTGTCATTGTTGGTGGGGAGAAGGCACTGTTGGTTAGCCACTTGTCATCTTTCTCTTATGTTGAAGCTGAGGATGAGGTTGGAACTCTGTTCCAAGCCTCATCTATTGCTGCTAAAAAGAGAGTTGGGGCACCTATGTCCTCATTGAACGATGCAAGGAAGATTGTTGAAGAAGGCAATGTTGATCAGTGGGGGCGCATGGTAGAGGTCTCTGACAACAAAGGTAGAACCGGTCTGGGCTTTCACCGAGGTTCATCAATTGCAAGGTCTGAAGATATGAAACTTAGCTTCCATAGCGGAGGGTTCATTCATGGTAATGAACAACACTTAGCTGATGTACTAGAGGATGACGAAGAGGAAGACTACACCAATTTTGTGACGCATGGAAAGGCTTGCAACAATTGGACTGCTGTTGATGTTCCTGTTATTTTGCATCGATTTAAGTAATTGCTTTTATATGTTTTGAAAAATCCTTCTCCTATGCCTAAGGGAGAAATGAACATTGTTTGGGCATTTTGAAATTGATCATTAATAAAATTAATTCTATTCATCCACATCTATGATATTTTGTTTTTACTTTTTGCTTTATTCTGAAAATGTTAATAACAAAAAAACATAGATAAACAATATAATCGTCCATCTGCATAATATTTGGTCACAAATTCACTTCTCTAAAATCAAAATATCAAATCATTATGCAGGTTGGTTCCTAACCCCATTGAATACATTGATCCTTCTCCTTCTCCAAATTTTGAATTCCCTGTGTTTGAGGCCAAGGAGGAAAGTGATGAAGAAGTGAGTGATGAACTATCCCGTCTTCTTGAGCATGCGAGAAGACCATTCAGCCGTTCGAAGAGCAGATTGAGTTAGTCAACTTGGGTTCCGAGGATGACGTGAAGGAAGTCAAGATTGGGTCTCGACTGTGTCTAGATGCCAAGAAGGGGTTGGTTGATCTTCTTCGAGAGTATTCAGATGTGTTTGCTTGCTCCTATCAATACATGCCTGGTTTGGATTCTGAGATTGTGGAGCATAGATTTCCGTTGAAGCCATAATGCCTGCCAGACAAGCAAAAGTTGAGAAGAACGCATCCTGATATGGCTGTGAAGATTAAAGAGGAAGTGCAGAAGCAGATTGATGCCGGTTTCTTTGTGAACGCTAAGTATCCGCAATGGGTGGCTAATATTGTGCCTGTGCTAAAGAAAGATGGAAAAGTCCGCATGTGTGTTGACTACAGAGATTTGAATAAGGCCAATCCTAAAGATGATCTCCCTCTGCCACACATTGATATGTTGGTAGACAATACTACTAAATTCAAAGTCTTTTCGTTTATGGATGGATTTTTCGGATATAATCAGATAAAGATGGAACCCGAAGATATGGAGAAGACCACATTCATTACACCTTGGGGAACATTCTGTTATAGAGTGATGCCTTTCGGTTTAAAGAATGCTGGTGCAACTTACCAAAGAGCAATGACTACTTTTTTTTCATGATATGATGCATAAAGAGACTTAGGTTTATGTCGATGACATGATGGCTAAATCAATTGATAAAGAGGAACATGTTGAACATTTGTTGAAACTATTCCAGCGTTTGAGGAAGTATAAACTCCGCTTGAATCCTAATAAGTGTACTTTTGGTGTTCGTTCTGGTAAGTTGTTGGGCTTTATTGTCAGGGAGAAGGGTATTGAAGTTGATCCTGCCAAGGTAAAAGCAATACAAGAAATGCCTGCACCAAAAACTGAGAAGCAAGTCATACGTTTTCTCGGCCGCTTGAATTATATTCCAAGATTCATTTCACACATGACTGCCACATGTGCACCTATATTCAAGCTTCTTCGGAAAGATCAGTCTTGTGATTGGAACGAAGATTTCCAGAAAGCTTTTGACAGTATCAAAGAATATCTGCTTGAACCTCCGATTTTGTCTCCGCCTGTTGAAGGAAGATCGTTGATCATGTATTTGATTGTGCTTGAAGATAGTATGGGTTGTGTTCTAGGTCAGCAAGATGAGACTGGAAAGAAAGAATTTGAAATTTACTACCTCAGTAAGAAGTTCACCGACTGTGAGACTCGATATTCTATGCTTGAGAAGACTTGTTGTGCATTGGCTTGGGTTGCTAAGCGTCTGCGCCAGTATATGTTGAATCATACCACTTGGTTGATATCCAAAATGGATCCAATCAAGTAAATATTTGAGAAGCCTGCTTTAACTGGGAGGATTTCCCGTTGGAAGATGTTGTTATCAGAGTATGATATTGAATACCGATCTCAGAAAGATATCAGAGGTAGTATCTTGGCTGACCATTTGGCTCACCAACCGATTGAAGATTACCAATCTGTATAGTATGATTTTCCTGATGAGGAAATCTTTTACTTGAAAATGAAAGATTGTGATGAGCCATTGCTTGAAGAAGGGCCAGAACCTGGTTCCCGTTGGGGCATGGTATTTGATGGAGCTGTTAATCAGTATGGTAATGGCATTGAGGCAGTGATTATTACTCCTCAAGGCACACATTTTCCATTTACAGCTAGATTGACTTTCAAGTGTACAAATAATATGGCAGAATATGAAGCTTGCATTATGGGACTCGAAGAGGCCATTGATCTCAGAATCAAGCATTTAGATGTCTTTGAAGATTCAACTTTGGTTGTGAATCAAATCAAAGGTGAGTGGGAGACCAATCAACCCGATTTGATACCATATAGAGATTATGCGAGGAGGATTTCAACTTTCTTTACAAAGGTTGAGTTTCATCGTATCCCTCGAGATGAAAACCAGATGGAAGATGCTCTTGCAACGTTGGCATCAATGATCGTAGTGAAGTATTGGAATGAGGTTCCCAATTTGACCGTGATGCGTCTTAATAGACCAACTCATGTGTTTGCTGTTGAAGAATTCAAAGATGAGAAGCCGTGGTATTACGACATCAAATGTTTCCTCCAAAGTCAAATTTACCCGTCTGGGGCATCTTTGAAAGATAAGAAGACTTTGAGAAGATTAGCCGACAATTTCTACCTGGATGATGATGTTCTGTACAAGAGAAACTTCGACACGGTTCTACTCAGATGCGTGGATAGACACGAAGCAGACTTGTTGATGACTGAAGTACATGAAGGTTCCTTTGGTACTCATTCCAATGGACATGCAATGGCAAAGAAGATGTTGCGAGCAGGTTACTATTGGCTGACAATGGAACCTGACTGTTGCAAGTTTGTGAAGAAATGCCACAAATGTCAAATATATGCAGATAAGATTCATGTTCCTCCGACACTATTGAACGCCATTTCCTCCCCATGGCCCTTCTCCATGTGGGGAATTGATATGATTGGGATGATTGAGCCCAGAGCTTCGAATGGACATCATTTCATTTTAGTGGCAATTGACTACTTCACAAAATAGGTTGAAGCGACATCATATGCAAATGTAACCAAACAAGTTGTCGTGAGGTTTATCAAGAATCAAATTATATGCCGGTATGGTGTGCCAAGTAAGATCATTACGGATAATGGATCTAACTTGAATAAAAATATGATGGAAGCTCTTTGCAAAGACTTCAAGATCGCACATCATAATTCTTCTCCCTACAGACCTAAGATGAATGGGGCTGTTGAAGCTGCCAATAAGAACGTCAAAAAGATTATCCAGAAGATGGTTGTTACATACAAAGATTAGAATGAGATGCTCCCATTTGCTTTGCATGGGTATCGTACATCCATCCGCATTTTAACATGGGCAACCCCTTTCTCTCTTGTTTATGGTATGGAAGCAATGCTCCCCGTAGAGGTTGAGATTCCTTCATTGCGTGTGCTCATGGAAGCCAAGTTGACTGAGGCTGAATGATGTCAGACCAAGTATGATCAGCTGAATTTGATAGAAGAGAAGAGATTAACTGCCATGTGTTATGGTCAGTTATATCAGCAGAGGATGAAGAAAGCTTTTGATAAGAAGGTCAGACCTCGGGTGTTCAGAGAAGGTGACCTTGTGCTCAAGAAGATTTTATCGTTCAAACCAGACTCTAGGGGCAAATGGACTCCTAATTATGAAGGCTCATATGTTGTTAAGAGAGCCTTCTCAGGCGGTGCTTTGATCCTTACAACTATGGATGGTGAAGAGTTCACTTGTCCTGTGAACACATATGCAGTCAAGAAATACTTCGCCTAAAAAAGAAAAGAATAACTCGCTAAGTTGAAAACCCGAAAGGGCGGCTTAGGCAAAAAGGAGCGTCTCGGTGGATTGAAAACCCGAAAGGGCGATCCTGGAAAAAATTAGAGACATAAAATAGAAAAATTTCCCGATAAGTTGAGTACCCCACCCTGGGGCAACTTATGCAAAAATTAGGGATTATGGCAAGTAACTGCATGCTACCGATCATCCAGTATTGCAGAAATTTTGTTGAGCACAAGGGTTGACGGTGATTCATTATCCCCAGTGGCGGTCAAAAGCACAACGGACATCAAGAGGTCGAAGAAGGATTAGTGGTCATTTATATTCAATGTAACCCTTTTCCATGTAAATTACCATTTTCAACTTTGCAAAGATCTATGGAGTCTTGTCATTTACAGACTACCATTCTATTAAATAAAGTTGAGCGTTTATCCAAATGTTTATACTCTTATTTATTTCAGCCAAATAGTTTTAAATTTTATTATGATCATTTTTGAAATTAAATTTTTTAAATCAAATTCATTTTCTTAGACATATAAAAGCAAGAATTTTTCAGAGGTAGTTTTAAAGCAATATCAACAGCATTTCGAAAAACAACAAGTCTTAAGCGTGGAGCTCTATGGGTTCCCCAAGCAGTTAGCCCTTCGGGTATCCCTAGCCGAGTTTGTTGGCCCAGTTCCCTTGCGGAATGTTTGATCCCCTGCGAGGTTTCTGTATTTTTACCAGCTGAGTTGTTTAATTCAGTCCCAGGAAGAGTTTGTGTGTTCCTCAACAAGGTTGATGTTCAGTAGAGTAAGATCGATTTCCCAGTAGATCGCGTTGGTTTCTCCGCCAGTAGCCATCTGACTCCCAGTTAGAGTTTCCTCATGGTTTCTGAGCAGCTACTTGTGTTTATCCTCTGTATGGTTGTCGCCCATTTGATATGGTGTTGACCTAAAATTCCCTGCAGATTCGATAAAATTTCCTTTCCCCAGCAGATCTCCTCCTTCCCCAGATAATGTTGAACCTTTGGGATGTTGATCTCCCTGTTCTCCAGCAGTTGTATCCCTTTGCTGTGGATTGACCGAGGATTGTACCGATGATTCAAATTTTTGCGACACCTTTGTATCCTTTGCGATCATTTTGTCTGCATAATCATCATAGATATACATATACATATGCATATACACTCACATAATTTCATGATTACATATTTTTGCATAATCATATTTGATGATTCATTATTTGAGATTCTTATTCTTTGTTATGTCGATACTTTATCCCCATACAAGTTTGGTGTTTGTCCTCCCTCAATTATAGAGTATCGACCTTTTAAGCAGAAAGATTTTAACCTTTTTCCTTTCCCCACTGAGTTATTTCCTTGTGGATGATCATTGTTTCAGTTTCCTCCCCAGTTGATTACCTGGATGGAATTAATTCCCTTGAGCTATATCCTCATTGGGTTGAGTCTTGATTGACCTTTCCTTTCTAGATCTTACCTAGATAGATGCTTTTGGTCCCCTGAGAGTTTATTACCCAGTAACTGGTAATATTCTTGTCATGTTTTTCATTTTTGCCCAATACCCGACAAGAGCAACTTTTTCTCCCCAGCGGATTCATTTTCACGTTTCCCCAGGAAGTATATCCTTGATATGTTCATCCTAACCGATGGAAGATATTTTCTTCCCTTGCTTGGGTCTATCATTGATATGTTCATCCTAACCGATGACGGACATTCCCATCCTTGGTATTCTACCCAGTAAAAGGTAGTTGTAATCCCTATTTTATTCCCCAGAGGCTTAATCCTTAATATGTTCATCCTAACCGATGACAGATTTCTGCCTCTTTGTGGTCTTCTACCCAGTAACAGGTAGTTGTAAATCCTTCTCTTCCCCTCAACATAGTCTATCCTTGATATGTTCATCTTAACCAATGACAAATTTTCTCTTTGATGGTCTTCTATCCAGTATTCGATAGATGTAATTCCTACTTTTTGTTCAGTTGGTTTATCCTTGATATGTTCATCTTAACCGATGACGGGTATCCTCCTTAACAATTCCCAGGAAAGACTATCCTTGATATGTTCATCTTAACCGATGACGTATTTTCTTTCCTTTGAGACTATCCTTGATATGTCCACCTTAACCGATGGTAGATATTCTCATCTTTGGTCTTCTGCCCAGTAACTGGTAGTTGTAAATCCTATTTCTACAGTTTTCTCCAACAAGGCTATTCTTACCCAGTAACCGGTAATGAATATTCCCTCCTGATGGTTCCCAGCGAGTCATCCTTGATATGTTCATCATAACCGATGAATGATGTCCTCTATATCAGGATTTTATTATCTTTTTACTCGGTAGCAGATAATGGATAATATATTGTTTCTCATCATGCGTTGAAGTTTATTTCTTCCCCAGTTGAGTTGAGTGCGCATTTCCTTAGTGAAATCGCTTTTCCCTGCATTGATTCAAGTATTTCAGTTTTATCCTGATCTACTTGTAATCCCCTGCAGATGTTTTGTTTCCCCGACTGAGTCTTTCCATTTTATGGAATTCCTCTAGTCTATCCATCAGTTTTTAAGTTGTATCCTGGCCTACGTGTAACCTTTTATCCTCCCAGAGTCTCTATCTCCCCAGTGAGTTTTCCTTACGAAATGCATTATACTCCTGCGAATCTTCAGTCTCTCTGATTTCTTTTCCTTTGTGGCAACATTTCCCCATAGAGAATTTGCTTTTTACATTCATAGCATATACATCATGAGGTCTCTTAGGGACCAAAATTTGTTTCTATGTTGTTATTTAAGCCCATTCTACTGGGTCGATACGAATATTTTAACCTTCATCTCCTCAGTTAGAACGTCCTTAAATAGGGGCAGCTGTAAGACCTCAATTTTGATCCTAATATCCCTCATGCAATTTCATCACATGCATCAGCATTGGGATCACACCTTAGCATTCTCCTTACCCCACTCTCATTGGGTTTGTTTTGGGAGAGATTACCAAGCACCATGTGATTGTATCATACTTGTATTTTATCATTTTACTAACCAAAATACCAAAAATATGTCTTTGTATTTGCCTAACTCTTTCGTAGGCAGGGCATGATCATCAAAATTAATCAAGTTCATACCTAGGGTTTGAGACCCTCATGACTAAAAGCACAACCAAAGATTGATCCAAAATGTATCAAAGTATAATATATGAGTTCTAATGATCTCTACCTGTCACATTGATAAAGTATTCTTCAAGAGTTTGAAGGTGATTTGCCTTGGAAACCCTAGTTTAACCAGGTATCTTAAGTAACTTCTCCAACAAGCTATCTCACCAATTGATCAAATTTCTCAAGGGAAACTTCAAAATTCATCATCTTATGCATATATGGTCTACCATGAGCCTAAAAAGTCAAAATAATTGAAGGTTAGCAAGTTAGTCGATGGTGGTTGGCCAGATGAATTCATCTGATCAAAACTGGGTCTCCCTAGACCCTATCTCCTACAATTTTCACCATATGAAAATGATTCCAAGATCAAAGTTACTCTAGATTACATTCAAAAGAACTTTTATGTTGAGACCTAGAGCTAGTTTTTCTTGGAAAATCATTTTCTACGTTGAAACATTATAGGTCATTTTGTCTAAACCCTAATTTGAAAGTCAACTTCCCAAGGCCATAACTTGCTTAATTTTTATGATATGAAAGATTTACAAGTTGAAAAATGAAATTAAAGGTGTCTAATTCAACTTTTATGTTTGGAGTAGAAGCTAATTCAACTTTTATGAGCATGTGATATGAGGAAACATTATAGGTCATTTTTGCCCTATACCATTGAACACATGATTTTTCCAAATTTCAAAAATTCATAACTCTATCATTATAAATCCAAATGACATGAAATTGGTGAGCATTTTGAAGGTATTTGAAATATATACAACTTTTATGAATAGACGTTTCTCATTTGAAGCTCACATAAAAAGTTAAGTAAGGTGGAATATTGAGATATATGGCTTGACACTTAGAAATTTTTTCAGCATGTTGAAATTTCAAAACTTCCACCTCAAAATTCACCATGATCCAAGTTCCAAATGAAAAAGTGTTCAACACTAAACTTGTTGCCCTTGATCTAAGCTTTCCAAAGAACCCAATTTCATGCATTTTGGACAAAGTTTGCTAGGTTTGCGCATGGCTTTAACGGAGCTGCATGATTGGAAGAAATCAAATGCCAAAAATCACATTTCACATTGCCTTGACATCCAAGCCTCATTTGAACTTCAGAATGATTGTACATGGATCAAATTGGATTGCTTCATATGTACACATCCATGCAAGCTTGTGCATCACCATGTCCAAATTTAGCAATTTTTCAAGTGTGCAAATATCAGTCCCAATTGCTATAAATACAGGCCCTTCGAGCTCAATTCAAACACACCTTGCGCGCCAGCTTTGCCCCCCAATTGAAACCCTCACCATTCAAAGGAAAACCTGAGAACTTTCAACTTGAAAATTGAGTTTGAATCTCATTGTTTGGAGATTCAGAAACTACAGGATCCAAAGCTTTGTACCATTGCTAAACCTCTCCTGCAAGCTTCTCAAGTGTGATCAGATCAAGTTTGAAGCAAGCAAGATCCATTTCTGCACAACATTGAAGGTAAATTTCAGAAAACTTCATCTATTCGATTCTCACTCAATTCTCATCAATTCTCTTGGATCTTTGGTTGTCTGAAGTCCTACCAATGTAGTTCAACTCAGTTGTCACACCTCAAAATTCAACTCCTCATATCTTTTTATATATTTGGAGTTAGTGATCGCGACTTTATGAGTCGAATTGGGGTACAAACTACAAGTGCACAGTTCTATCGCGTAGTTTTAAAAGATATCGATCCCACAGGGACTTATGAATCGATATACCGTTATCTAAGGTTACTTCGTAAAGCTAAGGCAGGTAATACTTTGATTGTTTGGGGGAAAAGCTAAAACTACAATAAGATCTAAAATAAATATCTAATAAGCGGATATCGGTATGCAGTTCGTCGTAATTAGGGAATCAATTCTTTATTGGTTTCTTGGTTTTAAAATAAATCTTTTCAGTTGACGCTATTGATTAAAAGTTTTATCTCAAACTCTCGCTCTGTTGAATAAACTATGATTTTATATTAACGTAGCTGTCACTTATAGTTAAGTCAAAAACCACTTTTTGAAAACAATAGAATCCGTAGAAACTCTTTTTAAGAAAACACTAATCGTTTAAACACCCTTATCTCAAACTCTCGTTCTGTTGACTTAGGTTATATAATTAAATTCAAATGCTTAACTCTCGTCCTCACATTCAATCTTTAAAAATACTTTTTGAAAAAGATTAGAATTTAATTGACTCTAAAAATTGCTCCCGCCCTGATCGAGAATTAATGTCCAATTTACACTGTCCAGTCAAAACCTCAAACTCTCGCTCTATTGATTTTAACTTCTTTATGTCTTTTACTTTCGTACAAAAACTTTGTTATTAAACCTGTAAATTGAGACCGTAAAAAGAGTGATTTTAATTTTAAACTTAATTAAACCAACTTAGTTTTGATTCCTTCATTCCGCTTACTTTACATACCGATACCTAAATAGTTTAGCCAGACATACTAAACAGACTTAAGTAAATATCATGCATAAACAGATTCTCTCAGGAAAATAATATAAATAAACAGTAAAACAGGGCATATATAAATTCAAAAAATAATTAAAGAACCTGAGAAATTAAATAGCAGTCTTGAACACTCCACCACAGGTCGGTTGGATCTGTTCTTGAATTCTTCAATCAGGCAGGAAAATAAAAGCGAAGGAATAAAAAAACTAGATTCTAACGTAAGGTTAGATCCGATAAAAGGTACACAATAGTTTCCGGTGTAGAAACTATTGTGCGAAAAAGAATTAACTAAATGCTAAAAAGGAAAATAGAAATTTCAAGGGAAAACAATATAAAACTCGTACAAGTATTGCTGTAAAAATATGCTTAAGCTGCTGGAAAAGAAAAAATGCGAAAAAGCGAAAGCTGGAAAAAGTGTGGAACCTCTGCAGGGTTTGCAAAGCTGATATTTATACTGGTACTTTCTGTAACGGTTTCCAAAAGTAGTCCGCGTCAAAGGTCTTCACGTAGCGAATGGTTAGGCGTGCAAATAGGACTCAACGTCTCTGAAGGCAAAAATATAGGGGAATGGTGTGACGTCCGTCACACCATGTGTGACGCTCGTCACAGGAGTGTGCATAGCGTGACGCTTGTCACAGCCTCTGTGACGCTCGTCACAGGCACAGCGCCTGTGCTTTTTTTGGGCTGGGCTTTGGCTTTTGATATTTGTTTCCAAAAACTTCTTTCTGCACCTCCTTTTCTTCCCTTTTTTACTTGTGCTTCAAATAAACTACCTGAGATAAATAGAAAGGAAATACCGAGTAATATCGAGTAAAATGAAATAAATTGAAGCAAATAATAATATAATTTAATTGAATTAAGTCCTAAAATGTGATATAGTTTCATGTTATCAAACTCCCCCATACTTAGATCTTTGCTTGTCCTCAAGCAAAATACAGTATAGAACTTGTTTTAAAAATTTTAGCCAGATGAAATTTCAAAACACACATCAATTCGTACTAGGTTGCATGTAAACCTTGTTTAGAAGTAACTTGAGTTTAATCTTGACATCAACAACCACCGTTACAACCTCAGATAACCTCACCTTATGCAAACCAGTTCAAGTAATGCCATTATAGCTATCCTAGTTCCTTTACTCTTATTTCACCCGTTTTCATTCTAGCGAAATCACATTAAGCCCTTTATCTTTTCGCGCACATAGTGGAGTAACCGGTTAATGATTCTGATCCCTTTTTAGCTAGAAGTTCTGGTACATAAGTCGGATAACTTCGTTATTCAGTCCATTGCAAATTGCGGGGGATTGGACCGTAGTCCGCCCTACCAAGTTCAGTACCAGATACCTGCTGAACCAACTCATAATGGATCTCTCATATTATGCTTTTGTATGATCTGCAACCTTTAGATTAAATGATCTGGTAAGGATCACCTAACTTAATTAGTGCATTTCCTGATATATATAATTTTTTTGGTTACTATGGCAATCATTCACTTATATTCATCGGCTCTCCACGTAGTTTGCTATTAAGATGGTGCTGACTTCTCGTATAAACTACTCGGGGTTACTATAAAACTAAAAGTTCAAGGGATTGGTATAATAGGTACTTATCCTGATCTGACATGTTGAGGTTTTTAGAGCGTTGTTATGGTAATAATTTTTGTTTTGATTTCACTCAAGTTTTATAAAATAAGCGACCTTTATACTTATTGAGTGTGATGAATTTTTGTTATGGCTCATGAAAATTGAGGGGAATAGATAATAGAAGGTTTTCACATTTGGGACTTAACTTAAAATAAATCTATATTATAAGAAATATTATTTTATTATATATATATATATATATTTTATAAGGGAAATAACAATGAAAAGAAAGATACATACTTGAAAAGGAAAAAGGAGGATAGAAAGAACATGGTTTTCCCCCCCATACTTGAATGAAACATTGCCCTCAATGTTTGAAGGAAAAAATGAATTACAAAAAGAAAGGAAAAAGAAAACTAAAGTTAATGCTGCCTTCCGCCTCTTGTTCTTGGACCTGGTGATCGCTGACGTAAGTCTAAGTCGTCAAACCTGCTGAACAGCTCAGTGAACCGCTTATCGGTTATGGCATTCCTCTCTTCCTGTTGTTGTTGCATTTGGCGCATCATGTGCATCATTTCGAGATTCTGTGCTTGCATACCATCAATAGCATCCATGATGTCGTCATTGGTTGCAGGCCTTCTTCGTCGACGACGTTGGGAGGATGGGCCAGCTGCAGTATCGGAAGGGTTGAGCGGGACTGATTGTTGTGCAGGAGCATGATCACCTTGCTCCATTTCTTCGAACTCGTCTGTAGACGAGTGTGCATGTGAAGACTCGGTGGCTTCGGGAGCATTCAGATCATAGAGGTGGCGGTTTGGATTGGTGACATCTGTTAGAAAAATGTTGGGGAGAACAACGCTTGGGACGGCCTGGTTATTCACCATAAGGTAATATTTTCCGCCTACTCTGTTCTTTATTAGGCGGCTGGACCGACAGTAGCTGATATCCATAAATAGGGGAGGTAAAGATTCTAAAGTTTGGAGTCTATCCCCTAGGTTTAAGCCAAGTGCTATGGTGGTGATTAATCCACCAATTACAAAAGGTTGACGGCCTCTAGCACATAAGGTGCGGATATGATGAAATAGGAAGGAGGCGGCGTTTACCTTAGCCTGCGGTTCGAAGACGCATTCGAGGAAGAAGAGTTCCTTTGCGTTGACCTTGCTGTTGTTCGGTCTTCCAAAAACGGTGTTTTGTAGGATGCGGATAAAGTACCGGATAGTTGGGTTATGTATATGGGAAACAAGGAGCTCTTCCCAATTGTTGGCATCTACACCGGATATTTTCCTAAAGAGGTCGAAAGCAGCAATTGTGCTCCAGTTTAGGTTTGGAGGGATTCTGGGGTAGACTTGACCTTCTGTGGGGAATTGTAGCATGGTACTCAATTGGTTTTGGGTTAAGGAGTACTCGGTGTTGAACATACGGAAGGTTGCGGTACCGGTTAAGAATTCGTCCTCACCGGCGGGAGTGTTGTACGCGTATGAACTTAAGAATTCTAAGGTTAGGGAGGGGTAGGTGGGTTGATTATGCGTGCATAGAAAGGTGAGATCGGCAAGGCGGAGCATCCACTCGATACCTTGAAGTAATCCTAATTGTTGTAAACAAGTTGAATCGAGATACCTGGTAGAAGTGACACCGCGTTGTTGAAAGCGCTCGAATTGCTCCCTTTGATAGTTTTCATCGTCGGATCGGAAGATGATATTTCCGAAATTCTGATTTCCCGCCATACTGATGAATGAATTTAAAGGAGTAATAAAGAAAAGAAATGTATTTGATATTAGAGAGTGGTTTGTGGTGAATGAAGGAAGGTTTGGTGGGTATTTATAGGAAAAAAAATTGGAAGTTGGAAAAGAGGTGGTTGAAAAGGGAATAAATGTGGGTTAATGGGAATAAATGGGGAAGGTAAAAAGGTGAAAGCTTGTAACGTTCGTCTCCAACGGCACTGTAACGTTCACCTAGTCTGGAGGTGTTACGTTCGTCACAGGGGCGTAAAATCATTTTTTCATATTAATTTTAATATTGATCCAAAAAATATGAGAGTTTCACCAATTTTTTTTAAATAAATTCCTCTTTCATATTTTGAATTAAAATCATTTTTTGGATCATTATTAATATTTTTGATGATTTAATTGATTTTGTGAATATTTTTAATTGTTTAAAAATACTTTTAAGTCTTTAAAAATTCTGAAATTTTTTCTCCAAGATCCTTTGACCTTGTTTCACCTATGATAAAATCTCATGGCCATTTCTTTGGTGTTTTGATGAGGTTTTAGGAATTTGACAAACCATATTTAATTTAACTGCATTATTTTAGTATTTTTAAATTGAATAAATGCCAAATAATTGTGTTGACCTCTTGTGATGGTTTGTGTAAGTTTGACTTGTGTTGTTGGGCCTTGGTCAAGGTCGATTTAACGTTGCTAGGTTAATATCATTGGATTTAGGGGATTGATGGAATATACATTTCATCTCCCAAAATGAATGAATGATATTAACTTGGTAAAAGTCCTCCTTTGACCAATTTGAGTTTTGATCCATTCCTCTCCCTCTTCATCTAATTCCCCTTCTTTATGCATTCATTTTATTTGGTCTATGATGTCTCTAAATCCTAAGGCTAGTTGATTGCAAAATTGACATAAGTATGGATGAGATTAGGCCATCTCTTTTGCATATTCTTTTTGTGTGTGTTATGCTTCATGAGCATAGTCCATTATACTATGTCTCTAACATGCATTAACACCAAAATTCTATTGCCCGACCTCAAATAGTCGTGACTTCTACATAAGTCCAATTACGATTGCTTAACATAGCGCTAAATTTTTGACACAAAAGGCATAACATTCTAGTTAGTGAGATTGTAAGTCTCCCCTCTTTCATGGTACTGTGTGGAAACTTGGCCTTTTTTCCTTCCTTGGGAAGATGTCTTGGTTCAAGGATCCATGCTTGTGATAAGTGGGTTGAGTGTTCTTCAAAGAATTACTTAAAACAAAAGCAAAAGCAAAACAATACTAACTTCTAACTTATTAACAACTAACATTTAATTTCAAGTCCTTTATTTTAATGCACTTTAATTTTTAAGTTCTACTCATTTGCCATTATTCGTACCATTCTAACTGTTTATGTTAATGCCATTTTCACTTTGTCCATTTGGACCATATTGTGTGATATATCTTGTTTGTGTATATTTTGTTTGTTTGTGTGGTCTTTGACCATTAATGTACATAATAACAACAAAAAACCCTAAAAAACTTTTGTGTGGACTGTTGACTTGATCTTGGACAATTGGACTTAGAATTTAGGCAACATTCCTATGCTAAAGGACTTGGCCAATGCCAACTTTTGTGAGACCAAGTGCTTGCAATTTGAAACTTCATCTGATACATCTTTGAAGATCCCTTTGAGTTCATCTGCAACATGATCATTGTGAAGCTGTTATTTTGAACCTGTGACTTGTGGAATTCATCTGCTACATGGGCAAATTTGAAGGAGATTATGGAGTGCCTAAGGCTTAGATGGGGCTATCTTTATTTGATGCCTTGATCTTCAAGATAATATTGTATGCATTTGTTTGTGGCTTGATTCTAATATCCAAGGGAATTTGGAGTTTCTATAATACATTCTTGCCTATTGGATTGCTACCCATTAGTCAGATCTTTTCAACTCTTAACTTTTAATTTTGTGCATATGATTAGTCTCTTCATCTCCTCCCCATTTATTTAATTTCAAAATCTCTCCCTCCTTTTAAAAAAAATTCTTCTTTGCTTGAACTAGTTTTGCTCTAAACTTTGACCACTTTGCAAACTAGAAACTTTGGCCTTATGCCATTGCATTTTCAAACTTATTTTCTTGACCAAACTTGTAAATAAACTTAATTATATTTGACCTAAACTTTCAAAAAGCCAAAAAGAACTAACTCATTCAAACCATTTTCAAACCTGATGCCATGTGAAATGGACTCCTAATTATGAATGCCCATATGTTGTGAGGAGAGCCTTTTCAGGCGGTGCTTTGATTCTTACAACTATGGATGGTGAAGAGTTCACGCGTCCTATGAACACCGATGCAGTCAAGAAATACTTCGCCTAAAAAAAGAAAAGAACAGCTCGCTAAGTTGAAAACCCGAAAGAACGACTTAGGCAAAAATGAGGGTCTTGGTGGATTGAAAAATCGAAAGGGCGATCCAGGCAAAAATTAGAGACATAAAATAGAAAATTTATCCCGGTAGATTGAGTATCCCACCTTGGGGCAATCTAGGCAAAAATTAGGGACTATGGCAAGTAACTGCATTCGGTTGGTCCTAATCATGGAAGCGAAATATAATCTGATTCATCATTCTCAACTGAAAACAAGCACAATGGATGTTGAAGTTGGTAGGGAGAGTAGTGATCATTGTATTTAATGTAGCTCTTTTCCATGTAAATTACCTTTTTCAAACTTTGTAAAGATCTATGGAGTTTCGTCATTTACGGACTACCATTCTATTAAATAAAGTTGAGCTTTTATCCAATTATTTCTATTCTTACTTACTTCTGCTAAATAAAATTGAATCTTTATGATGATAATTTTGAAATAAATTAATGAATAATTATTATTTTTCTTAAAATAATAAAAACAATCACTTTAAGAATAATCAATTTCAGTAAGGAATGTCAACAACAATTCGAGATCAGGTAAGTCTTGAAGTGGGAAGCATTATTGGTCTTCCTAAAGCAGTTGGTTTGGTAATTACTTTCCTTCCCAACAGTTCATCATTTATCCTCAACTTGGTTGATGAGTTTCTCCCCGAGTAATTTATCATCCCTCAGTAGAATTAAGTTGATGATCGATCCCCTTTGCAAATTCATATTCCCCAACTGAGGTGCTCACGTTCTGTATCCCCCTGTTAGTAGTTTATGATTGGACCCTGGATATCTAGAACCTTTATTCGGTTTCCATTTTGCATTTGACTATGTTGCATAAATTAGGTAGTTTCTCCGTTCATCTTTGCCTTGGAATTGGTTTATTTCGCAATTTCCAAGAAGAATTCAATGAGTATTGAGGAATGTGATGGTCTTGGTCATATCATCCCCAACAATTTGCTTAAATCCTCATGCAAAGTTTTACCTCTTGCATTCCCCAGCGGAGTTCATCTTCTGAAATGAAGATCCCTCGTTCTCGGCAGTATTAAATTCAGAGCAATGTTTAATTTTTGTCTTCTGCAAGGTTGCCTCCCATTTTGATATGGTGTTGACTTAAAATTCCCCGCAGTGTTAACAATTTGGATCCTCAGCAGATCCTTTTTCTATCCTCGACATGTTTGGTTGATCATCCTTCAGCAGTACTCTCCCCATATAGTTTGTTGTGATTGATTGGAAGCATGTTCTCCATGACTCTCCCAGCCAGGGCTGATTTATTCAGAGCTAGATGATTTATTTTCATTCCTGGCATTTTCTCCAGTTGGTGTTTCCATCTTGTTGAGATTAGCCGAGTGTTGCAGTAGTGATTCAAATCTTTGTTATTTGTATCATTTATGTTGTTTTGTCAGCATAATCATGATCATATACATGCATATTCATGCATAAAACACAACATCAGATATTTCATTATGCATTTTATCACATTGACCTTTCTTCTAATCCTCTGCTTTGGTGATATTATTTCCCCGAGCATATTTGGTGTCTCTGTCCTCCTTCAATTGTAGAGTGTCAACCCCTTAAGTAGAAAGAGTTTAACCTTTCTCATTCACCACTAAGTTATTTCCTCGTAGATGATTATCATTTCAGTTTCCTCCCTAGTTAATTATCTGCATGGAACCACTCCCCTTGAGTTATATCCTCTTTGGGTTGAGTCTTTGTTTGATTGTTTCTTTCTACTTATTACCTAGATAGATATTTTGGTCCCCTGAGAGTTTATTACCCAATAGCTGGTAATATTCTTCTCGATTTTTGAGTACATTACTTTTTCCCAATACCTGGTAAAATGTAATTTACTTCCTTTGTTTTCCCCAGCAGATTTAATTTCACGTTTCCCCAGGTAGTCTATCCTTGATATGTTCATCCTAATCGGTGAGGGATTTTCTTCTTTTTTTAGTTTTCTACCTAGTAAAAAGTTAGTTGTAATCCCTATTTTATTCCCCAGAGAGTCTATCCTTGATATGTTCACTTTAACCGATGACGTATTTTCTCTCCCTTTTCGGTATTCTACCCAGTAACTGGTACTTATAATTCCTACATTCCCTTACTGAGTTTATTCTTGATATGATCATCCTAACTGGTGATGGATATTCTCTCTTTGGTATTCTATCCAGTAAATGATAGGTATAATTCTTATTTCTCTCTGGCAGTTTATCCTTGATATGTTTATCCTAACCGATGACGGATATTCTTCCTTTGAGTTTATCCTGGATATGTTCACTTTAAATAGGCGACCGATACTCTCTCTTTGGTCTTCTGCCAAGTAACCGGTAGTTGTAAATCCTATTTGAGTTCTCTCCCCAGTAGGTTATTCCTACCCAGTAATAGGTAACGAATACACCTTTTTCTCCTCAGCGATTCATCCTTGATATGTTTACCCTAACCGGTAATGGATGTCCCTCTGTCAGAGTATATTATCTTTCTACCCAGTAACCGGTAATAGATAATATATCTCTGGTACTCCTGTGTCGAAGTTCATTCTTCCCCAGTTGAGTTTGAGTGCGTATTTCCTCAGTGAAATCGTCAATCCTCTGTTTGGTTTGGGTATTTCAATTTTGTTCTGATTTATTCATATCTCCTGCAGATTTCCCTTATCCCCAAACCGAGTCCTTCCATTGACTTATTTTTCATGGAAATTCCCCTCATGTCTCCAGCAGTTTTAAGTCGTAGCCTGGCCTATGCATAACTTTTTTATCCCCTAGAGTCTCTGTCTCCCCAGTGAGTTTTCCTTACGAAATGCATGGTGCTCCTGTGGACCTTCGGTCTCTTCCGGATTCTTTTCCTTTGTGGCAATATATTCCCCACAAAGATTATTTTAACATTCATATCATATGCATCATGAGATCTCATAGGAACCAAAATTTGTTTCTATATGTTTTTATTTAAGTCCATTCTACTGAGTTGATACGAAGATTTTAACCTTCACATCCTCAGTTAGAATGTCCTTAAATAGGGGCAGTTGTAAGACTCCAATTTTGACCCTAAGATCCCTCATGCTATCTCATCATTTGCATTGGCTTTGGGATCACACCTTGGCATCCTCCTTACCCCTTATTCATTGGGTTTGAATTGGGAGAGATCACCAAGCACATTTGATTGTATCATACTTTGTTTTTCATTATTTGCTAACCAAAATGCCAAAAATATGTATGTATAGCTTTGTTTATTTTGTAGGTAGTGTGTGCCTTTACCAATGCCTCATCAAGTTCATATCTAGGGTTTAAGACCCTCAGTACAAGGATATCAATCAAGGGATGGTTCACATTGGTTCTAAACATCATATATGGGTCCCCATAATCTTCATTTTTCATTTTTATTAAGAAATCATCAAGAGTTTGAAGCTTGTTTGCCTTGGAATCCCTAATTCATCTGGGTATCTTGTGTGACTTCCTCAACAAGTTTCTTCAACATTTGATCAAATATATCAAGGGATACTTCATATTACATCATCTTATACATATATGATCCTCCATGAGTCCCAAATATCAAGATAACTTCAAGTTTGCAAGGTGGTCCAAGGAGGTTGACCAGAGAAAGTCAACTGGTCAAAACTGGGGTTCCCTAGACCCTATCTCCTATAATATTTGTCATATGAAAATGATTCTAAGAGAAAAGTTACTCTTTATGACATTCCAAACAAATTTAATGTTTACATAAAGATCTAGTTTTGCTTTGAAAGTCATTTTTTATGGTGAAACATTATAGGTCATTTCGTTTGTGCCCTAGTTAGGAGGTCAACTTACAAGGACCATAACTTGCTCAATTTTTATGAGATTAAAGACATCCAAGTTTCATGATAAAATTCAAGATGTATTCTCCAATTTTTATTCTTTGAGAAACTTCAAATTCAACTTGAAAGGGCATATGCCAAGAGGAAACATTATAGGTCATTTTGGGCCATTACCATTGAACAAGGAATTTTCCTCAACTTCTAAAATGCATAACTCCCTCATGACAAATCCAAATGAGGTCCAATTATTGACCAAATTAAATAGGTTTGAAATATCTACAACTTTGATGAAGGAGCCTTTTCCATTTTAAGCTCATAGCAAAAGTTATTCAAGGTGGAAGAAGTGGTCATTTGACTTGGTACTTAGAAAATTTTCAAATATGTTTGATTTCCCAAACTTCCACCTCAAAATTCATCATGATCCAAGCTTCACATGGAAAAGTGTTCAACATGAAAGTTGTTCCCCTTGATCTCACATTTCCAAAAAATTAAAAATCACTTCATTTGGCCTAGGTTTGAATGACTTGCACATGGTTACTCTTCATGGTTCCATTTGGATGAATCTCATGACCACTTCTCAACTTCAAATGCATGGCTTCATGTTGTACTTTCAGCATTGCTCATGATCACTTTTGGACTAAATTACAGCATGTCATAGGCCTATCACATGCTCATGCATCTCACCTTTTCAATTTTGGCCAATTTTTGAAGTGTGCAAAAAGCAATGAGCAAGCCTATAAATACAAGTGCCTTGAGATCAGAAATGGATCCTTCTTGCCCAAGCTTCGTCCCCATTTTCTCCCAAACCCCATTGAAAGGATAACCTTGAAGATTTATTGAGATATCGAGTTTCAATTCTCATTCTGTTTTTGAATTGAAACACCAAGAGTCCAAGCTTTTTAACCATCCTAATCATCTTCTTCAAGCTTCTAGAGTCAAGCCAAGCCAAATTGGAAGCGAGATCAAGCCAATTTGAAGCTCCTCAAAGGTGAAATTTCAGAAACCTTTCTTCTTCGATTCTCTCTTATTTCTTATCCTTTTTGATTGATTGTTTGTTTGCTGAAGTCCTGCCAATGTAGGCAATAAGATTGAGTTGCTCTGAGGTCAAATCGAAGCAACTCAGATCATGAACCTCAAATTTCGAATCCATGTATCTTTCAATATACTTGGAATTGGAAGAAATGGAGGTCAGATTCGTGCTCCTGAGCATTTTTCCTTCAAAAACATGTACTCACTTTCCATTTTTCATTTGGTTGAGGGTGGACCAGTCCGGTGAGGTCCACCGGAGAAGATGATCGGAGCTAGGGCTTCGGTGGTGCGTTGTCAAGGTCCAAGCCATCTGATCATGAACCCACATTTTAAACTCAGCCTTCCATTTTGATTACCACTTGTGTTGCGCGTTTGACTCAGGTGTTTGATACACTCTGGCGCGTGGCCATCAGATCTGCCACCTCAATTAATGAGGGAGATCTGATGGCCCTTGTTTTTTTGAATTTCTTTTTATTTTCTAATTTTTTATTTAATCCCTTTATTTTGTTTAATTCATATTAATTTCATTTTTAATCCAAAAAATATGAGACTTTGAGAAGATTAGCTAGCAACTTCTACCTGAATGGAGATGCGCTTTATAAGAGAAATTTCGATATGGTTTTGCTCAGATGCGTGGATAGACACGAAGAAGACTTATTGATGACAGAAGTCCATGAAGGTTCCTTTGGTACTCATTCAAATGGACATGCTATGACAAAGAAGATGTTAAGAGCAAGTTACTATTAGTTGACAATGGAATCCGAATGTGGCAAGTTTGTGAAGAAATGCCATAAGTGTCAAATCTATGCGGATAAGATTCATGTTCCTCCGACACTTTTGAATGTCATTTCCTATCCATGGCCCTTATCCATGTGGGGAATTGATATGATTGGCATGATTGAGCCCAAATCTTTGAATGGACATCGTTTTATTTTAGGGGCTATTTATTACTTCATAAAGTGGGTTGAAGCAACATCGTATGCAAATGTAACCAAGCAAGTTGTTGTAAGGTTTATCAAGAATTAAATTATATGTCGCTATGGTGTGCCAAGTAAGATCATTACTGATAATGGATCGAACTTGTATCACAATATGGTGGAATATCTTTGCAAAGACTTCAAGATTGCATATCACAATTCTTCTCCCTTCAGACCCAAGATGAATGGGGTTGTTGAAGCTGCAAACAAGAATATCAAGAAGATTATCCAGAAGATGGTTATGACGTACAGGGATTAGCATGAAATGCTCCCATTTTCTTTGCATGACTACCGTACATTCGTCCTCACTTCAACAGGGTAACCCCTTTCTCTCTTGTTTATGGCATGGAAGTGGTGCTCCCCGTAGAGGTTGAGATCCCATCATTGTGTGTATTGATGGAAGCCAAGTTGACTTAAGTTGAATGGTGTCAGACCAAGTTTGATCAGCTCAATTTGATTGGAGAGAAGAGATTGACTGCCATGTGTCATGGTCAATTATATCAGCAGAGAATGAAGAAAGCTTTTGATAAGAAGACCAAGCCTCATGTGTTCTAAGAAGGTGACCTCGTGCTCAAGAAGATTTTATCTTTCAAACCTGATTCTAGGGGAAAGTGGACTCCTAATTATGAAGGCTCGTATGTTGTTAAGAGAGCCTTCTTAGGCGGTGCATTGATTCTTACAACTATGGATGGTGAAGATTTCACGCGTCCTATGAATGTTGATGCAGTCAAGAAATACTTCTCCTAAAACAGAAAAGAGAAGCTCGCTAAGTTGAAACCCTGAAAGGGCGGCTTAGGCAAAAATGAGTGTCTCGGTGGATTGAAAACCCGAAAGGGAGATCTAGGCAAAAGTTAGAGACATAAAATAGAAAACTCATCCTAGTAGATTGAGTACCCCACCTTGGGGCAATCTAGGCAAAAAATAGGGATTATGGCAAGCAACTACATCCGACTAGATCTGATCGTTGAAGCAGCATTACTAGTCAGTTTGATTCTGATTTTTCATTCTCAACCGAAGATAAAAGCATAATGGATTTCAAAGTTGGTAGGAAGAGTAGTGGTCATTGTATTCAATGTAACCCTTTTCCATGTAAATTACCATTTTCAAACTTTGTAAAGATCCATGGAGTCCTGCCTTTTATGGACTACCATTCTATTAAATAAAGTTGAGCCTTTATCCAATTATTTGCAATTCTTATTTGTTTCAGTTTAATAAAACTGTATTTTTATGATGATAATTTTGAAATAAATAAATCAATGAATAAATATTTTTCTGAAATAATAAGGCATTTACTTTAAGAACATTGAATTCGAAAAAGGAATGTCAGCGGCAATCTGAGAACGGTAAGTCTTGACGTGTGAAGCATTGTTGTCTTCCCCAAGCATTGTTTGGAGGTGTTTTCTTCGCAAACAGTTCTCCATTCATCCCCAACATGGTTGATCTGTTGTTCTCCTTGTAGTTCATCATTCTTTCCCCAGCTGAGGCCTTCATGAATTTAATCCTATTGTGATTCAATCTTGGATCTCCGGTAAAACCTTTATTTGGTTATCAAATCCCCAACACCTTTATTTGGTTGTTGCATAGTCGTGGCATGATTTATCCCTTTGCGAGTTCCTGCAGACCGGTTGATATTTTTGGTACCTTGGAATTAGTTTATTTCTCAATCTCCAAGAAGAGTCTTGTGGCTATTGTTTTCCTCTTGAGAAATATGTTGTTGTTTACATCCTTGTGTTGCATATGATTTGTCCTGGTGAATTTTTATTCCCCAGTGAAGTTCCCACAAAGTTAATATTGATTAATAGAATCCCCAGTAAGTTGTCTAGTTCCCCACTCAGAGTTTTACCTGTTGTTGTGACATGGATTCCCCGCGGAGTTTCCTCTTTTGTTGAAAGATATCCCCATTCAGGAAAAAAATTGATTCTGAGCAATATTGATGTAGTCGTCCCCTATAGGATTGTCTCTCATTTGATAAGGTGTTATCCTAAAATCCCCTGTAACGTTGACTTGTGGCTTTGACGTATGTATATATCCCTCAGCTTGAAGATGTGGATCCTCAACAGATCTCTCTTATCCTCAGTATGTTGTTTGATATCCTCAGCAGTGCTTTCGTTCCCCAACAGAGTTGTCAAGATGTATTTTCTCCTCTCCCATGGAGCTTGAGCTTTAAGCAAGATCTTTGTCAATCTTTGCTTATCCTCTAGTAGTTGTTCCTCCTCTCGAGAGTCGAGTACGGAAGTTGGATTTGTTTTTATCCCATGATATATATATATATATATATATATATATATATTATATATATATATATATATATATATATATATATATATATATATATATATATATATATATATCTATCTTCATTTCCTCTGAGCGCTGAGTCTTCAGCAGTTTTTGGTCGGATGTGATCGCGACTTTATGAGTCGAATTTGGGGTACAAACTGCAAGTGCACAGTTCTATCGCGTAGTTTTAAAAGATATCGATCCCACAGGGACTTATGAATCGATATACCGTTTTCTAAGGTTACTTCGTAAAGCTAAGGCGGGTACTACTTTGATTGCTTGGGGAAAAGTTAAAACTAAAAATAGGATCTAAATTAAATATCAACTAAACGGATATCGGTATGCAGTTCGTCGTAATTAGGGAATTAATTCTTTGTTGGTTTCTTGGTTTTAAAATAAATCTTTTCAGTTGACACTATTGATTAAAAGTCTTATCTCAAACTCTCGCTCTGTTGAATAAACTATGATTTTATATTAACGTAGCTGTCACTTATTAGTTAAGTCAAAAACCACTTTTTGAAAACAATAGAATCCGTAGAAACTCTTTTTAAGAAAACACTAATCGTTTAAACACCCTTGTCTCAAACTCTCGCTCTGTTGACTTAGGTTATATAATTAAATTCAAATGCTTAACTCTCGTCCTCACATTCAACCTTTAAAAATACTTTTTGAAAAAGATTAGAATTTAATTAACTCTAAAAATTGCTCTCGCCCTGATCTAGAATTAATGTCCAATTTACACTGTCCAGTCAAAAACTCAAACTCTCGTTCTATTGATTTTAACTTCTTTATGTCTTTTACTTTCGTACAAAACCTTGTTATTAAACCTGTAAATTGAGACCGTAAAAAGAGTGGTTTTATTTTTAAACGTAATTAAACCAACTTAGTTTTGATTCCTTCATTCCGCTTACTCTACATACCGATACCTAAATAAATTAGCCAGACATGCTTAACAGATCTAAATAATCAGCATGCATAAATAATTCCATCTCAGGCAAATAATATAAATAAACAGTAAAGCAGAGCATATATAAATTCAAACAATGATTAAAGAACCTGAATAATTTATAGCAATTTTGAACACTCCACCACAGACCGGTTGGATTTGTTCTTGAATTCTTCAATCGGACAGGAAAACAAAAGTGAAGGAATAAAAATCTAGGGTCTAACGTAAGGTTAGATCTAGTAAAAGATACACAATAGTTTCTGGTGTAGAAACTATTGTGCGAAAAATTAATTAATTGCTGGAAAAGAAAATAGAAATTGGCAAGGAAAAAATATAAAGACTGTAAAAATAATGCTGTAAAATATGCTTGCACTGCTGGAAGAGAAAAAGCGCGAAAAAGAGAAACGGCGAAGAAGAGAGAGGTAGGGTTTGCCAAAAAAACTACTATTTATATTGGTCACTTGTTGTAACTGTTTCCAAAGGTCTTCCGTGTAAAGAGTCTTCACGTTGCAAATGGTCAAGCGTAACAATAGGCCTCAACGTCTTTGTTGCGCTTCTGAAGCCAAAAATATAGGGGAATGGTGTGACGTCCGTCACACCATGTGTTACGCTCGTAACACAAGTAGACATGGCGTGACGCTCGTCACAGCTTGTGTGACGCTCGTCACAGGCGCAGCGCCTGTGCTTTTGGGCTGGGCTTTGGCTTGGTGGAATTTGCTTCTTTTCATTTCTTTTTGCACCTCCTTTTCTTCCTTTTTCACTTGTGCTTCAAATAAACTACCTGAGATAAATAGAAAGAAAATACCGAGTAATATCGAATAAAATGAAGCAAATTGAAGTAAATAATAATATAATTTAATTAAATCGAGTCCTAGAATGTGATATTATTTCATGTTATCAAACTCCCCCATACTTAGACCTTTGCTTGTCCTCAAGCAAAATACAGTATAGAACTCGTTTTAAAAATTTAGCCAGATGAAATTCCAAAACACACATCAATTCGTACTAGGTTGCAAGTAGATTTTGTTTAGAAGCAACTTGAATTTAATCTCAACATCAAGAACTACCGTTACCACATCTGATAATCTTACCTCATGCAAACCAGTTCGAGTCATGCTATTATAGCTAGCCTGGTTCTTTTACTCTTATTTCACCCGTTTTCATTCTAGCGAAATCACATTAAGCCCTTTATCGTTTCGCGCACATAGTGGAGTGACCGGTTAGTGATTCTGATTCCCTTATTAGCTTGAAGCTCTGGTACATGAGTCGGATAACTTCGTTACTTAGCCCATTGCGAATTGCGGGGGATCGGACCGTAGTCCTCCCTACCAAGTTCAGTACCAGATACCTGCTGAACCAACTCATAATGGGTCTTTCGTATTATGTTTTTGTATGATCTGCAACTTTTGGATTAAATGATCTGGTAAGGATCACCTAACTTAATTAGTGCATTTCCTGATATATATATATATATATATATATATATATATATATATATATATATATATATATATATATTATATATATATATATATATATATATATATATATATATATATATATATATATATATATATATATATATATATATATATATATATATATATATATATATATATATATATATATATATTTTTTTTTGGGAATCATTCACTTATATTCATCGGCCCTCCACGTAGTTTGCTATTAAGATGGTGCTGACTTCTTGTATAAACTACTCGGGGTTACTATAAAGTTAAAAATCCAGGGACTTGTATAACAGTTGCCTTTCTGATCTAACAAGTTGAGGTTTGTTTAGAGTGTTTGGCAGTAATAGTTTTGTCTTAATTTGTCTCAAGTTCGATAAAATGAGCAACATTTATACTTACTGAGTGTGTTGAATTTTTGTTATGGCTCATGAAAATTTTGAGGGAATAGATAATAGAAATTTTTCACACTTGGGACTTAACTTAAAATAAATCTATATTATAATAAAATATATATATATATATATCTTTTTTTTTTTTTTTATAATTTCAAGGGAAATAACAATGAAAGGAAAGGTACATACTTGAAAAAGGAAAAATAGAAAGAACACGGTTTTTCCCCCATACTTAAATGAAACATTGACCCCAATGTTTTAAAGAAAACAAAAGATAAATAAAAAAAAAGAAAAAGAAACTAAAGTTAATGCTGCCTGCCGCCTCTTGTTCTTGGACCTGGTGATCGTTGATGTACTTCTAAGTTATCAAACCTGCTAAGCAAATCAGTGAACCGCTGGTCGGTTATGGCATTCCTCGCTTCCTGTTGTTGTTGCATTTGGCGCATCATTTGCAGCATTTCGAGATTCTGCGCTTGCATACCATCAATAGCATCCATGATGTCGTCGTTGGTTGCAGGTCTTCTTCGTCGACGACGTCGTGAGGATGGGCCAGCTGCATTATCGGAAGGGTTGAGCGGGACTGATTGTTATGCAGGAGCATGATCACCTTGCTCCATCTCTTCAAACTCGTCTGCAGGCGGGTTTGCATGTGAAGGCTCGGTAGCTTCGGGAGCATTCAGATCATAGAGGTGGCGGTTGGGGTTGGTGACATCTGTTAGGGCAATGTTGGGTAGAACAACGCTTGGGACTGCCTGGTTATTCACCATAAGGTAATATTTTCCGCCTACTCTGTTCTTAATTAGGCGGCTGGACCGACAGTAGCTTATATCCATGAATAGGGGAGGTAAAGATTCTAAAGTTTGGAGTCGGTCCCTTAGGTTTAAGCCAAGTGCTATGGTGGTGATTAATCCACCAATTACAAAAGGTTGACGGCCTCTAGCACATAAGGTGCGGATATGATGAAATAGGAAGGAGGCGGCGTTTACCTTAGTATCCGGTTCGAAGACGCATTCGAGGAAGAATAATTCCTTTGCGTTGACTTTGCTGTTGTTCGGTCTTCCAAAAACTGTGTTTTGCAGGATGCGGATAAAGTACCGGATAGTTGGGTTATGTATATGGGAAACAAGGAGCTCTTCCCAGTTGTTGGCATCTACACCGGATATTTTCCTAAAGAGGTCGAAGACGGCAACTGTGTTCCAGTTTGAGTTTGGAGGGATTCTGGGGTAGACTTGACCTTCTATGGGGAACTGTAGCATGGTACTCAATTGGTTTTGGGATAGGGAGTATTTGGTGTTGAACATACGGAAGGTTGCGGTACCGGTTAAGTACTCGTCTTCACCGGTGGGGGTGTTGTACGAATATGAGCTTAAGAATTCTAAGGTTAGGGATGGGTAGGTAGGTTGATTATGCGTGCATAGAAAGGTTAAATTAGCAAGACGGAGCATCCATTCTATACCTTGAAGTAATCCTAATTCTTGTAAACAAGTTAAATCAGGATACCTGGTAGAGGTGACACCTCGTTTTTGGAAACACTCGAACTGCTCCCTTTGATAATTATCATCTTCGGATCGGAAGATGATATTTCCGAAAGCTTGGTTGCCCGCCATATCGATAAGTGGTTTGAAAGAGGTAATTAGGGGAGAAGGGAAATGAAATTGATTTTAGAGAATGGTTTATGGTGTATGAAGAAAGGTATGGTGGGTATTTATAGGAAAACAATTTGGAAGTTGGAAAGGAAGTGGTTGAAAAGTAAATAAATGTGGGTAAATGTGAATAAATGGGGAAGGTAAAAAGGTGAAGTGGTGTAACGATCGTCTCCCTACGGTTAGTAACGTTAACAAGGTCAGACGGTGTCACGCTCGTGACAGGGGCGTTACGGGCGTCACAGGCACTTGGCGTGACGTCTGTGATAGATCGTGTGACGCTCGTCACACAGTCTTTCTGGCACGTTACTGCTTGCGTTCTTTATAATAATTATAGTAATTTATTTTTATTATTTTGTTTTGCTTCAGTTTATTTTATTTGGCTATTGTGATACTTTAAATTGCCTTGCATGCTATTCTACTTTCCATAATATATATATCTTTAATAAGTTATGTAGGTAGCATACAGTAGAGAGCATTATTACTAGATATTGCATAATTCATAGTAAAGTAAAATAAATCAATAGCTTCATAAAATAATCATAATGTAACATTGGAGGAGAAAACAACAAAAAAATGCGAAAGAGAAACAAATACGACATAATTTGAAATAACATTAAATAATAAAACTAAATAACTAAGAAAAACAACTTCTATCCATCTGCACGATCTCTGGCCGGAGGAGCAAAGGAGTTAACACGGTATAGCAATTCGTGAAACTGATTTGTCATACTGTTCATGTATCCCAGAAATTCTTGTCCCATGTTAGCTAACTCTTCTCTGAGGGCGTCCTGTTCTGACATCAAAGCTTGAATGGTGGTGTTATAATCAGCTCCGGGCATATGATGTCTAGGATCAGGTATTGCCGACTCTTCGGTCGGGGTAGGTTGAGGAGGAGGATCAATATCATAATAACCAGATGGTGTCTGAGGGTCAGATTCAGCATAAGGGATCTGGTCATCACAAATCTCATAGTCATGTATGGATTCAGTAGATCTAGCTGGAGAGGGTGTTGCGTTCAGATTGTAGAGCCAGTTATTGCGGTTATGAACATTAGTCCTAGGACTAGGCAAGGTGAAAAGGCAAAGAACTTGGTTATTAATTATAAGCTCAAACTCTTCAGATCCTAGGTTTGCTATAAACATAGTGTTGAAGAGGAAAGGTATACTCATAATCGTAATGCCACCAAAAGGGCTTAAGTCAAGCATAGGCTGACGTAATCCGATAGCATTTCCAATCATGGTTATCAAACCGCCTATTCGAATTGGTGCTCGTTCATCTTGGATAAGGTGGTCAAAATTTGCCAACATAAAAGTGGCACCGTTTACTGGACGGTTCTGGGAAGCACAAAATATGATGAAGAGCTCATCACGTGAAACTGAGGTACTGTTTGACTTCTTCCCAAATAAGGTGTGGGTCAGGATCTTATGGAAATAACGGAAGGCAGGGTTATGTATGTTTCCAGAGAGAAACTCATGTTCCTCGGGATCGTCATTTCCAGTCAAGCTTCCCCAAAAGTGTTCAAGTTCTCTATATTCAAAAAGTTCTTCTTGGCTCACTGTGAATGTATCAAGGGAGGTAGGGAAACCTAAAAGGTTGGTAAAGTCTTGAATATTAAATTGGTACTCCATGTTGAACATTCTGAACTGGATGAAACCTCTGCTTATTCCTTTTCCATGGCTGGGTAGGTAGATCAGGGAGCTAAGGAATTCTAGTGTTAGTCTTCGGTAAGTGACGAAATGTCTACGGATACGAGAGGTTTCCCACCCTATCTGACTCAGCAAATACAGGACACTTTCTCTTAGTCCAAGGGCAGTCATTGCCCAATCATCAGCATACAGACTAGGTAGCATCTCTCTCGTGGCTAGTTCCTCAAACTTTTGTTTATGAGCTTTCCCTCTGAATTTGATACCCATACGATCAATTTGTCCCATCAGGTTAGTGTTAGCTAGAGAAAAGAAAAACAAGAGTTTTAGTCAGGATTTGGCCAAATGCCGAAAGAAGAAGAGAAAAGTTTTTAATAAATTAAAATAAATTAAGAATGAATACTAAACAAAATTTAAAAGAATAATTAAGGAAGAAATAAAAAATATATATATATATTTGTGGGTTGTCTCCCACTAAGCGCTTTGTTTAATGTCGCAAGCTCGACATAAAAACTATCAATTATACTCTATAAATTCTGGAGGCATTTCGTCTAAGTGCAAGACTTGCGAATCTTCATTGTTTTCTGCATAGTGATAATGTTTTAGACGTTGCCCGTTTACGGTAAATGGTTCCATAGATTTGCCTTTAATTTCTACTGCTCCACTGGGAAAGACATTGGTGATATGAAAAGGACCTGGCCATCTAGATCGTAGTTTTCCCGGAAACAACTTTAGCCTAGAGTTAAATAAAAGGACTGTATCTCCTTGTTTGAAGATTTTCCTTGATATGCACTTGTCATGCCATTGTTTTGTTCTTTCTTTGTAGATTCTGGCATTTTCGTAAGCGTCTCTTCTGAGTTCCTCTAATTCGCTTATATCAAGGATTCTCTTTTCGCCAGCGGCCTTATAGTTTAAATTTGGATTTTTAATAGCCCAATAGGCTTTATGTTCTAATTCTACCGGGAGGTGGCAGGATTTTCCATAAATGAGCTTAAATGGGGTTGTCCCTATGGGAGTTTTGTAAGCAGTTCGATAAGCCCATAAAGCTTCTGGTAATTTCAATGACCAGTCTTTCCTTGAGGTGGCGACTGTTTTTTCTAATATCTGTTTGATTTCTCTGTTAGACACTTCCACTTGCCCACTGGTTTGAGGGTGATAAGGTGTCGCAACTCTATGCCTTACGCCATACTTAAACAGTAGTTTTTCGAGTACCTTGGATATGAAATGCGATCCACCATCACTGACTACTATTCTTGGGACACCAAATCTTGGAAATATTATATTCTTAAAGAGTCAAGTTACTACTCGTGTGTCATTTGTTGGAGAAGCTATAGCTTCAATCCATTTTGATACGTAGTCAACTGCCACGAGTATGTATTTATTACCGAAAGAGGATGGAAAAGGTCCCATGAAGTCTATCCCCCACACGTCGAAAATCTCTACTTCCAAAACGCCTTTTTGTGGCATCTCGTCACGTCTAGATACGTTTCCTGTGCGTTGACATCTATCACATTTCTTAATAGCCGCATGCACATCCTTCCATATATTTGGCCAATAAAAACCGGCTTGTAGGATTTTAGAGCAGGTCTTGGATGTACTTGCATGTCCACCATAAGGAGCGGAGTGACAGTGTTGGATGATATTTTCTACCTCTTCTTCGGGTATACACCGACGGAAAATACCATCGGGGCCTCTTTTAAAGAGTAAGGGGTCATCCCAGTAATAGTGTTTTATGTCATAGAAGAATCGTTTCTTATGCTGGTAGGATAAAGTAGGTGGAACTATTCCAGCAGCTAAATAATTGACGAGATCAGCGTACCATGGTGTAACAGATATAGCTAAGGTGGTTTCTACCTGTTTATCAGCGTTATTTTCTCCCAAAGTAGCTATAAGTTTATCGTACGAGAAATCATCGTTAATTGATGTTCTTTCCGGTTCAAGGTTCTCAAGTCTAGAGAGGTGATCTGCTACTACGTTTTCAGTTCCTTTCCTGTCTTTGATTTCCAAATCGAACTCTTGTAGCAACAGGATCCACCTTAGGAGTCTAGGTTTAGCATCTTTTTTTGTTAAGAGGTATTTGATAGCAGCGTGGTCAGTGTAAATGATTATTTTGGCTCCGACCAAGTAAGAACAAAATTTATCTAGCGCAAATACTACTGCTAGGAGTTCCTTCTCGGTTGTGGCATAATTCATTTGTGCTTCATCTAGAGTTCTACTTGCGTAATATATAACGTGAAGCTTTTTATCCTTTCGTTGTCCTAAAACAGCACCTACAGCGTAATCACTGGCATCACACATTATTTCGAATGGTTCATTCCAATCTGGTGTCTGCATTATGGGTGCGGAGATCAATGCTTGTTTAAGCGTTTGAAATACTTCTAAACATTTATTGTCGAATATGAATTCAGCATCCTTCATCAATAGCCCAGTTAAAGGTTTAGTTATTTTAGAGAAGTCTTTAATGAATCGTCGGTAAAAACCGGCATGTCCTAAGAAGCTTCGTACTTCTCTCACAGTTTTCGGGGGTTGAAGGTTTTCGATTACCTCTATTTCGGCTTTGTCTACTTCAATTCCTCTGTTCGAGATGATGTGTCCTAAAACAATTCCTTCTTGTACCATGAAGTGGCATTTTTCCCAATTAAGTACTAGGTTTACTTTTACACATCGCTCTAGAACTCTTTCTAGGTTTTCAAGGTATTCTTCAAAGCTTTGTCCGCATACGGAAAAGTCATCCATAAATACTTCCATGATGTTTTCGAGAAAATCGGCGAATATTGCCATCATGCACCTTTGGAAGGTTTCAGGAGCATTACACAAGCCAAACGACATTCGTCTATAAGCGAAGGTACCAAAAGGACACGTGAACGTTGTCTTTTCTTGGTCATCAGGATGAATTGGTATTTGAAAGAAGCCTGAGTAACCGTCTAGATAGCAGAAATGAGAATATTTTGCTAATCGTTCTAACATCTGGTCAATGAATGGTAAAGGGAAATGATCTTTTCGGGTTGCTTTGTTTAGTTTCCTATAGTCAATGCACATTCTCCATCCCGATTCGATTCGTTTGGTTATAGTTTCTCCTTTTTCATTTTCAATAACTGTTATACCTCCTTTCTTTGGTACTACGTGTACAGGACTAACCCATTTGCTATCAGATATAGGATATATGATACCTGCCTCTAATAACTTGGTTATTTCCTTCTTCACTACCTCACTCAGGATCGGGTTTAGTCTCCTCTGGTGTTCCCTAGAAGTTTTACAGTCTTCTTCTAGCATGATGCGGTGCATACAAATAGATGGACTTATTCCTTTAAGATCGGTGATGTTGTATCCTAGTGCGGTTGGATACTTTCTTAATATATGCAGGAGTTTTTCTGTTTCGAGTCTTCCTAAGTCTGCATTAACTATCACTGGCCGTTCAAGTTCTAAGTCTAGGAATTCATATCTCAGATTTTTGGGAAGTGTTTTCAGGTCTAGGGTTGGTTTCTTAAGGCATTGCGTAGGGTCCGGTGTTATTGCTAAACATTGGTTAAGTTTGTCTTCTGCAAGATAGTCAGATGATTTGTCTTTTTCTAACTCTGTTTCTTTTATGCATTCATCGATGATATCCATGAAGTAACATGTATCTTCTATTGCAGGTGCTTTCAAAAATTGGGAAAGAATGAACTCAATTTTCTCTTCTCCTACTTCGAAAGTGAGTCGTCCTCGTTTTACGTCTATGATCGCACCGGCAGTTGCTAAGAACGGTCTTCCCAGTATAATGGGTGTAACTTCATCTTCTCTAATGTCCATAATTATAAAATCAGTTGGAATGTAGAATTGACCTATGCGCACGAGAATGTTTTCAAGAATTCCTACAGGATATCTAACAGAACGATCTGCTAGTTGCACAGACATTTTAGTTGGTCTTAATTCTCCCATTTCCAGTTTCTTGCATATGGATAAAGGCATAACACTAATACCGGCTCCTAAATCGCATAAGGCTTTGTCGATGACAAATTTTCCTATGTGACAGGGTGTAGAGAAACTACCCGGGTCTTTGAGTTTAGGAGGCATATTCTGGATTATAGCGCTACATTCAGCAGTGAGTGTAACTGTTTCGCTATCTTCAAGTTTCCTTTTATTAGAAAGAATATCTTTTAAGAACTTGGCATATGAGGGCATCTGCGTAATAGCTTCTGTAAACGGAATTGTGACGTTTAATTGTTTTAGTAGGTCAACAAATTTTTTAAATTGGCCCGCATCTTTGGTTTTAATAAGCCTTTGAGGGTAAGGGATAGGTGGTTTATAAGGTGGTGGAGGTACATAAGGTTCCTTCTTTTCTACGGTTTCCTTATTACTCTCTTCCTTTTCCTTAGGTTTATTTTCTTCCTTAGTTGACTTTTTAGAGTTTTGGTTTTCTATCCTTGGGTCAGACGGTCCTTCCACTTCCGTTCCACTTCTTAGTATGATTGCGTGAGCGTGGCTTCTTGGGTTAGGTTGGGGTTGTCCAGGAAATGTACCAGTTGGGGCAGCAGTAGGCGCTTGTTGTTGAGCTACTTGTGATATTTGCGTTTCCAGCATTTTGTTATGGGTAGCCAGGGCATCTACTTTACTTGCTAGTTGTTTAATTTGTTCGCCAGTGTGTACATGCTGGTTTAAGAAATCTTTATTGGTTTGCTGTTGAGAAGCTATAAAGTTTTCCATCATGATTTCCAAGTTGGATTTCCTAGGGGCGTTATTGTTAGGTGTAGATGGGATTGGCTTTTGATATCCCGGAGGTATAGCTGGGGCTTGATTCGGAGATTGTCCAGGTGCGTATAAAGCATTATTACTCTTATATGAAAAATTTGGATGATTCTTCCAATTTGAGTTATAGGTATGCGAGTAGGGGCTTCCTTGAGCATAGTTTACTTGCTCCGCTTGGATTCCTGTTAGGAGTTGACAATCTGCAGGAGTGTGACCTTGGATTCCACAGACTTCGCAATTCTGAGTTATGGCAACCACGGTGGCTGGAGGTGATACATTTAAACTTTCAATTTTCTGGACCAGAGCATCCACTTTTACGTTAACATGATCAAGGTTACTTATCTCGTACATGCCAATTTTCGTTTGAGGTTTTTCTACCATTGTTCGTTCGCTTCCCCACTGATAGTGGTTTTGAGCCAGGCTTCCTTTGATAAGTTGGTAAGCATCAGCATAAGGTTTGTTCATTAGTGCACCACCTGCGGCGGCGTCTATTGTTAACCTCGTGTTGTACAAGAGACCATTATAGAAGGTATGAATTACTAACCAGTCCTCTAAACCATGGTGTGGATAAAGTCTCATCATGTCTTTGTATCTTTCCCATGCTTCGAAAAGAGACTCGTTATCTTTCTGTTTAAATCCATTTATCTGGGCTCTTAACATAGCTGTTTTGCTCGGCGGAAAATATCGGGCAAGAAAGACTTTCTTTAACTCGTTCCATGTGGTGACTGAGTTGGAAGGAAGAGACTGGAGCCATCTTCTAGCGCTATCTCTTAACGAGAAAGGAAAAAAGACGAAGTCGAATTGCCTCTGAAGTGACACCGTTAGCTTTAATAGTATCAGCGTATTGGACAAATACGGATAAATGAAGGTTTGGATCCTCGGTAGGATTTCCAGAGAATTGGTTCTGTTGCACTGCCTGCAACAGTGAAGGTTTAAGTTCGAAGTTGTTTGCTTCGATTGCGGGTGGAACAATACTCGAATGCGGTTCATCTTGCGATGGAGCGGCGTAATCTCGAAGAGCACGAGTTGGTTCAGCCATCTCGGGTATCGGCGAAGGAAGAAGATTTTTGAGATCAGGAAGTTCGACAGGAGGGAGATTGTTTGCAGCACGATATTCCCGAATTCGTCGTAAGACTCGGAGATATAGTTCGATATCGTTGATTCGTAAGTAGAACGGCTCGCCTTGTGAGCGAGTATGTGGCATACAAATCAACGAAAGAAAGAAAAGAAAAGAAAAATAAGCCTTAGTCTCTACAGCGTAACAGAAGAGTTACGATATCGACTAAATAAAAGTCCCCGGCAACGGCGCCAAAAACTTGATCGCGACTTTATGAGTCGAATTTGGGGTACAAACTGCAAGTGCACAGTTCTATCGCGTAGTTTTAAAAGATATCGATCCCACAGGGACTTATGAATCGATATACCATTTTCTAAGGTTACTTCGTAAAGCTAAGGCGGGTACTACTTTGATTGTTTGGGGAAAAGTTAAAACTAAAAATAGGATCTAAATTAAATATCAACTAAACGGATATCGGTATGCAGTTCGTCGTAATTAGGGAATTAATTCTTCGTTGGTTTCTTGGTTTTAAAATAAATCTTTTCAGTTGACACTATTGATTAAAAGTCTTATCTCAAACTCTCGCTCTGTTGAATAAACTATGATTTTATATTAACGTAGCTGTCACTTATTAGTTAAGTCAAAAACCACTTTTTGAAAACAATAGAATTCGTAGAAACTCTTTTTAAGAAAACACTAATCGTTTAAACACCCTTGTCTCAAACTCTCGCTCTGTTGACTTAGGTTATATAATTAAATTCAAATGCTTAACTCTCGTCCTCACATTCAACCTTTAAAAATACTTTTTGAAAAAGATTAGAATTTAATTAACTCTAAAAATTGCTCTCGCCCTGATCTAGAGTTAATGTCCAATTTACACTGTCCAGTCAAAAACTCAAACTCTCGTTCTATTGATTTTAACTTCTTTATGTCTTTTACTTTCGTACAAAACCTTGTTATTAAACCTGTAAATTGAGACCGTAAAAAGAGTGATTTTATTTTTAAATGTAATTAAACCAACTTAGTTTTG
This sequence comes from Lathyrus oleraceus, assembly GCF_024323335.1. Taxonomy (NCBI): domain Eukaryota; kingdom Viridiplantae; phylum Streptophyta; class Magnoliopsida; order Fabales; family Fabaceae; genus Lathyrus; species Lathyrus oleraceus. The sequence continues at coordinate 324,064,800 of NC_066581.1, forward strand.
ATTCCTTCATTCCGCTTATTCTACATACCGATACCAAAATAAATTAGTCAGACATGCTTAACAGATCTAAATAATCAGTATGCATAAATAATTCCATCTCAGGCAAATAATATAAATAAACAGTAAAGCAGAAAATATATAAATTCAAACAATGATTAAAGAACCTGAATAATTTATAGCAATTTTGAACACTCCACCACAGACCGGTTGGATTTGTTCTTGAATTCTTCAATCGGACAGGAAAACAAAGGTGAAGGAATAAAAATCTAGGGTCTAACGTAAGGTTAGATTTAGTAAAAGATACACAATAGTTTCCGGTGTAGAAACTATTGTGCGAAAAATTAATTAATTGCTGGAAAAGAAAATAGAAATTGCCAAGGAAAAAATATAAAGACTGTAAAATATGCTTGCACTGTTGGAAGAGAAAAAGCGCGAAAAAGAGAAACGGCGAAGAAGAGAGAGGTAGGGTTTGCCAAAAAAACTACTATTTATATTGGTCACTTGTTGTAACTGTTTCCAAAGGTCTTCCGTGTAACGAGTCTTCACGTTGCAAATGGTCAAGCGTAACAATAGGCCTCAACGTCTTTGTTGCGCTTCTGAAGCCAAAAATATAGGGGAATGGTGTGACGTCCGTCACACCATGTGTTACACTCGTAACACAAGTAGACATGGCGTGACGCTCGTCACAGCTTGTGTGACGCTCGTCACAGGCGCAGCGCCTGTGCTTTTGGGCTGGGCTTTGGCTTGGTGGAATTTGCTTCTTTTCATTTCTTTTTGCACCTCCTTTTCTTCCTTTTTCACTTGTGCTTCAAATAAACTACCTGAGATAAATAGAAAGAAAATACCGAGTAATATCGAATAAAATGAAGCAAATTGAAGTAAATAATAATATAAATTAATTAAATCGAGTCCTAGAATGTGATATTATTTCATGTTATCAGGATGCATGTTCTTCATGTCTTTCCCTAACCAGAGTTGAGCATTTGATTTGGATTGTTATATCATCAGTCTTCCTTGAGTACATGGTTGTGTGTTGTTCCCAGGGAATAGAATATTTGAAGATAGGATTCATATCCTCGGTGATTTATTTTCATCCCTACCAGGTTCTCCAATTGGTGTTCCCATCTTATTGAGATTAGTCGAGTTTCTAGTTGTGATGATTGGATCTTAATGTTTGTATACTTTGTGCTCGTTTATCAGCATAATCATACACATATTCATGCATATATATATATATATATATATATATATATATATATATATATATATATATATATATATATATATATATATATATATATATATATATATATATATATATATATATATATGCATAAGCATAGCATTAGATATTTCATTGTGCATTTTTACATATTCACCTGATTTTTCGGATCCCCTACTTTGGTGATATCATTTTCCCATGCAGATTTGGTGTGTCTGTCCTCCTTCAATATAGAGTGTCAGCCCCTTAAGCAGAAAGAGCTTATCCTTTCTTCTTCCCCATTGAGTTATTTCCTCATGGAAGATTGTTATTTTTGTTTCCTCCCCAGTTCATTATCTGGATGGAACCACTCCCCTTGAGTCATATGCTCATTGGGTTGAGTCTTGTTTGACCGTTTCTCTCTAGTTTTTACCTAGATAGATCTTTTGGTCCTCCAAGAACTTATTACCCAGTAACTGGTAATATCCTTCTTGATGTTAAGTACTTTACCTGTGTTAATTTACCCAGTAACCGGTAAAAGGTAATTTACTTCTTTGATTTCTCCACCAGATTCGTTTTCGTTTCCCCAGCAAGTATATCCTTGATATCTTTACCCTAATCGGTAACGCATATTATTCCTTCGGTCTTCTATCCATCCAGTAACTGGTAGTTGTAAATCCTATTTCTTTTGGTAGTCTATCCTTGATATGTTTACCTTAACCGGTAACGGATATTCTTCCTTTGGGCTTCTACCCAGTATCCAGTAGTTGTAAATCTTATTCTTTTTTGCAAGTCTATCCTTGATATGTTTACCCTAACCGATAGCGAATATTCTTCCTCCGGTCTTCTGCCCAGTAACTGGTAGTTATAAATCCTGTTCTTTTTTTGGTCGTTTATCCTTGATATGTTTACCCTAACCAGTAACGGATATTCTTTCCTTTGGTTTTCTACCCAGTAACCGATAGATATAAAGCATATCTCTTTACTAGTTTATCCTTGATATGTTTACCTTAACCAGTAATATATACTCTTTACGGAAAGTTTATTCTAGATATGTTTACCTTAACCGGTAATGAATATTCTTTCCTCTGGTCTTCTACCCAATAACAGGTAGTTGTAAATCCTTCTTTCCCAGCAAGTCTATCCTTGATATGTTTAACTTAATCGGTAATAAATATCCTTCCTTAGGTCTTCTACCCAGTATCCGGTATTTGTAAATCCTATTTCTTTTTTGTGGTTTATCCTTGATATGTTTACCTTAACCGGTAATGGATATTCTTCCTTCGGTCTTCTACCCAGTAACTGGTAGATATAAATCCTATGTTTTTATGGTCGATCACCTTTTTTAAGCTGTCGTAACCAGTAGTTGGTGATTCTCCCCGACAATCTATCCTTGATACATTTACCCTAACTGGTAAAGGAATTCTTCCTTCGGTCTTCTGCCCAGTAACAGGTAGTTGTAAATCCTATTTATCCATTTTTTTTCTCCAGTAGGCTATTCTTACCTAGTAACCGGTAACAAATATTCCTCATTTTCCTCAGTGAGTCATCCTTGATATGTTTACCTTAACCGGTAATGGATGTCCGTCTTCCCGAGTGTATTATCTTCCTACCCAGTTACAGGTGGTAGATAATATATCTCTTTTACTCCAGTGTTGAAGTTGTTCTTCCTCAGTTGAGTCTGGATTCGTATTTCTTTGTGAAATCGAATTTTCGTTTGAGTGTTTGGGTACTTCAGCTTCGTTCTGATTTACACCTTTCTCTAGTGAATGTTTCTTGCTATGTTGGTTGTATTCTGATAGATGTAAATTCTTTTTCCCCAATCTGAGTCTTTCCATTGATTTATTTTCACGAAAATCCCCTCGTGTCTCCAGTAGTTTTTAAGTCGCAGCTTGGCCTACACATAGCTTTTTATCCCCATAGTCTTTGTCCCCTCAATGAGTTTTCCTTATTGAATGCATTATGCTCCTGTGTACTTTCAGTTTCTCCGGATTCTTTTCCTTTGTGGCATATATCCCCCATAAAGATTATTTTTGCATTCATATTATATGGATCATGAGGTCTCTTAGGGACCAAAATATGTTTTCTTATTGTTATTTAAGTCCATTCCACCGCATTGATACGAAGATTTTAACCTTCACATCCCCAGATAGAATGGCCTTAAATAGGGGCAGCTGTAAGACCCCAATTTTGACCCTAAGATCCCTCATGCCATATCGTAGCTTGGCATTAGCATTGGGATCACACTTTGGTATCCTCCTCACCTTTCATTCATTGGGTTTGCATTGAGAGAGATCACCAAGCATATTTTACTGTATCATACTTTATCTTCTTTGTTTACTAACCAAAATATCCAAAAATATGTCTAGTGTAGCTTTGTTTCTGTTGTAGGTAGTATGTGTATCCACTTGAGCCTCATCAAGCTCACAACTAGGGTTTGAGACCATCAGTGCAAGGAATCAAGAAATCAAAGGTCCAAATTGGTTCTAAGCATCATATATGGATCCCCATGTTCTTTATTTGTCATTTTAATCAAGAATTCATCAAGAGTTTGAAGTTTGTTTGTCAAGGAAGCCCTAATTCATCCGGGTATGTGTGCCTTCCTCAGCAAGTTTCTTCAACATTTGGTCAAATATATCATGGGATACTTCATTTAACTTCATCTTAAGCATATATTATCCTCCATGAGCCTCAAAGAGAAAAGTAACTTCAAGTTTGCAAGTTGGTTCAAGGAGGTTGACTAGAAAAGTCAACTGGTCAAATCTAGGGTTCCCTAGACCCTATCTCCTACAATATTTTTCATATGAAAATGATTCCAAGAGAAAAGTTACTATTTATGACATTACAAACAACTTTCATGTTGGCATCAAGAGTTAATTTTGCTTAGAAAGTCATTTTTTATGGTGAAAGATTATAGGTCATTTTGTTTGTGCCCTAGATAGGAGGTCAACTTCCAAGAACCATAACTTGCTCAATTTTTATGATATTAATATGATACAAGTTTAATGATTAATTTCAAGATGTATTATCCAATTTTTCTTCTTTGAGAATGGTCAAATTCCACTTGCAAGGTCATGTGCCATGAGGAAACATTATAGGTCCATTTTGGTCCTCATCATTGAATAAGCATTTTTCCTCAACCTCTAAAGTCCATAACTCCATCATGCAAGCTCCAAATGGTGTCAAATTTGTGATCAACTTGAAGATAATTGAAATAGATACAAGTTTGAAGAAGGAACCAAAGTCATTTGTGAAGGAGAATAGCGATCCAAAACGCAGTGGAATTTAAAAAAATTCTCCTTTAGTGATCCTTATGAATGGGCATGATCAGTGATAGAATCGTTACCTCTTGTGGCGATTGAAACCTTTCATGCATATCTAAGGAGAGATCACGAACGTTGAATGGTGACAACGCCTCTACTCAGTCCACACGAACGGATTCCTTCAGTCTCAGTGCTAGCTGCTACGAATGAAGGCTTTGAGTGAGAGAGAGAGAGAGAGAAACTAAATTGCATCTGGTCAAATGCTTCTGCACAAGGGTTCTATTTATAGAAGCACTTGTGTGGGCTGTAAGCTAAAAATCCCACTTAAGTGTATGTGTCCCATATCTTATGATATACCAAGATCACTTAAGCGCGTGGTACCTTACCATATTTCGTATTCTACTTAAGTGCACCGTATCTTACGATGTTCTATAATTCACTTAAGTGCACCATACCTTACGGTGTTCCTTATTTACTCTATCTCTCATCAATCCTTCCTTTTGTGTGTGACCCTGTAGGTTTTTCCGGTATTAGCAATTATATTAAATCACGTATTTAACATAATAAACAGTGAGCGGTATCTAGCAACACATCACTGATACCCGAGATACAAAAATGTCATGTGATCTGACAAATCCTTCTATGATAATACTTATGTGTATAATTACCCTTTTTCCCTTATGTCTATATTAAACACAAGGCATAGACCGTGTCATCCTTGTCCAGTTCAATATTAGACCCTTAGACATTCATCCTGTTACGCAGGATGGGAAAATTCCATCTAGGTTACTCATGTCCCTCAGCATGCTTCGTTGAGTACCCATCAACTGTTTTTATGGTCATCCAGTTACGAACAATGTTTGATCAACAATAAAACACTTGACTCTACATCTAGGGTCCATAGTGGTTTCAGGTCGAAGGGTGGTATACACCATTATCACCATGAGAATAACTTATGACACTTTGCATAACATTCTATATAGTATTCTCATAGTGGGTCAATCCAGTATAAATATTACTCCTAATATTCATACTTATGTTTAAGACTTGATAACTCCTTATCCATGATCCATGAGATGTGATCATCAGTCTATACACATATAGTCTTAATGCTTTAACGGTATCCCACTTCACAACAAAGCTCGACTACAGATACTTTAAGAATAGTGTCCTTATGTTTAATGGGATCTCATGATTAAGTCACACTTGATACATTAAACAGACTAACTATTCTAGGGACTTTATTAAACAAACATAATAAAGAAAAAACCTTTTATTATTAATAAATAATTCGATACAAGTACCAAAAATATTGGCCTCTAGAGCTTACACCAACAATTTGAAGCTCATAGCAAACGTTATTCAAGGTGGAAAAAGGGGTCATTTGACTTTTAACTTAGAAAATTTTCAAGTATGTTTGATTCCTCCAACTTCAAGGCTAGAATTCATCATGTTCCAAGCTTCAAATGGAAAAAGTCCCAACATCAAAGTTGTTCCCCATGATGGTAGCTTTATAAAGAGTCCAAGATCATTTCATTTGGACAAAGATTGAGGGACTTGCGCATGGTTTCTTTGCATGGCCTAATTTGGAAACTTTTGAACTCAATTGTCACACTCCTTTGCATGGTTCCATATTATGATCTCAACATCATTTGTGCACGAATTTGGATGGATTGCATTGATTATTTGGGCCTAAATACATACCCATGCACCCATGCACATCAACTTACTATTTTTGGTCCAAAATTTGAATGGTGTAGAAATGAATTCATGAGCTTATAAATACATTTGCATTGCCTCAGATTGAAGGGGAACCCTTGCCCAAGCTCTGCCTAGCAATCCCATAGCCCATTTGATATAATACCTTGAAGATTTCATTGAAATCGAGCTTCTAGTTCAAATTTTGTTTCTGAACTATAACTTCAAGGATTCACATCCATTTTGATTTTAATCATCTCCTTGGAGCAAGAGGAAGAAGAACCAAGTGGAATTGCATCAAGATCGACCTCCATAGTTTCTACCCAAAGGTGAATTTCTCCAAATTTTAACTCTTCGATTCTCACTCATTCCTTAAGATCTTGGCTTGTTTTGTGGTTGGCTTAAGTCCTACCAGTGTAGGCATTGATACTGAGTTGTTTTGAGGTTGAATCGAAGCAATTCAGTTTGCATACCTCGATTTTCAACTCCACATTTCTCATTATAGAGTGAGAGTTGGAAAATTTGGAGGTCATATTTGGAATCCTCGTGATTTTCTCTTCAAATTGATGTATGATCCACTTATTTTGGTGACATTTTTCTTTGGACCAACTTGGTGAGGTGGCAGGAGAAGATGACCGGAGCTAGGGCTCCAGTGGTGTGTTGGTGCAGTCCAGACCATCTGATCCATTGGCCATGTTCTAATATGTTCCCTTGATTCCGATTACCATGCATGCGCGTGTTGACTAAGGCCTATGGTAGATGATATGCGTGTGGTCATCAAATCTGCCATCTCAATTAATGAGGGAGATCTGATGGCCCTTGTTTTTCTGATTTTATTTTATTTTCCAAATTATTTTTTAAATATCATTATCTTACAAAATTCATTATAATTTAAATTTTAATCCAAAAAATATGGGACCGCCACCAAAATTTCACAAATAATTTCATCTTCCCATTTTTGAATTAAAATTATCTTTTGGATTGTGTAGCGGTGTATTCGTCGCTATATGATCTATCGATTAAACCATAAGCTAGGAGATACATGAAAAATTCGAGTCGCCACCGCACTTTTATTTATCCAAAGGATTGGCTAAAAAGCGAACAAAAGCCTAAGAAGTTTTACACGTAGAAAACTAATAAAAAGATCAGAGATTCTGGGTAAGGGGTAAATTACGCAATGGGAAGGTGTTAGGCACCCACTACGTCCTAGGTACTCCTAGGGAGCCCTTTTCACACTTGTTATGCAAAAATTATTATTTGTTATGACAAAAAGATTGTGCAAACATGATTGGGATGGTGAGAAAAGAATATACAAGTTTTATTATTATTGGGTATTGGGTTCGAACGGATGAACCCGTTGCCTACGTACCTTCCATCAAAGGTAAGGATCAGAACGCCGTAGTTCGGCTAAAAGATTTCCAAAAGTGGGTTAGGTTCAATTTTAAACACAAACCCTAGGTCTTACGTTATCCACGGGAGAACACTCAACCTTATACAAACAACAACGTCCACCATGTGAGAACAGCTTCAACTGGCCAGAGAGGGGTTAACCCTATAATAGGCGAGGAAGACTTACAATTCAATCACTAAAGACAGAAGGTGAGATTAACATCAACCACTAAGATAAATCAAACCTATAGCTCATGTATGAAAAGATTAATGGACAAAGCCAAAACAAGTGAATGAGTGGAGTTACTGATTATGATTATGAAAATGAAGTCAAAATATGATTAAGATCAATTCAAATAAGTATTATGAAATGAAGTTTGGAAAAAGGTCAAGGACTTGAGTCCAGGTTTTTAGTTAGAAAACATGAAGATGTTTGCACAGCACTTATGTCAAGTTTAAAAGTAAAGTGTGAAAAGTCTAGGACATAATGAATGATGAATGGATGAAGGATGGAAAGTAAAACTTCTTAGAAGGTTCACTTCTTGAAATCATATAGCAGATGACTCAAGTGTGTCCTTTGGAATAGCAATTAATAATAACAAACAAGCAAAACAAAGACGGATACCGGATGCCAATCAATGGTCTTATACCAGTCTCCTAAAACAAAACAGGATATCAGAAGCCACTCAATGGACTTACACTAATCTCCACAGGCGAAGAAAACAAAGGAATGAAAATAAGGAAAGTCAACTGCCAATCTATCTGGACTTAGGTTAACCCCACAGTATGGTCCTAGGAAATCCAATGCCACATCACTGGGACTTATAATGGATCCTCACATACAAGAAACAAAAGCAACAATATGATCACAGGAATGCAAATGCCAACTTACAGGGACTTATAATTGCAACCTCTCACACAAACAGATGAACAAACTATGATCACAGGAAAGCAGATGCCAACTTACAGGGACTTATAACTGCAACCTCACATACAAACACACAGATCAAACTATGACCACAGGATAACAGATGCCAACTTACAGGGACTTATAACTGTATCCTCACATACACACAGATAAACAGAAGATATGAGTGACCAATGAGGTCTTACACTCTATCCTTTCATATCACAGGAGCAAATGCCAAAGCAATGGACTTACAATTGTCCTCAATGGGCAAACAACAATGATAGCATCACAAAACAAATGAGATGATCATGCATTAATGGCAATTGATGATGATAGATGCATAACATACAAGCAAGCAAGTGCATATGAAGCAATCAATCAAGCAATGAATATCAAACAACACACTCTATAGCCAAACAATGGGGGCTCACACAAGAGGGTTTGACTTTAACAGTCCACTGTAATGGGTAAAGGTCGCTCTTAACCTGGCCATTGAGGGGCTCAGGTGAAGCAGATGAATAGGAGATGAGGGGTGTGCCTCATTGCTTCTATCTCAAATCAGAGAGAGCATCAAAGAAAGTGTGGGAGTTCAGAAAGTAGGAACTCTCTCCACATTATTGACTCGATTAGATCTTGGGTATTTATCTCATTGCTTCAACCAGGTACTGGGAGCAAAGAGAGGACACACTGAATAGTGGGGGATAGATTGCTTATCCCTACCTTCCACCAATTGCCTTACTTGAAGGACTTTTCCTGCTTGGGACAAATATAAACAAACACAGGCATTGCCTCTTAAGGAGGACTTCAGACAGTTTGCCCGGTCAAATAACAGACCGGGTCTCCAGACTACATGAAGAAGAAAGGTTTATACCTCAAAGCAAATGCTAAATAGCAAAGCAAGCAATCAAGTTCAAAGAACTTAAGCAACTAAAGTACCTGCAAAAGTCAAACCAATTAGTAAACAGTTCAACAATTAAAACAAAGAGAAATGAACCAAAAGTCAACCAACAGAGGGACCAATTGTGCAAGGCACAAAGACTCAAGCATATGAGTCACCTACAAAACAAGGGTTAGCATGTGAACAAAAAATCAAATTCAATCACATTTGAGTGATCCTCAAGGCATTAGTGCTCAACCTGAAACAGATGAACTCAACATAAGCTCAGAAGACCACTAGGACTAGCCTAGGGTCAAAGATGAAAGAAAAAGTCAAGGCAGCAAGCAATGTTCAATCAAAGTCAAATGCAATCATGTAGGAAGCAAACACAATTGGATTCAAACTTATATCATGCATCAAGGTCATTTCATATGCAAAAGGATGCAAAGCATGGCAAAAGAAGCATACAAAAGTCAACAGCAAAGACTTCATTCAAAAGTCAACTCAAACATTTTCAAAAATCATGAAATAAATCACACTCAATCCTAACATCTAACATGGTATACATGTAAAATTTCATGGCATTTGGATGAGAGGAAGGCAGTCAAATAAAATCATGAAGTCAAACCAAATTCAAGTAAGCAAGGTGAAAGACAACAAGCATAGGTCAACTTCAAAAAATCATATCAATTTGAAAACAGAAGAGAAATGAATAAAATTTACACCAATGCAAAGCTTGAGATGTCTAGTTATCACATATGAAATTTCATGATCATACAATAAGATTTGAGAATTTCACAAAGGATTTGGCAAGGCATAGCATAAAAAGTCAACAAATGATCAAGTATGGAAGAAAATTCTCAATCAAATGGAAAACAGCATGATTAATTCCAAGAAAATTCATACATCAATTAGACATACAAGGGATCATTCATGCGAAATTTGGAGTGATTTGGATAAGAGGAAGCATGTGAACAAAAATCATACATTTGCATATCATTGGTGTGACACAAATTGTCACACCCTAATTCAAAAATTCATATCTATCAAACCACAAATGAGAAATCCACAAACTTTATATGGAAATGAAGGTCAATGTGTCTAGTTCTACCACAAAAATTTTCAAAGGCAATGGATGCAATATGACAATTTCACAATTGAAATGGCACAATGTATCATTTAGGCATACATGTGAAGAAAATAATTATCATAAAAAATCCAGCCAATGGAAAAATCATTAAAAATCACAATTAAAAACTAGACTCAATCATGAACATGATGGAAAAAGAATCATAATTTTTGGATGAAAAATGAATTAGAAAATAATTGTTGAAGTTGGATGAAATAATGATGCAAACATGAACAAGATGGTAAGGCAATTGGTCAACATGAGAGTCAATGATGGCAGACTTGGTAATATCCGCCTCACTTACTCAAAACGACACAGTTTTGGCCTACACAACGAAATGTTGTGATTGGCCAGTTCCCAATGGAACAGTAGCAATATCAACAGCAGCCAATGGCATTCGAAAATTCTGGGCAACAAACATGTTCATGTAACCTAGGGTTCGGCTAATACAGCATGCCATTTCCAATCAAAATCACAGCCATCAAAAATCATAGCTCGTGAACAAACACGGTAATGGTACAACCACACTCATGCACACTTAAACAATTCAAACCATACACATTCATGCAGAATTCTGGGCAAGGTTTTAAGGTTTCAGAACAGCAGCAAAATGGTTCCAGCATGGTAAGCACATGAATCATGAACAACAACATCAAACACTAACAGCCAGCATACTCATGGGGATTTCAAAGGCAGAGTTCTAGGTTCAAGCATAAACAGCATGATTGGCATTTGCAGCATGTGTTCATGTTTATCATGTAATCAAACAAAACGAAACAACAGCAGCAACATGTTTCAAAATTGCAGCATGGTATTCAGCATCATGTTTCAACATCAATTTGCATTATGGTTAATAGCACAACAGCACTTATTTTCAAGCAGCATCATTCATGGACATGAACAAAAAACAAAACCAGCATATGGCCATGAACACTGACAGCAAAACAACATAATCATGAAATTTTGGTAGGTTTCAAAACAGCAGCAGCATGATTCGGCAATAGCATAATGTGTTCATCAAACATCCACACAAAATAACCAACAGCACACAAAAACAATGGCATTCAAAGTTCTGGGCAAAGCTCTCGCAGCTAGGGTTTGGCAGCAACATGCATCATGGAATCAACATTAGAAACAAAACTTGACCAAAACATCCTATAGTTACCAGCAGCAATAGTATCCAACACATATGCATGCAGGATTTCGGGCAAATATGACAGGATTCATGAACAGCAAGGCATTAACATTTTTTATCAAAACTCATCACCCATCTACAGCATGGCCAGCAGTACAGCATTAACAATATGTTCAGGCCAATACAAGCAACAACAACAGGCATGATCCTGGGAAAACAAACTGGAACAAGCTAGGGTTTTAACAGGATGCTCATCATTTCCAAGTTCAACCATTAATCATGAACATACAAAAATAAACATCAACAATAATCCTGCAGGGCCTTGACACTATCCTCATACAACACTAAGAACAACAGACCAAACCTAATCATGAGCTGGGCAGAGTAGAATTCAATACAACATATGCTCATCACCAACATTCATCAGTCAATCATCAACATGAACAACAACATTAACAAATGGTCGTGGCCATAAAACATCATCAACTACCAGCAACAAACAAACACGGGAGTTTTTTTTGAACAGACTTCTAGGGTTTGAAGAACAGCAGCCAACACTCATCATCATTATGCATTCGAAATTCCATCATGCACAGAACAAAAAAAAACAACATACCAATAGCATCATTAGACCAAGAATAAGCATAATCCAACACCCATTCTCCTTAAAACAAACTAACTAAAGAGCAGCAAACCAAAACACACATGAACATCAAATTTCAGATTGACATATCTTTACTAACAGCTAACCATTTTCAACAACTTATAGCTCACGACAATCAACAAAGAGGGATCTTCATGATATATGGTATGATTTGGACAAATAAGGAAGTTGAAAATCTTACCTAAATTGAAGAACTCGATGGTACAGTGTGATTTTGGTTGATTTGAATGCAAACAGGTGCAGGTCCACGTTTATGATGATGTTGCTTGAAGCCTCTTAGCTCAACAAAGCTTGATTAGGTCCAAATCTCTATCTGTCATTGGAGTGCTCTTAGAGAAAACAGAATTCGAGCTGCAAAACAGGTGGTGAATCATGCTTGCAAAAGGTTCTAAATGATGGTTATGTCATGGAGGAATCAAGGGTATTTGAGGTTTGTTGATGGTTTATGCAGAAAAAAAAAAAAAAAGCCAATTGCCAAAACTGCAAGAAGAGAGAATGAGGGTTTTTGGTCTGTGGAGGCTGTGTACACTAGGGTTTATTTGACAGCAAATGGCCTTATAAAGGTCTGTTTAACATTATTAATCCAAGTGCTAAGTTGATTTAGCTTAATGAAAACCAATTGCCATTTTGCTAACTATGCACAAAGTGGAAAATGGGAGGTGTTTGTCTGCTTGAGTGGGCTTGGACAGACTGCAAACAGACTGTATGTTTGCTGTTTTGTGGCTGCACATGTACTGCTGTACTGATTTTGTTCAAATGAAGCCAATTGCCAATTTTGTCCATTTTGCATTTTGATTCAAAATGATGGGAAAATGGTGGTATGATGATGGTTTTAAGCTTGAGGCAAGTTTCAAATATGGTTTAAAGCATTTCCCAATTGACCAAATCAAGAAAAAAATCAAAAACTCAAAAAGTCAAAGTTTGGTCAAACTTTGAATTTAAATGCAAAAGGTCCAAAAATGCCATTTTGATTGGTAAGGTTTTAGGTCATGAAATTTATATTTTTGGAAAGAGGATGAAAAATGTGGTTTGTAGGAAAAAACCCCACCAAATTTGGCCTTATGGTTTGAGAGTTATGGCTTGTTGAAGTTCAAAAATTGGTGAAAATGATTTGATCATATCTTGACAACCACACATGGGATTTTGATGTTCTTGGACTTTTTGAAAATGGGAAGACAAGATCTTCAACTTTCATGTTGGGCAAAAATTCATTTGAAGCTTGTATCATGATGTAAGTTTAAGATCAAGAAGTTTCCATTTTTGGCAGTTGGAATTACAGGTCCACTTTCTATTTCTGGAAAATTTTCTGATTGGCTTGATTTTTTTTCCATGATGAGGTTGAACATGATAGATGAGGCTTATATAAGCATGAATGAGCTTCTTTAAATCAATTCTAATCATCAAATCCTGATTAAATCCACAGTTGACCAAGTTTGACTTTTCTAGGGTTTTGGACTGATTGAACCGCTTCTGATGAATTCCAAACCCTAATTCCTTGAAACCTTGACTTCAAATGATGTCTCAAGATGTATGAACCTTTGATTAATGATCATGGTGCCCAAATTCTGCAAGAATGGCCATCATCCACTGCTTTGACTGATCAATGACTGAGTTTGACCTAATTTCTGATGGTTGCTTCAACTGCAAGCAACAAGGTTAAACAGACAATATTTTTGTACTTTGTGAATGATAAACATATGAAAGCAAAGATATACAAATGCAAAGTATGCTTGGTGATCAAGAAACAATCCACAAGGCAACCAACCCACTAAGAGGAAAGCAAAGGCATGCAATGATCCTTGAGGTTATGATATGAATGATATGGGCCGTGAGGGATCTTAGGGCCCAAAATTGGGGTCTTACAGATGCCCCTATTTAAGGTCATTCTAGCCGGAGAAGTGAAGTTTAGAAATCTTCATCTCGACGCGGTAGAATGGACTTAAATAACAGTAATGAGACAGATTTTGGTCCCTAAGAGACCTCATGATGCAAATGTATGTATGCAACAGACACAAATTCTGTGGGGAATATGATTCACACAGAAGAAAAGACGATCCATCGGAGTAATACACTCACCAGGGACAGAGACTCTAACAAGACTCTATGGGGATAATAAAAGAAAAAGAAATACGTGAACAAAACACGACTCCAAACTGGGGAAGATAAAACTGACATAACGTGAACAAGACACGACTCTGATTAGGGAAAACAGAAAAACAGACAGGAGAACTCACTGGGGAGTGAAGAACTCACACTGGGAAGAGAATTCCAAATGGAAAATAAATCCATCGGAGAGACACACGCTGACTCCTGAGGAGAAGCAAAAGAAAACTCCACTGGGGAAGTAACAAAGCAAATGAGATGTTACCAGGCACACGGGTAACAAACTCAGGAAAATCCGACTCCACAGGGGGACCGAGGTCATAATAGGGAGCAGAAAGGAGGGAACACCAAGGATACCGGTTACTGGGTATATAATAGGTGACCAACCAAAGACGTGAATTGGTTTTCACTTCCAAAACACTCATCATCCAAAAGGAGGGCTTGAAAAAGCAAACTTGCTTATAGGATGGACATTCAATTCCACAAGGAAAATGAATCTTACTCTGAGGGGAAAACAATCAAAAGATCGACTCAAGAGCGAACGAGATATAATATCCATTACCGTCAGAACGTGGATAGAATACTCAGATGAGACATATTATTCATTACCGGCAGACCGTGAATAATATACTCGAGAGGAAAATTATCCTGAACCGGTTACTGGGTTGTTTATAGGATAAAATCCGAAAACGTGAATTGGTTTTCACTTCCAAAACACTCATCATCCGAAAGGAGGGCTTGAAAAAGCAAATCGACTTACAGGATGGGCATTCGAATCCACAACGGGAAAACGAGTCTTACTCAAGTGGGGACACAAACCCAAAGAGTGCATGAGATATAATATCCATTACCGGCAGACCGTGGATAAGATACTCGCATGAGATATATTATCTATTACCGTCAGAACGTAGATAATAAACTCGCATGGTAAGAAACACCAGAGATACCGGTTACTGGGTATATAATAGGTGATCTACTGAAAACGTGAATTGGTTTTCACTTCCAAAACACTCATCATCCAAAACACAAACTGGTTAAAGGATGGCTATTCGATTCTACAAAGAATACGAATCTTGCTCAGTTGGGGAAAATCAACAAAGGATTCCAACTAAAGAGCGCATGAGATATATTATTCCTTACCGGCAGACCGTGAATAATATACTCGAAAGGAAAAGACACCAGAGATACCGGTTACTGGGTATATAATAGGTGACTAACCAAAACAGAGTGACAATCGATACCAAGCATACGGGTAAACGAAAGACAACTCAAAGGGATAAATTGCAAGCATCCGGCAATTATCCAACAACAAAGAAATATTCGACTCCGCAAAGGGAAAAACGAATCTTACTCGACTGGGGAAACACAAAAGGTTTCGACTGAAGAGTGCATGAGATATACTATTCATTACCGGCAGACCGTGAATAATATACTCGCATGGAAGACTATCCACAACCGGTTACTGGGTTAACAAAGGATAAATCAACCGAACAGAAAGGCATCGGGATACCAAATTAGGTATATATGATGACCAATCAAAAGGAACAACAGACATTACCAACAAAAGGGTAAATGAAAGGTGAACTGCTGAGGATAAATTGCAAGCATCCGGCAATTATCGACAGAGACTAACTGGGGATACACCGATAAACAAACAATGATCCGGGGACAAATCACTAGCATACGGTGAAAAGACCCACTGGGGATAAAATTGCTAGCATACGGCAATTATCCACAAAAGACTTGCTGAGGATATAAGTGTTGATCTGAGCAACTTACACAAGCAAAGGAAAATCATCATCAAATATTGAATGAAGATAACCACAAAATTAGGGTTTACATCTACCGAATACGGGGTAGAAGACCAACAACTTCGCGTGGGGATAGAACAAATCACAAATCCGCACGGGAAACCAAAATAGGGTTTATAACAAACCACAAACTGCTGAAGCGCAGGAAAAATAGGATTTTACAACTACCATTATACGGGTAGAAAACCAAAAACTCTGGCTGGAGAATAAAGGTGTATAACCACAAATTCTGTTAAGAAAGCCAGGAAAAGTAGGACTTACAACTACCGGTTATGAGGGTAGGGGCCCAAAAACATTCCGCTGGGGAACAACCCACTGGGAAGCACAAGATATCTGACAAATAGCCAATTCGGGAATGATCCGAAAAGACAGACTGAATAAAGGCACGTCCTAATGAGGATATAACTCAAATAGGAAAATCCATCCCAATATATGTGTTGGGAGGAAACGGAAGAAACCGTCATCCACGAGGATAATCTCAGTGGGGAACTGCAGAAGGAAAGACAACATTTTCTGCTTATGGGGTTGACTCTATGTGGAGAGATTTATAACACCCGACATCTGCTTGGGGAGATCTGTAAAGAGATCTATATCACCATAGCAGGGGACACGACAAACAAAAGATATATGGCAAGAAATGCAACATGAATATCTGAATGTTTATGAATATGCATGAATATGCGTGATTTATGTTTGATGAATGCTGACAAAACAGACAATTCTAACACAAACAGGTTCAGGAACAAACATCCGGTATTATACTTCCAGGGGAAAAACCAGCTGGAGAGCCAATCTGCGGAGATCTACATGCTGTAAAGCAAAGATCTGCGGGTACTGCTGAAGAAGCAGCGGATCAGAAATATCAGGAAACAATCCAATCAGGGTACAGAAAGTCACAACGGGCAAGACAGCCACCAAGACAGATCTGTAGGGGAACAAGAGAGGTCCCAAAGTATATCTGCAGGGGATCCCAGTGTTAACTGAGAAACAAAAAAAAGTGCATAAGCGCGAACTGCTGTAGAAGCAAACTCCATAAATCTCCGCTGGGGAACAACCCACTGAGGGAGAATGATATCATCCAAATAGAATCTGACTGCATAAGCAAATCTACTGGGGAAAGCTGTCGGCTACTCTCTTGGGGACAACCCACTGAGGGAGGACAGATCAAACAAGTAGATTCTGCAACGAATCACTCCACTTGGGGAGAATATTCAGCAAACTGATCACAACAAGTAGATTCTGCAATAAAAGCCACTCTACTGGGGATCACAAACAATCAGGAAATTAATCCGTTCACTGGAGGCCAAAGCCATCATCCGACCATACTGGGGATTGAAGGAGTATTCAACAGGCAAAACTGCCACAACAAACATTCTGCAGACTAAGCTGAGGAAAGGATGATTGCAATACTGGGATACCACCCAAATCAACCACTGAGTAGGAAAATAAATCCTGCTCTGCTGGAGAGAATAACTCTGGTGGAGAGATAGCAACAATTCCACAGACGACTTCGCCGGGGAAAAGGTAAAGTACCGGGTATCAAACCACTGACTTACCGAGTCTTCAAAAAGACAACAAACGTGCTGAGGAGACAGACAAATCCTGCTGGCGCACTGCATGGGGAAAAGAGGTAACAACTCCTCTTGCAACCCTGGTGGGGATATTAATAACAGCTCTACTCGCGACTCCGAGGGGAGTATCAATCAATCAGTTATACTCATGACTGTGTTGAGGAGACAAATAAAGTCTGGGGATACGACCCACTGGAGAAAGTGACGGGGCACCAGGATGACAAACCATCAACCGCCGAAACTTCACAAGAAAACACCCATGCTGGGAAAACTGCTGCTGGAGAGAACAAAGTCTTCAACAACAAATCACTTGCGACTGCACTGGGGAACAACCCCACCAACAACTTTGTTTTGAGGAACAACCTCAACAAAGGTCTGAAGAAAGAAGATACCACCAAACCAGGAGTATGAACCAATGTCTTACCTGTTGGGAATCATGCCACCCTCGGGAGAGCACTGGGATATTCTTGAGTATCCTTTCAATCTTGTGAATGTTCACTTTGTATAAAACAACAAATTTTAAAAAATTTGATTTGTTTAAAACAATGACATTTTATCAATTTAAAACATGCAAAACATTTGTTGAATTGAAACAAATAAGAGTGCAAATAAATTGGATAAAAAGCTCAAATTGATTTGATGGAATGGTAGTCTGCAAATGGCAAGACTCCATAGATCCGTACAAATTTGAAATCAGTGATATATATTGGAAGAGGGCTACATTGAACATAATGATCCTTTCTCTACCAATTTGAATCTCGATGTATCCGAAGCTTCAGTTGACGACGAATCGAGAATCTTCTGACGAAATGACGACTGATAAACCAGAAAGTCTTGTCAGGATGCAGTTACTTGCCAAAATCCCTAATTTTTGCCTAGATTGCCCCAGGGTGAGGTACTCAATCTAGCGGGATGCAAATATATCTTTTTTTTCAAGTCTCTAATTTTTGCCTGGATTACCCTTGCGGGTTCTCCACCGAGACGCTCATTTTTGCCTAAGCCGCCCTTTCGGGTTTTCAACTTAGCGAGCTATTCTGTTTTTTCATTCTTTTTTTTTTTTGCATATACTTTTTTTTAGGCAAAGTATCTCTTAACTGCATCTGAATTCACAGGACGAGTGAAATCCTCCCCATCCATTGTTGTAAGCATCAAAGCACCGCCTGAAAAGGCTCTCTTAACAACATATGGACCCTCGTAGTTTGGAGTCCACTTGCCCCTGGAATCGGGCGCGAAAGACAAAACTTTCTTGAGCACAAGGTCACCTTCTCGGAACACACGAGGCTTGACCTTCTTGTCGAATGCTTTCTTCATTCTCTGTTGATATAACTGACCATGGCACATGGCAGTTAATCTCTTCTCTTCGATCAAATTCAACTGGTCATAACGACTCTGAATCCATTCAGCATCAGTCAACTTGGCTTCCATCAAGACTCGCATTGATGGGATCTCCACCTCTACTGGGAGAACGGCTTCCATGCCATAAACAAGAGAGAAAGGGGTTGCCCCTGTTGAAGTGCGTACAGACGTACGATATCCATGCAAAGCGAATGGCAGCATCTCATGCCAATCTTTGTACGTGACAGTCATCTTCTGGATAATCCTCTTGATATTCTTGTTAGCAGCTTCAACAGCCCCATTCATCTTAGGTCTGTAAGGAGAGGAATTATGGTGTGCAATCTTGAATTCAGCGCACAACTCATCCATCATTTGTTATTCAGATTGGATCCATTATCAGTAATGATCCTTTCTGGCACACCATAACGGCAAATCAGCTGGTTCTTGATAAACTTCACAACCACTTGCCTGGTTACATTCGCGTACGAAGCGGCTTCAACCCATTTGGTGAAGTAATCAATTGCTACGAGAATAAACCGATGTCCATTGGACGCTTTCGGCTCAATCATACCGATCATGTCGATTCCCCACATAGAGAAAGGCCATGGTGATGAAATCACATTCAGGAGTGTCGGAGGAATATGAATCTTATCCGCATAAATTTGACACTTGTGACATTTCTTCACATACTTGCAACAGTCAGACTCCATTGTCAGCCAATAGTAGCCTGCTCTCAACATTTTCTTAGCCATGGCATGTCCATTGGAATGAGTACCAAATGACCCTCATGGACCTCAGTCATCAACAGGTTTGCTTCGTGTCTATCCACGCATCTGAGCAAAACCATATCAAAATTTCTCTTGTACAGCACTTCACCACTGAGGTAGAAACTGCCTGACAACCTTCTCAAAGTTTTCCTATCTTTCACAGATGCCCCAGGCGGGTAGACCTGGTTCTGGAGGAAATTCTTGATATCAAAATACCAAGGCTTGTCATCTTTCACATCTTCAATTGCAAATATGTGAGCGGGTCTGTCCAAGCGCATCACAGTAATGTTGGGAACATCATTCCACCATCTGACAACTATCATGGAAGCAAGTGTAGCAAGGGCATCTGCCATCCGATTATCCTCTCGAGGAATATGATAAAATTCAACTTCTGTGAAGAAAGTTGAAATTCTCCTTGCATAATCTCTGTATGGGATGAGACCTGGTTGATTCGTCTCCCATTCACCTTTGATCTGATTGACAACCAAAGCTGAATCACCATAGACATCAAGATATTTGATCCTTAAGTCAATGCATTCTTCAAGTCCCATAATACAGGCTTCATACTCCGCCATATTATTCGTGCATTTGAAGGTTAGCCTTGCTGTAAATGGAATGTGCGAACCCTGGGGATTAACAATTACTGCCCCAATTCCATTTCCATATTGATTAACAGCGCCATCAAACACCATCGTCCATCTGGAACCAGGTTCTGGACCTTCATCAAGTGTAGGCTCATCGCAATCTTTCATCTTCAAATACAGAATTTCCTCGTCTGGGAAGTCATACTGAACAGACTGATGATCTTCAATTGGCTGGTGCGCTAGATGGTCAGCCAAGATACTACCTTTGATAGCTTTCTGAGCTCGATACTCAATATCATACTCAGACAACAGCATCTGCCAACGGGCAATCCTCCCAGTTAAAGCAGGCTTCTCGAAAATATACTTAATTGGATCCATCCTGGATATCAACCAAGTTGTATGATTTATCATGTACTGGCGCAAACGCTTAGCTGCCCAAGCTAAAGCACAGCACGTCTTCTCAAGCATAGAGTACCGAGACTCACAATCAGTAAATTTCTTACTGAGGTAGTAAATAGCAAACTCCTTCTTCCCTGATTCATCTTGTTGACCGAGTACACAACCCATCGAGTCTTCAAGAACTGTTAAGTACATAATCAGAGGTCTTCCTTCTACTGGCGGAGACAAAATCGGAGGTTCGGACAGATAATCTTTGATACTGTCGAAAGCTTTCTGGCAATCCTCGGTCCAATCATGAGACTGATCTTTCCGGAGGAGCTTGAATATCGGCGCACATGTGGCAGTCATGTGGGATATAAATCTGGAAATGTAGTTCAAGCGGCCAAGAAAACCTCGGACTTGCTTCTCAGTTTTGGGTGCGGGCATCTCTTGTATTGCTTTGACCTTTGCAGGATCAACCTCAATACCTCTTTCACTTACCACAAAACCCAACAACTTTCCGGAACGGACTCCAAAAGTACATTTGTTCGGATTCAGAC
This sequence comes from Lathyrus oleraceus, assembly GCF_024323335.1. Classification (NCBI taxonomy): domain Eukaryota; kingdom Viridiplantae; phylum Streptophyta; class Magnoliopsida; order Fabales; family Fabaceae; genus Lathyrus; species Lathyrus oleraceus. The sequence continues at coordinate 324,086,175 of NC_066581.1, forward strand.
GAAGCTGGAATTTCCTCAAACGCTGAAAAAGCTTCAACAAATGCTCAATATGCTCAACTTCCGTTCGGGACTTAGCAATCATATCATCAACATAGACTTCTATCTCCTTGTGCATCATATCGTGAAACAAGGTAGTCATAGCTCGTTGATACGTGGCTCCGGCGTTCTTCAAACCGAAGGGCATCACTCGATAACAGAATGTTCCCCAAGGTGTGATGAATGTTGTCTTCTCCATATCCTCTGGTGCCATCTTGATTTGATTATATCCGGAAAATCCGTCCATAAAGGAAAAGACTTTGAATTTAGCTGTATTGTCTACCAACATGTCAATGTGTGGTAGAGGAAAATCATCTTTTGGGCTAGCTTTATTCAAATCTCTGTAATCAACGCACATACGGACTTTTCCGTCCTTCTTAGGAACAGGCACAATGTTGGCCACCCATTGAGGATATGTCGAAGTCACCAGAAACCCCGCATCAATTTGCTTCTGAACTTCCTCTTTGATCTTCACTGCCATATCTGGATGAGTTCTTCTGAGCTTCTGCTTCACAGGCACGCACTCCGGCTTCAAAGGCAGGAAATGTTGCACAATATCTGTATCTAAACCCGGCATGTCTTCATAGGACCAAGCAAAGATATCTGAATATTCTCGTAGCAAGCTGATCAAATCTTCCTTAACAGACCCTTCAAGAAGTGCCCCAATCTTCACCAGGCGCTCACAATCTTCAGATCCCAAGTTGACTGTTTCCAAGTCTTCGAGATGCGGCTGAATGATCTTCTCTTCGTGCTCAAGGAGACGGGTGATCTCATCAGGGATCTCTTCAACGTCATCTTCCTCTGCCTCAAATACAGGGAATTCAAAATTGGGAGATGGCGTTGGATCATTATGTTCAATGGGTTTTAGGATCAACCTGCATAATGATTTTGGTTAAGAAAAACTTCATAATTTAAGCAAAACAAATCATTATGCAGATGAAAGAATGTTGCTTTTACAGCTTTTATTTTGTTTTTATGGTTTTTTGTGATCACTGATTTCATAAAGAAAAGCAAAAAGTGAAAACAAAGGAAAAACAAATGTTTTGACAATGCAAAAATTGAATGAAAATATCATTGTATATATGCTTTGCCAACAATGTCATCACTTCTCCTTTTGGCATGGGAGAAGGGTTTTAAACAAAATGAACAATTACTCTGATCTATGGATAACTGTAGGAACATCCACAGCGACCCAATTGTGGCAGACACCACCAGGAATAACAAAATTGTTCAAGTCTTCTGCATCTTCTTCTTCAATGATAGCAGCAGCTTCCTCTTCTGCAGGTTGATCAGCATGGATGAATCCTCCACTTGTGAACAGACCTTGCTCATTGAATGCCCCAGAACCAAAGCCAATGCCAGCCCGGGATCGATTATCTTCAAGTTCAAGCACTTTCCCTAATCCAGCAACTGCACCACATTCAATGGCCAGCTTAGCATCACGGTAGGAAGTGAATGAAGGAGACTTCTTCTCGATTGGTTTATCAATAGATAAAGCTTGGAACTGAGTTCCAACTTCATCCTCTGCATCAATGTACGAGAAAGAAGATAGATTACTGACCAGGAGAGCCTTTTCTCCCCCTACTACAACCAATTTCTTGTTTTTCACAAACTTCAACTTTTGGTGTAGGGTGGATGTCACGGCGCCAGCCTCATGAATCCATGGTCTGCCCAAGAGACAGCTGTATGATGGGTGAATATCCATTACTTGAAAAGTGATCTGGAAATCACTTGGTCCAATCTTGATTGGGAGGTCAACTTCCCCAATCACGGTCTTACGCGACCCATCAAAAGCTTTAACAACAACCCCACTCTGCCTCATAGGAGGACCTTGATATGACAATCGAGAGAGTGTGGATTTTGGCAATACGTTAAGGGACGATCCAGTGTCCACCAATACATTGGACATTGCATCAGATTTGCAATTCATTGAAATGTGTAAAGCCATGTTGTGGTCTCTTCCCTCCTCAGGGAGATCAGCGTCACAAAAGCTCAAGGTGTTGCAAGCGGTAATGTTTGCAACTATGCTATCAAATTGTTCCAAGGTGACGTCGTGATCAACGTACGCCAGGTCCAAGACTTTCTGCAGAGATTCCCGATGAGGCTCTGAATTCAGCAGTAGAGAAAGAATGGAAATCTTGGAGGGCGTGTGTAGAAGCTGGTCTACAATGTTGTACTCACTCTTTCTGATGAGCCTCAGCATCTCATCGGATTCTTCATCAACAATGCCACTCGGGCCATCTGAAGAAACAGGAGTCTTTTGTACAGACGAGGAGGGTTTGGCAACATCAAGTGCCGGGTTCTGAACATTCACAGCAGTCCCTACAGGGCGCTCAACAGATTCAGAAGAAACAGCAGGAGCTTTGGCAGGTGCAGAAAAGACACGACCACTGCGGGTCAATCCACTAACATCAGCAATAGTGGTCACAGAAGTTGAAGGCAAAGGAACCTCTACTCCATCCTGGACAGCAACAGGATTGTACCGGAATGGTACGGCTCGATCAGATGAATACGGCACAGGGCCAGCTGGTTTGATAATCAAAGCAGGGGAAACTTTAGGCTTGTTGCTATTATACCGAATAACAACGGGCTCTGGCAATTTGAACACCGGGGAGATAACACTCACTTCGGGCTCAACAACATCCACATTGCGATTCTGGAGAATCTCAATGGTACCTTCATTCAACATCGTTTGCAATTCGCGGCGGACTTGGTCACAACCCAAGCGGTTAACAGAACAGACACGGCACTTATCGTGGTTATGCTCCAAATAGCTGTGCTGGCACAGCATTTTATGTAAATAAACCAACGACTGCCGGATATGGCTGACATACTTCACCTTGTACTTCCCAAGGTCTTCCTGGATCATATTGACAGACTTCCCATGCGAAGGCAATGGGTTCCTGGTAACATTAGGGTTTGAGTCTTCAAAACTCAGAATTCCGCTTCTCATGAGGTCTTGAACCTTATTCTTCAGCGGGAAACAGTTCTCAACGTTGTGGCCCGGAGCACCGGAATGGTAGACACAATGCTGGTCTGGTTTGTACCACCATTGCGGATTGGCAGGAATAGCAGGAGGATCCCTGGGTGAAACCAACTTCCTCTCCAACAAGGAGGGATAAAGCTCTGTATATGTCATTGGAATCGGGTCGAAGCTGACCTTCTTCCTATCATAGTTCACATTCGCTTGGTTGGTTGTACTTCCACGAGGCTGGTAAGCCTGTTGCTGTGGACGCTGCTGTTGCTGTTGATATTGCGGTTGTGGATATTGCTGCTGATGCTGATACTGTTGAGCATTATCCTTGAATACAGGCGCTACATGAGCTACCTGATGCTGATGTTTGGAATGATGTGCAGGCTTCCTCTGAACAGAGGGTCTTCTATGCTTGGGCTGAGACTGCACAGCATGCGCTTCACCTTCTTTCCTCTTAAACGCTCCATACCGTTTAGAGGAAGAACCATCATCTTTAGCTAACCGTCCTTCACGGACACCTTCTTCAAGACGCATCCCCATGTTCACCATCTCGGTGAAATCAGAGGGAGCACTGGCCACCATTCTCTCATAATAAAATGATCCAAGAGTCTTCAGAAAGATCTTGGTCATCTCCTTCTCTTCTAATGGTGGAGTAATTTGAGCTGCCAGCTCACGCCATCTCTGGGCGTACTCCTTGAACGACTCTTTGTCCTTTTGTGACATAGACCTGAGTTGATCTCTGTCAGGCGCCATGTCAACGTTATATTTATATTGCTTGACGAAAGCTTCGCCAAGGTCATTGAAAGAGCGGATGTTGGCACTGTCCAGACTCATGTACCAACGTAGAGCAGCACCAGACAAACTGTCTTGGAAGTAGTGGATCAGGAGTTGATCGTTGTCTGTCTGCGTGGACATCTTTCTGGCATACATGACCAAGTGTGCCAAAGGACAAGTGTTCCCTTTATACTTCTCAAAGTCTGGGACCTTGAATTTAACTGGTATTTAACACCGGGAACTAGACAAAGTTCGGCTGCTGACTTGCCGAAGAGATCTTTGCCTCGGAGAGTTCTCAATTCCTTCTCAGCTCAAGGAATTGATCGTTCATCGCATCCATTTTCTCATGTACATCTGAGCCCTCAGACGCTTCAGAGTGATAAATGGTGTCGTCTACCCTAGGCATGGTATGCACGACAGGAGGAACAGGAATAGGGACCGGGCTAGATGCCGGCATTTGAGCAAATGTTGGAGCTGGCAGATCAGGCATGAAGCCAGGAGGCATCCCCCAAGGAAAACCGGGAGGCATGGCGTTTGGCTGCGAGGCACTAACGGGCACCGATGTAGTAGCTACCTCCGATATAACTGTCCGCTGAACCGGAGTTGCTGGCTGTTGAGGAGCAGGCTGATTCTGGGCAGCAAGAAGTTGCTCCATCAGAGCGCCAAGTCTGGCGACTTCATCTCTCAAACTCTGGTTCTCTTGTTCCAACTGCTCCATAATCCTTGCAGAGTTGACTCGCGTATAATACCGGTGAGTCAGCTTGTCTTCAAAATAAATGAAGAGCAGATGTTAGAACCGGAAGACCAGAAAAATGGGTACCTGTTTATGCAGGAATGATGCATGAAATGCTTGTGCAAATGCTTTATTTTCAAGGAACCCTTAGGGTATTCATTTGCAATATTTCGAATATTTAAACATTTTGATTGCTCATGGAAAATATTTCATTCAAAATATTAAGACAAAGAAGTACAGCATTCTTTTAAATATTACAAAGAGAAAAGGTAAATAACATCCTATGGATCCCTATTAGCTCGGGATGCTGGAAGACGAGAAGTGCACAACTTCTTGATCTCTCTCTCATAGGCAGCCTCCATATCAGCCTTCTCCTTTGCAAGTTGATCATACTTCCTTTTCCAAATTTGGATGACTGAGGAAGCAGAGAAGTCCAAGTGTCGTTCGGATCATCGATCACTCGGTGCTCGAGAAATTCAATCATATCATCTTTCTCCTTGAGCTGCTGCAGCAATTCCTCTCTCTCGCGGATCCAGGCACGCGAAAGGTCTTCTTCTCTCAACTCCTCTACACGTTGGGTAGGGAGGGTTGAAGGCCCAGCCACATCCAACAGTGTAGGTCTCGGATGATCATACGGCATCAGGTAGGTAGCAGCCCTCTGTCTGACCCAAGAGGTATATGGCTCCAAAGCAATGCAGTTCTTTGGACCCAATTCATTCCTACTCTTTATGCGAATATTGCGCCAAGCGCGGACAAATCTGGCTTTCAGGCCTTGGGGATCTTTACCCTCCTGAAAGAATACACCTTCTAACAGAATGTTATGGGGTTTATCCTTTAGGGGGAACCCAAGCTGACGACGTGCAAGCGTAGGGTTGTAGGTAATCCCACCACATGTACCAAGAAGAGGCACATTGGGGAATTCACCACAAGAATTAATGATCTGAACGGTATCATACACGCGATCATACCAGGTGATATCATCATTGGTGAGAGACATGAGTCTCTGAGACCACCGTAGACATCCCTTGTTCTCCTTGAAAGCAACTGTCTGCGGCAAGTGCGAAATAAACCACTTGTACAGCAGGGGTAAACAGCAGACAATGACTCCTCCATTCTTCATATTCCTCAGATGCATGGAGACATAAGCATCACCCAACAAGGTCGGAACCGGATTAAGAACGGAAAAGATCCTAATGGCGTTCATGTCGACGAACTTGTCAAAGTTGGGAAACAGCACCAATCCATAGATAAGCAACACAAATAGAGCCTCAAAGGCATCCTCACTCATGGCCTTCCCATAGAAAATGGCTTGAGCAATAAGGAACTCGGAAGGAAAACCCTGAATTCCGCCTTTGGTAGTCAGATTAGCTCTAATCAGATCTTCATCTATGTGCAACAGGCTGGAAATCTCTCGAGCAGATGGAATACTCTCTAAGCCACTGAACGGCACTTGATCCAGAATAGGAATCCCAATAAGGTGAGAGTATTCTTCCAAAGTCGGCATCAACTGGAAATCCGGAAATAAGAAGCAATGATAGAGCGGATCATAGAACTGAGCAAGAGTGCTCATCAATCCCTCATCCACTTGAGTAGTCAGCAACGGCAGAAGCTTCCCATAGCGAGCCTTGAAACCCAAGGGATCTAATACATATGATGTCAGATTCCTTAACTCTTTTACATCAGGCTGCTTGAAGCTGTACTTCTTTGTATGCCTTTTCGGTCTTTCCATGTCTGAAAATTTTGCAAATAACCCTTTAAGTTCCTTGAAAATTTTCTCTTTTGATGACATGAATGCGGATGAATGCGTGAATGCATGAATGCAACAAACACACTCAAGGATTAAACAAAGCACACCAAACAAAGGTCGTGGGAAAGCTCTATGTATCCCTAATATCAATCATCCATTTTGGTGGATTTAGGTTTTCACCTTATCGACACCCAAGTTCCATTGATATTAACGGTACATGAACCGGTTCAGACATTCTTAATATCAACCAGCCGCTTTGATGGATTTTAGGTTTTACACCTGATCCGGGATCCATTGATATTAACAATGCTTTGAACGACTCAACCACGAATCACGGGTTTGTTGAGAGTCACGAGCATGGAGTCTCGGTTAAGAACCACCCAAAGGGAGTGTACTAGGGTTTAAACCTGCCAGACATGTTCTATCAGAGGTTCCCATAATCATCGTTCCATCTTTCGAATATTTTCGGAGGAACGAATACTCGTATTCCAAGAATATTCTCAAGAGAAACTCTTATGAGTGTAGTATCGCGTAACAATCGTATCAGAACTGACATCTGAACGACCTCCGCACTACGGTCCTAAAAATAGGCCAAGATGGGTTTGGTAAACTAAGGTCCTTGGCTTCTGCGGAACATGATTGAAAGAATAATGCCTAACCACAAATAACTTGTGTGACATTATTAGTTCAACATGACCTCCACCAAGTGAATGGGCTCGCAAGTCAACTGGCTAAGGACTACTCCACACCAGTCGACAAGACTATGCCATTCTCCTATCCTAGAGTGCACTCGAGTTCGGGTATAGAACTCATCTCACAGATCACCAAAGCAAACAGCAAATGTATATCAAGCAATTCACACATTACAATCAATACATTCATCCCAATTTGTACAAAAATATGTCAAAGGACAAATAATAATATATCACAACAAGGGTGAAAAGTAGGCAATACCACCAGGGATTCCGGTGAGATGTCCCCAGCAGAGTCGCCACTTTTCTGTAGCGGTGTATTCGTCGCTATATGATCTATCGATTAAACCATAAGCTAGGAGATACATGAAAAATTCGAGTCGCCACCGCACTTTTATTTATCCAAAGGATTGGCTAAAAAGCGAACAAAAGCCTAAGAAGTTTTACACGTAGAAAACTAATAAAAAGATCAGAGATTCTGGGTAAGGGGTAAATTACGCAATGGGAAGGTGTTAGGCACCCACTACGTCCTAGGTACTCCTAGGGAGCCCTTTTCACACTTGTTATGCAAAAATTATTATTTGTTATGACAAAAAGATTGTGCAAACATGATTGGGATGGTGAGAAAAGAATATACAAGTTTTATTATTATTGGGTATTGGGTTCGAACGGATGAACCCGTTGCCTACGTACCTTCCATCAAAGGTAAGGATCAGAACGCCGTAGTTCGGCTAAAAGATTTCCAAAAGTGGGTTAGGTTCAATTTTAAACACAAACCCTAGGTCTTACGTTATCCACGGGAGAACACTCAACCTTATACAAACAACAACGTCCACCATGTGAGAACAGCTTCAACTGGCCAGAGAGGGGTTAACCCTATAATAGGCGAGGAAGACTTACAATTCAATCACTAAAGACAGAAGGTGAGATTAACATCAACCACTAAGATAAATCAAACCTATAGCTCATGTATGAAAAGATTAATGGACAAAGCCAAAACAAGTGAATGAGTGGAGTTACTGATTATGATTATGAAAATGAAGTCAAAATATGATTAAGATCAATTCAAATAAGTATTATGAAATGAAGTTTGGAAAAAGGTCAAGGACTTGAGTCCAGGTTTTTAGTTAGAAAACATGAAGATGTTTGCACAGCACTTATGTCAAGTTTAAAAGTAAAGTGTGAAAAGTCTAGGACATAATGAATGATGAATGGATGAAGGATGGAAAGTAAAACTTCTTAGAAGGTTCACTTCTTGAAATCATATAGCAGATGACTCAAGTGTGTCCTTTGGAATAGCAATTAATAATAACAAACAAGCAAAACAAAGACGGATACCGGATGCCAATCAATGGTCTTATACCAGTCTCCTAAAACAAAACAGGATATCAGAAGCCACTCAATGGACTTACACTAATCTCCACAGGCGAAGAAAACAAAGGAATGAAAATAAGGAAAGTCAACTGCCAATCTATCTGGACTTAGGTTAACCCCACAGTATGGTCCTAGGAAATCCAATGCCACATCACTGGGACTTATAATGGATCCTCACATACAAGAAACAAAAGCAACAATATGATCACAGGAATGCAAATGCCAACTTACAGGGACTTATAATTGCAACCTCTCACACAAACAGATGAACAAACTATGATCACAGGAAAGCAGATGCCAACTTACAGGGACTTATAACTGCAACCTCACATACAAACACACAGATCAAACTATGACCACAGGATAACAGATGCCAACTTACAGGGACTTATAACTGTATCCTCACATACACACAGATAAACAGAAGATATGAGTGACCAATGAGGTCTTACACTCTATCCTTTCATATCACAGGAGCAAATGCCAAAGCAATGGACTTACAATTGTCCTCAATGGGCAAACAACAATGATAGCATCACAAAACAAATGAGATGATCATGCATTAATGGCAATTGATGATGATAGATGCATAACATACAAGCAAGCAAGTGCATATGAAGCAATCAATCAAGCAATGAATATCAAACAACACACTCTATAGCCAAACAATGGGGGCTCACACAAGAGGGTTTGACTTTAACAGTCCACTGTAATGGGTAAAGGTCGCTCTTAACCTGGCCATTGAGGGGCTCAGGTGAAGCAGATGAATAGGAGATGAGGGGTGTGCCTCATTGCTTCTATCTCAAATCAGAGAGAGCATCAAAGAAAGTGTGGGAGTTCAGAAAGTAGGAACTCTCTCCACATTATTGACTCGATTAGATCTTGGGTATTTATCTCATTGCTTCAACCAGGTACTGGGAGCAAAGAGAGGACACACTGAATAGTGGGGGATAGATTGCTTATCCCTACCTTCCACCAATTGCCTTACTTGAAGGACTTTTCCTGCTTGGGACAAATATAAACAAACACAGGCATTGCCTCTTAAGGAGGACTTCAGACAGTTTGCCCGGTCAAATAACAGACCGGGTCTCCAGACTACATGAAGAAGAAAGGTTTATACCTCAAAGCAAATGCTAAATAGCAAAGCAAGCAATCAAGTTCAAAGAACTTAAGCAACTAAAGTACCTGCAAAAGTCAAACCAATTAGTAAACAGTTCAACAATTAAAACAAAGAGAAATGAACCAAAAGTCAACCAACAGAGGGACCAATTGTGCAAGGCACAAAGACTCAAGCATATGAGTCACCTACAAAACAAGGGTTAGCATGTGAACAAAAAATCAAATTCAATCACATTTGAGTGATCCTCAAGGCATTAGTGCTCAACCTGAAACAGATGAACTCAACATAAGCTCAGAAGACCACTAGGACTAGCCTAGGGTCAAAGATGAAAGAAAAAGTCAAGGCAGCAAGCAATGTTCAATCAAAGTCAAATGCAATCATGTAGGAAGCAAACACAATTGGATTCAAACTTATATCATGCATCAAGGTCATTTCATATGCAAAAGGATGCAAAGCATGGCAAAAGAAGCATACAAAAGTCAACAGCAAAGACTTCATTCAAAAGTCAACTCAAACATTTTCAAAAATCATGAAATAAATCACACTCAATCCTAACATCTAACATGGTATACATGTAAAATTTCATGGCATTTGGATGAGAGGAAGGCAGTCAAATAAAATCATGAAGTCAAACCAAATTCAAGTAAGCAAGGTGAAAGACAACAAGCATAGGTCAACTTCAAAAAATCATATCAATTTGAAAACAGAAGAGAAATGAATAAAATTTACACCAATGCAAAGCTTGAGATGTCTAGTTATCACATATGAAATTTCATGATCATACAATAAGATTTGAGAATTTCACAAAGGATTTGGCAAGGCATAGCATAAAAAGTCAACAAATGATCAAGTATGGAAGAAAATTCTCAATCAAATGGAAAACAGCATGATTAATTCCAAGAAAATTCATACATCAATTAGACATACAAGGGATCATTCATGCGAAATTTGGAGTGATTTGGATAAGAGGAAGCATGTGAACAAAAATCATACATTTGCATATCATTGGTGTGACACAAATTGTCACACCCTAATTCAAAAATTCATATCTATCAAACCACAAATGAGAAATCCACAAACTTTATATGGAAATGAAGGTCAATGTGTCTAGTTCTACCACAAAAATTTTCAAAGGCAATGGATGCAATATGACAATTTCACAATTGAAATGGCACAATGTATCATTTAGGCATACATGTGAAGAAAATAATTATCATAAAAAATCCAGCCAATGGAAAAATCATTAAAAATCACAATTAAAAACTAGACTCAATCATGAACATGATGGAAAAAGAATCATAATTTTTGGATGAAAAATGAATTAGAAAATAATTGTTGAAGTTGGATGAAATAATGATGCAAACATGAACAAGATGGTAAGGCAATTGGTCAACATGAGAGTCAATGATGGCAGACTTGGTAATATCCGCCTCACTTACTCAAAACGACACAGTTTTGGCCTACACAACGAAATGTTGTGATTGGCCAGTTCCCAATGGAACAGTAGCAATATCAACAGCAGCCAATGGCATTCGAAAATTCTGGGCAACAAACATGTTCATGTAACCTAGGGTTCGGCTAATACAGCATGCCATTTCCAATCAAAATCACAGCCATCAAAAATCATAGCTCGTGAACAAACACGGTAATGGTACAACCACACTCATGCACACTTAAACAATTCAAACCATACACATTCATGCAGAATTCTGGGCAAGGTTTTAAGGTTTCAGAACAGCAGCAAAATGGTTCCAGCATGGTAAGCACATGAATCATGAACAACAACATCAAACACTAACAGCCAGCATACTCATGGGGATTTCAAAGGCAGAGTTCTAGGTTCAAGCATAAACAGCATGATTGGCATTTGCAGCATGTGTTCATGTTTATCATGTAATCAAACAAAACGAAACAACAACAGCAACATGTTTCAAAATTGCAGCATGGTATTCAGCATCATGTTTCAACATCAATTTGCATTATGGTTAATAGCACAACAGCACTTATTTTCAAGCAGCATCATTCATGGACATGAACAAAAAACAAAACCAGCATATGGCCATGAACACTGACAGCAAAACAACATAATCATGAAATTTTGGTAGGTTTCAAAACAGCAGCAGCATGATTCGGCAATAGCATAATGTGTTCATCAAACATCCACACAAAATAACCAACAGCACACAAAAACAATGGCATTCAAAGTTCTGGGCAAAGCTCTCGCAGCTAGGGTTTGGCAGCAACATGCATCATGGAATCAACATTAGAAACAAAACTTGACCAAAACATCCTATAGTTACCAGCAGCAATAGTATCCAACACATATGCATGCAGGATTTCGGGCAAATATGACAGGATTCATGAACAGCAAGGCATTAACATTTTTTATCAAAACTCATCACCCATCTACAGCATGGCCAGCAGTACAGCATTAACAATATGTTCAGGCCAATACAAGCAACAACAACAGGCATGATCCTGGGAAAACAAACTGGAACAAGCTAGGGTTTTAACAGGATGCTCATCATTTCCAAGTTCAACCATTAATCATGAACATACAAAAATAAACATCAACAATAATCCTGCAGGGCCTTGACACTATCCTCATACAACACTAAGAACAACAGACCAAACCTAATCATGAGCTGGGCAGAGTAGAATTCAATACAACATATGCTCATCACCAACATTCATCAGTCAATCATCAACATGAACAACAACATTAACAAATGGTCGTGGCCATAAAACATCATCAACTACCAGCAACAAACAAACACGGGAGTTTTTTTTGAACAGACTTCTAGGGTTTGAAGAACAGCAGCCAACACTCATCATCATTATGCATTCGAAATTCCATCATGCACAGAACAAAAAAAAACAACATACCAATAGCATCATTAGACCAAGAATAAGCATAATCCAACACCCATTCTCCTTAAAACAAACTAACTAAAGAGCAGCAAACCAAAACACACATGAACATCAAATTTCAGATTGACATATCTTTACTAACAGCTAACCATTTTCAACAACTTATAGCTCACGACAATCAACAAAGAGGGATCTTCATGATATATGGTATGATTTGGACAAATAAGGAAGTTGAAAATCTTACCTAAATTGAAGAACTCGATGGTACAGTGTGATTTTGGTTGATTTGAATGCAAACGGGTGCAGGTCCACGTTTATGATGATGTTGCTTGAAGCCTCTTAGCTCAACAAAGCTTGATTAGGTCCAAATCTCTATCTGTCATTGGAGTGCTCTTAGAGAAAACAGAATTCGAGCTGCAAAACAGGTGGTGAATCATGCTTGCAAAAGGTTCTAAATGATGGTTATGTCATGGAGGAATCAAGGGTATTTGAGGTTTGTTGATGGTTTATGCAGAAAAAAAAAAAAAAAAGCCAATTGCCAAAACTGCAAGAAGAGAGAATGAGGGTTTTTGGTCTGTGGAGGCTGTGTACACTAGGGTTTATTTGACAGCAAATGGCCTTATAAAGGTCTGTTTAACATTATTAATCCAAGTGCTAAGTTGATTTAGCTTAATGAAAACCAATTGCCATTTTGCTAACTATGCACAAAGTGGAAAATGGGAGGTGTTTGTCTGCTTGAGTGGGCTTGGACAGACTGCAAACAGACTGTATGTTTGCTGTTTTGTGGCTGCACATGTACTGCTGTACTGATTTTGTTCAAATGAAGCCAATTGCCAATTTTGTCCATTTTGCATTTTGATTCAAAATGATGGGAAAATGGTGGTATGATGATGGTTTTAAGCTTGAGGCAAGTTTCAAATATGGTTTAAAGCATTTCCCAATTGACCAAATCAAGAAAAAAATCAAAAACTCAAAAAGTCAAAGTTTGGTCAAACTTTGAATTTAAATGCAAAAGGTCCAAAAATGCCATTTTGATTGGTAAGGTTTTAGGTCATGAAATTTATATTTTTGGAAAGAGGATGAAAAATGTGGTTTGTAGGAAAAAACCCCACCAAATTTGGCCTTATGGTTTGAGAGTTATGGCTTGTTGAAGTTCAAAAATTGGTGAAAATGATTTGATCATATCTTGACAACCACACATGGGATTTTGATGTTCTTGGACTTTTTGAAAATGGGAAGACAAGATCTTCAACTTTCATGTTGGGCAAAAATTCATTTGAAGCTTGTATCATGATGTAAGTTTAAGATCAAGAAGTTTCCATTTTTGGCAGTTGGAATTACAGGTCCACTTTCTATTTCTGGAAAATTTTCTGATTGGCTTGATTTTTTTTCCATGATGAGGTTGAACATGATAGATGAGGCTTATATAAGCATGAATGAGCTTCTTTAAATCAATTCTAATCATCAAATCCTGATTAAATCCACAGTTGACCAAGTTTGACTTTTCTAGGGTTTTGGACTGATTGAACCGCTTCTGATGAATTCCAAACCCTAATTCCTTGAAACCTTGACTTCAAATGATGTCTCAAGATGTATGAACCTTTGATTAATGATCATGGTGCCCAAATTCTGCAAGAATGGCCATCATCCACTGCTTTGACTGATCAATGACTGAGTTTGACCTAATTTCTGATGGTTGCTTCAACTGCAAGCAACAAGGTTAAACAGACAATATTTTTGTACTTTGTGAATGATAAACATATGAAAGCAAAGATATACAAATGCAAAGTATGCTTGGTGATCAAGAAACAATCCACAAGGCAACCAACCCACTAAGAGGAAAGCAAAGGCATGCAATGATCCTTGAGGTTATGATATGAATGATATGGGCCGTGAGGGATCTTAGGGCCCAAAATTGGGGTCTTACAGATTGAGTTTGGTATTTTTAGTGAATTTATTGATTTTTGACTAGTTTTAATTAATTTTTAAATGCTTCTGACTTTCAAAAAATACCAAAAAAATTAGTCAATGGTCCTTTGACCTTGTTTGACCTATGATAAACCCATTGGCCATTTATTGGGTGATTTGAAGGGATTTTAGGTTTTTGACCTTTTAAAATGTATTTTTCTTCATTTTAAAATTGGATTTAAATTGTTTTAATTACTTTAATATTTTTTTGAGCTATTTTATTGACTTTGTGTTGACTCAACTTCTGTTTGGCCTTGATCTTGGTTGAATTGGACATTAATTTGGTCAACACCATTAGGTTTAGGGGGTTGATGAAGGTTGAACTTCATCCCTCAAAATGAATGGATGGTATTAATCAAGTGAGGTTCATCTCTTGATCAATTTGGGATTCTTTTCACTTCATCTTTCCACCTTCATCTCACTTATTCCCCAATCCTTTCATGGCCAATGATTTCTCATAAATCAAATGTTAGTTGATTCATCAATGACCTTGTGTCATATGAATCAACATGAGCTTGATTGAGATAGGTTCATCCCCTCTTATTTTTGTGTGTGGTATGCTTTAGGAGATTGGTCTTGATACGTTGTCTCTAGCATGCATTAACACCAATATTATTATTGTCCGGCCTTAGATAATTGTTACTTCTACATAACTCCAATTATGATTGCTTAACATAGCGCTACATTTGTCCCAAAGGCAATAGCATTTTTATAAGTGAAATTGTAAGTCTCCCATTCCTCATGGTAATGTGTGAAGAATTTGCCTCTTTTCCATTTGTGAGAGCTAGTGGCATACTTGTTGATTTATCCAAGTTGGAGCATGTAGCGGTAAATTCATGATCATCAAGCTATGGATACGCTGGACATCAAATAACTAGAGTCGCCACCGCGCTTTTATTGTTTCCAAGGGAAAAGGGAAACCTACGAACAAAACCCACTAATAAGAAGTTTCCAAATCAAAACTAATAAAATGCCAGAGATCACAGGTAAGGGGGTTGGTTACACAGAGGGAAGGTGTTAGCACCCAAAGTGTCATATGTACTCCTAGGGAGCCCTTTTTTATGTGCATAAGTGTTTTTGTACAAATGGAATGGGGGGTGAGAAAATAATTCATTAATTATATTTTTGTGTTTGACAAGACCTTCGAACTTGTGCCTACGTACCAACAAAAAAATGAGGGATCAAAACCTCGTAGTTCGTGGTATAAATTTCAAAGTGGATGCATTACGTTTTTAACAAAAATTTAAGTTTGAAAGGCACAAAGGCCTAAAAATGGTTTGAATGAGTTAGTTCTTTTTGGCTTTTGAAAATTTTAAGTCAAGTATAGTAAAGTATATTTACAAGTTTTATTAAGAAAAGAAGTTTGAAAATGCAATGACTTAAGGCCAAAGTTTCTAGTTTGCAAAAGTGGTCAAAGTTTAAAAATCTACAAACACAAGCAAAGAATATTTTTGAAAGGAGGGAGATATTTTGAAATTAAAGAAAAGGGGAGGAGATGAAGAGACTAATCCTAAGTAAAAATTTAAAAGTTGATAGTTGAAAAGATCTGACCAAATGGGCTGTAATCCAATAGACAAGAATGTCATATAGAAACCCAAATTCCCTTGGACATTAGAATCAAGCAACAAACAATGCACAAAATATCAACTTGAAGAGCAAGGCATCAAATAGAGATAGCCACATGCAAGCTTAGAAACTACATGATCTTCTTCAAATTTGCCCATTTAGCAGATGAATTTCACAATGCGTAAGTCACAGGTTCAAAATCACAGCTTCACAATGATCATGTTGCAGATGAACTCAAATGGATCTTCAATGATGTATCAAATGAAGTTTCAAGCTACAAGCACTTGGATACATGAAAGTTGGCATTGGTCAAGTCCTTTGCGTAGGGAGTGTTGCCTAAATTCTAAGTCCAATTGTCTCAGATCAAACCAACAGTTCACACAAGATATTTTTTAGGGTTTTTGTTCTTTTATGTACATTAATGGTCAAAAACCACACAAACAAACACAATATACACAAACAAAATATATCACAAAATACGGTCCAAGTGGACAAAGTGAAAACGACATTAACATAAACAATTAGAATGATATGAATAATGGAAAATGAATAAGGCTTAAAAATAAAGTGCATCAAAAGTAAATGACTTGGAATTAAATGTTAGTTGTTAATGAGTTAGAAGTTAGTATTGCTTTTTCTTTTGTTTTAAGTCATTCTTTGGAGAACACTCAACCCACTTATCATAAGCATGGATCCTTGAACCAAGACATCTTCCAAAGGAAGGAAAAAAGGCCAAGTTTCCACACAATACCATGAAAGAGGGGAGACTTACAATCTAACTAACTAGAATGCTATGTCTTTTGTATCAAAATTTAGCGCTATGTTAA